>NC_090444.1:147848765-148151348 GCF_031143425.1 Pleurodeles waltl | reverse complement strand
ACTGTCTAGAGAGGATTCACAAACAGCCCAACTGTCAAACTGACCCAGATAGACAATCCACAAACAGGCAAGAGTCACAGAATGGTTTAAGCAAGAAAATGCCTACTTTCTAAAAGTGGCATTTTTAAATTAACAATCTAAAAAACAACTTCTCAAAAAGATGTATTTTTAAATTGTTTAGTTCAGAAACCCTAACCTCAATATTTCTATCTGCTCTCAAAGGGAATCTACATTTTAAAGTTATTTAAAGGCAGCCTCCATGTTAACCTATGAGAGAGATAGGCCTTGCATCAGTGAAGTCTGAATTTAGCAGGATTTCACTGTTAGGACCTGTAACACACATTAATGCATGTCCCACCTTTAACATACACTGCACCCTGCCCATGGGGCTACCTAGGGCCTACCTTAGGGGTGCCTTAAATGTATGAAAAGCAGAAGGTCCAGGCCTCGCAAGTGGGTACACTTGCCAAGTCGAATTTGCAGGTTAAAACTGCACACATAGACACTGCAGTGGCAGATCTGAGCCATGTTTACAGGGCTACTAGTGTGGGTGGCATAGCCATTGTTGCAGGCCCACTAGTAGTATTTGATTTATATGCTCTGGGCACCTCTAGTGCACTTTACTAGGGACTTACAAGTAAATCAAGTATGCCAATCATGGATAAGCCAATTTACACATATAATTTTTACAGGGAACACTTACACTTTAGCACTGGTCAGCAGTGTTAAAGTGTCCAGAGCAAACAAAACAAAACAGAGTTTTAAAAAAAACGTACAAAAAATATATATTTGTTTAGGAAATTGGTTAGGTTAGTACATGTGTAGCCTTCATTTATGTGTCCTACTCATGTCTTGTCTGTTAAGGAGGGTGGGGACAATGTTTAGAGTGTCACGTTACATGTGTAAGATAAGTTTAGAATAGGATAGATAGGTGTAGGTGTAGGTTAAGATAAGTTAGTTTAGGTTAGCTTAGTGTAAGGTAGTGGACAGGTTAAGTTCAAGTTTAAGTTTTGATATGATGTCATTATAATGTTTTAATAAATCCTGTCAGTATTAGACAATTATATCTCCATGTTGATTGAGTGTCTGTGTGTACTCAAGCGTGCGCTGGCCAAGTAGGAGGAATGGCTCAGGGTATGCTTTCTGTCATTATTTCCATGGATGACCATGTGCATCCCCTATGACCAAGGAGCTATCAGATTAGCTGCTAAATGACATCAGCTACTCAAAACATTTGTCATCCACAGTTCCAGCCATTCACATTGTGTATGTATACGGAATCATGAACAGGTAACAATACTTCCTCTTTTTCTTCTCTCTCCCCTGGGCTTGTCAATGTCCTCCTGGCTGGTTCCTGGTTGTCTGGGGCCTCCCTGGGGTCTCCCCTGGCTTAAGCTATTGCGGTCAAAAATGGTGCATTTCCGTTTTACGACATGTTTAAATGTCGTAAAATTTATTAGAGTAATTTTTCCTCTGTTAACGTCATTTTGCCTTACGACAAGGTGCAATGGTTTGCATCAGGAAAAATGAATCTAACCTAGTTTTAACACCACCCAGTGTCATAGCATAAATATGACGCCTGAGTGACGTTAAAAAATGACGCTAGTCATCGCTAAACCTTTTGATGCAAAACTGCGTGAGCACAGTTTTGCGTCAAAAAGTATAAATATGAGCCAAAGAGTTTTAATCCTTAGAAAACAGTGAGAATGCTGTTCTTACACAAAGTACCTGATTAGCCAAAAAAATAAAGCCGCACGGGCGAGCATGCGGCGCAAAAAGTTCAAGATGCGCTGATTTCTCACTCACAAGCAAGACCGTGAGTCATTCTTTCTCCGTTCAGGTCGGTGTGCGTTGTTTCCTCTCTCTCACAAGAGAGCGATGCATTGATTCCCAGATGTGCACCTCGGTTCCGGGCAGGCTTTGTGTTGATTTTTCACGCCCAGTGATGTTGCGTCGAAATCCAGTCTCATGGTGTCAGGAAACTGAGGAGTGTGGGACTTGCTTTGTTATCAGCAGCCGCTAGCAGGTGTTGCGCATCGTTTCTCCAGCCGCGATGCATCAATCTCCAAGAGCGTGCAGGTGAAACTTCGATTTGAGCCACCAGGCTGGCAACGCGTCTTTTATCAGCCGCGTTGCGGATGGTGCATCGAACGTTTCCCCGCACGGTGGTCGGCGCAAACATTTCTGTCCTTTTCCACCAGCTTCACCTCTCAAAGGCCCAGAGACAGGTTCTGCCACCACTTGGCAGGGCAGGAGTCTCAGCAGAGAGTCCAGGTGCTGCCAGAGAGAAGTCTTTGATGTCCCTGAGACTTCAACAACATGAGGCAAGCTCAGTTCAAGACCTTGGAGATTCTTTACCCAGTGGGAAGTCAAACAAAAGTCAGTCTTTGTCCTCTCTCAGTCAGAAGCAGCTACTGCAGGCCAACCCAGCAGAGCACAGTCACAGGCAACGGGGCAGTACTCCTCCTCCAGTTCATCAGCTCTTCTCCTTAACAGAGGTTCCTCTTGGTTCCAGAAGTAATCTAATTTTCAGGGGGTTTGGGTCCAATACTTATACCCCTTTCTGCCTTTGAAGTAGGCCTACTTCAAAGGAAAGTCTCTGTTGTTCACAAGATCCTGCCTTGCCCAGGTCAGACCCCAGACACACACCAGGGGGTTGGAGACTGCATTGTGAGAGGGCAGGTACAGCCCATTCAGAGTAAGTGGCCACTCCTCCCTCCACTCTAGCACAGATGGCTCATCAGGATATGCAGGCTACACTCCAGCTCCTTCTGTCTCACTGTCTAGAGAGGATTCACAAACAGCCCAACTGTCAAACTGACCCAGATAGACAATCCACAAACAGGCAAGAGTCACAGAATGGTTTAAGCAAGAAAATGCCTACTTTCTAAAAGTGGCATTTTTAAATTAACAATCTAAAAAACAACTTCTCAAAAAGATGTATTTTTAAATTGTTTAGTTCAGAAACCCTAACCTCAATATTTCTATCTGCTCTCAAAGGGAATCTACATTTTAAAGTTATTTAAAGGCAGCCTCCATGTTAACCTATGAGAGAGATAGGCCTTGCATCAGTGAAGTCTGAATTTAGCAGGATTTCACTGTTAGGACCTGTAACACACATTAATGCATGTCCCACCTTTAACATACACTGCACCCTGCCCATGGGGCTACCTAGGGCCTACCTTAGGGGTGCCTTAAATGTATGAAAAGCAGAAGGTCCAGGCCTCGCAAGTGGGTACACTTGCCAAGTCGAATTTGCAGGTTAAAACTGCACACATAGACACTGCAGTGGCAGATCTGAGCCATGTTTACAGGGCTACTAGTGTGGGTGGCATAGCCATTGTTGCAGGCCCACTAGTAGTATTTGATTTATATGCTCTGGGCACCTCTAGTGCACTTTACTAGGGACTTACAAGTAAATCAAGTATGCCAATCATGGATAAGCCAATTTACACATATAATTTTTACAGGGAACACTTACACTTTAGCACTGGTCAGCAGTGTTAAAGTGTCCAGAGCAAACAAAACAAAACAGAGTTTTAAAAAAAACGTACAAAAAATATATATTTGTTTAGGAAATTGGTTAGGTTAGTACATGTGTAGCCTTCATTTATGTGTCCTACTCATGTCTTGTCTGTTAAGGAGGGTGGGGACAATGTTTAGAGTGTCACGTTACATGTGTAAGATAAGTTTAGAATAGGATAGATAGGTGTAGGTGTAGGTTAAGATAAGTTAGTTTAGGTTAGCTTAGTGTAAGGTAGTGGACAGGTTAAGTTCAAGTTTAAGTTTTGATATGATGTCATTATAATGTTTTAATAAATCCTGTCAGTATTAGACAATTATATCTCCATGTTGATTGAGTGTCTGTGTGTACTCAAGCGTGCGCTGGCCAAGTAGGAGGAATGGCTCAGGGTATGCTTTCTGTCATTATTTCCATGGATGACCATGTGCATCCCCTATGACCAAGGAGCTATCAGATTAGCTGCTAAATGACATCAGCTACTCAAAACATTTGTCATCCACAGTTCCAGCCATTCACATTGTGTATGTATACGGAATCATGAACAGGTAAGTATGAATTGTCAACTGTTATTGCTGGGGTCTGGCAGAATTTGTGGTGGAAAGTGTGGCACATATGACATCATCCATTTTAGGGTCTGTATCCTGCCACACTGATAGCTGCCCGTCACTGATTAAATTTGCCTCTTCTGAAACACACAAATTAGCTGTACTTGGCTCATCTGGGTAAATTACCTTACACTTGCTCCGGACCCATACATGCCATATGTCAACTTCCATGGCTATCTGTTCAATACATGTATTTAAGGCTATGTAAGTTGGTTGTAGCCCACAACACCATCATTCACCTTTTTCATGTTAGGATCCTAGTGTGTGTTTTTGTTTGTCTCACAGTGATGCACGCATGTAATTAGGTTCTGTTCTCATTGACGTAGCTCCACACAATGCGTACATTATCTGAGTTGATGGCTCACAGTAAACGTTGAAATGTTACATTTGAACAAGGTGATTTATTTACAATGGCAAGTGTATTTTCCAATGTAATACAATGTCCAGTTCACAGACCTCATGAGAGATCCTAAGCCATTTGCTGTACTATCAGAGTCCAGTGGTGAAGGACAGGTCATAAGACATGATTAGGAGAAGTGTGCATTAGTGTGGAGGTGTCCAAATTGCCAATAGGTATGATCTGAGACAATGACAGAACATAGCAGAGAAGTCAACAGTGGTTGAGTGAAGAGGGCACATTGCTTGCTGTCACAACACTGGCATGATCTTAAGCACAGAACTAAGGAGTTACTGTTCATGTTGCACAGACAGGTGCTACCGGGTGGTTTTCCTTGTGAATGTTGTCAATTCCACATCTTAATCCTCTGATGTGTGTGGAGCCTCCTGTGCCATGGGTGGTGCTGTTGTTGAGGTTAGGGGGCCACACACACACATCATGGGATAGAGATGTGAAGTCAAAGGTCCCGGCAGCTACCATTTGTGGGAACACATAAGGCATCACTGCAGCCAGGAGGAACTGCTGATTTCTCAACACCGTAGCAACATTACTGTGGTAGGAAGCCATGTTTTCCCTGAGGGAGGCCACTTTCCGCTGTATGGACTCCAGGGTATTCTTTATAGCCCATAGCCTGTTGTCTATCATGCTGCTGCCACTTTGGGAGGGCAGTTGTTGAAGCCTCTGCCTCATGACAGCAGCTATGTTGGCCAGGGACTGCTGGAGTCCACGTAGCGGGGAGTGGGTGCCTCTGATGGCAGCTGAGTTGTCCCTATTTGTACTGAGCCACCTCTGCACTCCCTCTAGGCCACTTGCCATGGCCTCCATCCCCACCTGCACCTGCTTGCCCACCTCCCGCTGGACTCCTATCACTGACCTCTGAAAGGTCGTATCTGGTTCCTCGGAGTCCAGGGCTGTGTCAGGACTGGCTGGTGCTGGTAGCTGGGTGGTTCATGTGTCTGTTTGGAACCTAGGCCATCCTGGAGAGTCTCTTCATTGATGGTCAGCAGCTAGTCATCCATGTCATCTGTAAAATCCAGGGCAGGCAGGTCGGCAGGAGGTAGGGCATCATCCTCTGCAATGAGATAGTGATATGTCAATCTTCGACTGTGGTGCCTGCTGACATGGCACATCCTTCACTTGCTACTGAAGGTTCAGGTTGTAGTTGTAAGTTATGTGTAGAACTGTGCATCACACATGGGGCAACCTTACAAGTTATTTTGTGCTTTTATCCCACACCACCAACCTCCTTGCAGGCTCCTTGCCCCTGTCACTGACACCATGGTTGCACGTTATTTGCCTTCCTATTCTCCATGGTGGACATTCCCACAGTAGTGTAATGTGTTTTGTCACTCTTTTGGTGTTATAATGCATTGGCACTTGAATGATGCCACTAGTGCAGCAAAGCACAGGTAGGTCATTTGCTTACAATGCTTGTGTTATATTCTTATCTGCCTCTAGCAGGCCCCACACTTGTGCTAATTGGAAGGGACAGTCCAACCATTAGGGATTGTCTGACCCATTAGTTTGTCTCTACCTACATTTGGGACATTTCCTTGCATACAGCATATCTGCCACATGCATGCGTTGGGCTAAGGATGTAGACTGTGGATCAATGCATTTATTTTGAGACTTTGTTGATGTGGCACAAGTGGAATGTGCAGCTTGGATCCACATGGGGACCTATTTGTATGATGGTACAGTTGCATTATGGGCTAGTGACATTGTGCCGGTAGCACAACTTTGATGACACTTGTGCTAGTTCTTACGCATGTTCAATGTCTCTTTAAGCAGTACGCCAACCATTCACACAAGACACTCAATCTTGTTACATCGTGAGATTGCAGCTACTTGTACAGCTGCACAAGTGAATGTCACAGACATGCCCCATGTGCTGAATGAGTTCACTTTTGTGCCCATTCCCAAATGGTGCATAGAGGTGTGTGGAGTTGTTGTTGGTCACCCTGTGTGGTTTGTGTTCACAGGTTGCACACTTAGGGGCTGATTTTTTCTCATGTGGCACAGCTCAGTGCAGCAGCAATATATGTTGGAGGGCACTACACCAGTTTTGAAACACGGGGATGTGCCATGTTTACTGAAATATGCCTCACACCTGTGATTCCCCCTGCACCTGGGCAGATTTGTTCTCCCTGCACCAATGCAGGCTTTATTGCACCATGATGAAGGGGTGCCTGCGTTGAGGGGATAGATTGATGTGCAAGGCGGTGTCCTTTCCTGCAGATATTCAAGCAATTATGGCAAGGTGGCATTTCAATGTGTGCTGAAGGATGCAGCACACTTGAGAAGGGCAATGACATAAGGAGGAAGAAAAGCATTTTGCCTTGTTGCACCATCCTGACATCATCCTGGGGTGGTATTGACTTCAGTCCCAGTCTCTGATGAACACGTTGTGTTGGATCTGGGGCAATAACAATATGCAATGGTTGTTGTTGTGGAACAGCCACAGCCACACTGATTGTGCGTCCCTTCCAGGCAGTGTGCTGCACATTTATGTGTTGGTGTATAGCCATAGTAAATGGCTTATCTCCACGTTGTATATATGCCGGAGTGCATTGCACAACCAGAGCATCACTACAAGTGTGGCTTGGGTGGCGATGGGGCATTTTGATTCAGGGCCTGTGCCCCAATGCAACCCTTTATCTTGCTTTGAGTGTGTCCTATGTGCCTCCCCATTCTGCCATTTGTGAGATTCCAGATAGTCCCTCCCCTGCAACTTACCCTGCATTTTTAGTAGTTCTTGGTAGTCTGTGCTGTCCTGCGATTCCAGTGACCAGTTCCTCCGGGATGAGCGCTGCGACCATCTCCTTCAGCTCATCCAGGTCCTCCTGTTGTGCAGGAATTTCACCTCCATTCTGTAGTGCTACCTTTCAGTACCTGTCCAGTTTCTCCTTAGTACTACGCTTGCAATCGTGCCAGCACTTCTTGCAATCAGTGATAGTCCTCTTCACCTCTGCCATGCTGCTGACTTTGGGGGTCATTACAACCTCGGCGGTCTGCATGGCAGACCGCCGAGGTTGCGGGTGCCAGAATACCGCCATTGCAGGTGGTATGGATGGCTCCCTATTTTGACATTTCCGCTGGGCCAGCGGACGGTAACAGAGTTACCGTCCGCTGGCCCAGCGGAAAAGTCACATCAACATTGCCGCTGGCTCGTAATTGAGCCGGCGGCAATGCTGATGTGCAGCGGGTGCAGTAGCACCCGTCGCGCATTTCACTGCCCGAAATTCGGGCAGTGAAATGCGCGATGGAGCTCTGCCTGGGGGCCCCTGCACTGCCCATGCCTAGTGCATGGGCAGTGCAGGGGCCCCCAGGGGCCTCCTGAGTCCCCTTACCGCCAGCCTCTTCCTGGCAGTGCAAACCGCCAGAAACAGGCTGGTGGTAGGGGAGTCATAATCCCCAGGGCAGCGCTGCTTGCAGCGCTGCCCTGGCGGATTATCACCGCCGGGACTAAAATGGCGGTATTCCGCCTCCCCGGCGGTGTGACCGCGGCGCTACCGCCGTGGTCCAGATACGCCGGGAGGCACCGCCAGCCTGTTGGCGGTGCTCCCGTCGTTTTGGCCCTAGCGGTCAAATACCGCCAGGGTCATAATGACCCCCTTTGTCTGCTATTGCCTGCCATATGGCATCTCTCCCACCGACTGGCAATTTGGAGGAGACAAAGAGCTGGTGTTGGTGCTTCGTCACCTCTCTGAGCAGGATGTCATGCTCCTCCTCACCAAAGTGACACTTCTGCTTCCTCTTTTCCTTCTCCTGGGACTTTGCTGGACCCTCTTGGCTGGTACTTGGCTGATTGGGATCTCCTGCGTTCTCCATCTTGTCTGTCCAAATATTATTTTCTTGCTCACTGGTTTTTTTTTTATGCTAATGCGGTTAAATATGGCGCTAACCCATTTTGCATCAAAAAAGCGTGCTGCAAAACGGTCTCGCGCCACTTTTGCAGCATTAGCGTACTTTTTTCTTAAGGCATGTCACAATGGTTAGCGTCATGTTTTTGGCGCTGACCATTCCTTAGCACCATAGTGCATCATTTTGCAAATATTCCACACTGATGGCGCTAGGGAATGACGTTAGCTTGCGTTAACATTTTTCATAAATCTTGGGCCTGAGTTCGGCCTGCCAGGAATTAGAACATGTTAGTTGCCAGCTGCACTCCGATCAAAGCAGCAAGCAGATAAATCACGGAGCTACCTTACCAGTTAGGTGACAAATTAGAAATTTTCTACTGCTATTCAACACTGTGTTGAATGTGAAAACTGCATGAAGAAGGACCATAGAGGACTTGCACAACGGAATGAATGCACAACTCTGTGGTTTTAAAAAGTGGTGAGAAAATGCAGCTAATGGTTTAATTCTCCATGAATTGAAGCTGCAGAGGCAAACTCGTCTCTTAAAATCAAAAGATCCTATTTATTCATCTAAATTGCACAAAACACACAAATATGCAAATTCAGTTTAAATAAAAACTTTCCTTGCAGAGAACAATGAGCTGGAAGGAGAATATGCTAAAATCTAATGGTGACAGAGAACTCATAATGACAATAATGCTATGGTCACTAGGTAGAGAGCTGATCAAGAACATTGTACTCCAAAACGTCCGCCAGTTCCTAACTATCCAGCAGCATCTTCAGACATTTTAAATCAACGACCTGACCTGGAAAGCGGTCATTGACTGGTGCTCTGCTGCCATCTGCTGGTCCATCTGTTGGATGATTTTAGTTTGCTTAAAAAGTTGAATCGACATGTTTAAAATTAGCTTTGAGAGTTTACGTGAAACCATAAAACATGCGATAAATTCAAATGAATATATGAGAACAGCAATTAGTGACAAAAACTCTAAAGATGACCAAAAACATTCAGAGGATGTAGTGAGAGACAGCCGGGAATAAGTGGTTTAGCGGAAGGCGTTTAGGGGAATGGTGGGGGGAAACAGAAAGGAGCGGACGGTGCTCCAGCTGAGATTGGAGGGGAGTGAACTGGGACATGGGACTATGGGGATTTCCCTCTGTTGTGCAAGGAATCGAATTGTGGTTCATTATAAGATGGACGGGAGCACAAAACACAAACAACAAGGCCTACAGCGCACACGCGCGTACCTTAACCCCTTCGCTGCCAGGCGTTTTCCCCCTCCTGTGCCGAGCCTTTTTTTTGGCTATTTGGGGCAGTTCGCGCTTAGGCCCTCATAACTTTTTGTTCACATAAGCTACCCACGCCAAATTTGCGTCCTTTTTTTCCAACATCCTAGGGATTCTAGAGGTATCCAGACTTTGTGGGTTCCCCTGAAGGAGACCAAGAAATTAGCCAAAATACAGTGAACATTTGGTTTTTTTTAAAAAAAATTGGAAAAAAGGGCTGCAGAAGGCAGCTTGTGTTTTTTCCCTTGAAAATGGCACCAACAAAGGGTTTGCGGTGGCAAGATCACCATCTTCCCAGCTTTCAGGAACAGGCAGACTTGAATTGGAAAACCCAATTTTTCAATACAATTTTGACATTTTACTGGGACATACCCCATTTTTACTATTTTTTGTGCTTTCAGCCTCCTTCCAGTTAGTGACCAAAATGGGTGAGAAACCAATGCTGGATGCCAGAAACCTAAACAGTTCTGAAAACTAGCCAACATTCTGAATTCAGCAAGGGGTCATTTGTGTAGATCCTACAAGTGTTTCCTACAGAAAATAATAGCTGAAATAAAAAAATATTGAAATTGAGGTGAAAAAAACACCAATTTTTCTCCACGTTTTACTCTGTAACTTTTTACTGCAATGTCAGATTGTTTAAAGCAATATACCGTTACGTCAGCTGGACACTTATGGTTGCGGGTATATATAGGGCTTGTAGGTACATAAAGAACTCTGGGTACCCAGAGCCAATAAATGAGCTGCACCTTGCAATGGGTTTTTATTCTATACCGGGTATACAGCAATTCATTTGCTGAAATATAAAATGTGAAAAATAGGTATCAAGAAAACCTTTGTATTTCCAAAATGGCCACAAGATAAGGTGTTGAGAAGCAGTGGTTATTTGCACATCTCTGAATTCCGGGTTGCCCATACTAGCATGTGAATTACAGGGTATTTCTCAAATAGACGTCTTTTTTACACACTGCCTTACATTTGGAAGGAAAAAATGTAGAGAAAGACAAGGGGCAATAACACTTGTTTTGCTGTTCTGTGTTCTCCCAAGTCTCCCGATAAAAATGGTACCTCACTTGTGTGGGTAGGCCTAGCGCCCACGAAAGGAAATGGCTCAAAATCAACGTGGACACATCACATTTTTTCACAGAAGTGTTTTTTGCAAAGTGCCTACCTGTGGATTTTGGCCTCTAGCTCAGTCGGCACCTGGGGAAACCTAGCAAACCAGCATATTTTTTAAAACTAGACACCTAGGGGAATCCATGATGGGGTGACTTGTGGGGATCTGACCAGGTTCTGTTACCCAGAATCCTTTGCAAACCTCAAAATTTGACCCAAAAAACACTTTTTCCTCTCATTTCGGTGACAGAAAGTTCTGGAATCTGAGAGGAGCCACAAATTTCCTTCCACCCAACGTTCCCCCAAGTCTCCCGATAAAAATGGTACCTCACTTGTGTGGGTAGGCCTAGCGCCCACGAAAGGAAATGGCCCAAAACACAACATGGACACATCAAAGTTTTTCACAGAAAACAGAAGTGTTTTTTACAAAGTGCCTACCAATGGATTTTGGCCTCTAGCTCAGCCGGCACCTGGTGAAACCTAGCAAACCAGCTCATGTTTGAAAACTAGACACCTAGGGGAATCCAAGATGGGGTGACTTGTGGGGATCTGACCAGGTTCTGTTACCCAGAATCCTTTGCAAACCTCAAAATTTGACCAAATAAACACTTTTTCCTCTCATTTCGGTGACAGAAAGTTCTGGAATCTGAGAGGAGCCACACATTTCCTTCCACCCAGCCTTCCCACAAGTCTTCCGATAAAAATGGTACCTCACTTGTGTGGGTAGGCCTAGCGCCCACAAAAGGAAATGGCCCAAAACACAACGTGGACACATCACATTTTTTCACAGAAAACAGAGGTGTTTTTTACAAAGTGCCTACCTGTGGATTTTGGCCTCTAGCTCAGCCGGCACCTGGGGAAACCTAGCAAACCAGCTCATTTTTGAAAACTAGACACCTAGGGGAATCCAAGATGGGGTGACTTGTGGGGCTCTGACCAGGTTCTGTTACCCAGAATCCTTTGCAAACCTCAACATTCGACCAAAAGAACACTTTTTCCTCTCATTTCGGTGACAGAAAGTTCTGGAATCTGAGAGGAGCCACAAATTTCCTTCCACCCAGCGTTCCCCCAAGTCTCCCGATAAAAATGGTACCTCACTTGTGTGGGTCGGCCTAGCGCCCACGAAAGGAAATGGCCCAAAACACAACGTGGGCACTTCAAATTTTTTCACTAGTGCCTACCTGTGGATTTTGGCCTCTAGATCAGCCGGCCCCAGGGGGGCAGAAATGGCCTAAAATAAATTTGCCCCCCAAACCCTCCCCCGGGAGCGACCCTTGCCTACGGGGTCGCTCCCCCTGCGTGACATTGGCGCAAAAAAATAAATCACCGGTGCCTAGTTGTTTCTGTTAGAAATGGTCTAAATACAATTTGCCCCCCAGGGGAGCGACCCTTGCCTAATGGGTCACTCCCCATCTCTAAAAAAACAAAAAAAAAAAAAAAAAAAAAAAAAAATTGCCCTGGCGCCTAGAGGTTTCTGCCCCCCCGGGGGCAGATCGGCCTAATAACAATAGGCCAATCTGTCCCTGGGGGGGCAGGAATGGCCTAAAATAAATTTGCCCCCCCAACCCCCCTGGGGAGCGACCCTTGCCTATGGGGTCACTCCCCTTGCGTGACATTGGCGCAAAAAATAAAATCCCCGGTGCCTAGTTGTTTCTGCCCCCCTTGGGGGCAGATTGAACTAAACTCAGCCGATCTGCCCCCAAAGGGGGCAGAAATGGCCTAAATACAATTTGTCCTCCAGGGGAGCGACCCTTGCCTAAGGGGTCGCTCCCCATCTGTAAGGCAACAACAAAAAAAAAAAAATCCCCGGTGCCTAGTGTTTTCTGCCCCCCTTGGGGGTAGATCGGCCTAATTAAAATAGGCTGATCTGCCCCCCAGGGGGGCAGAAATGGCCTAAAATAAATTTGCCCCCCAGGGGAACAACCCTTGCCTAAGGGGTCACTCCCCTTTCGTGAAATTCGCGGAAAAAAAAAACTCCCTGGTGTCTAGTGGTTTCTGTCCCCCTTGGGGGCAGATTGGCCTCATAAAAATAGGCCAATCTGTCCCCAAGGGGGGCAGAAATGGCCTAAATATAATTTGCCCCCTAGGGGAGCGACCCTTGCCTAAGAGGTCGCTTCCCACCTCAAAAATACAAAACAAAACAAAAACAACAACAACAACAAAAAAAGATCCCTGGTGCTTAGAGGTTTCTGCCCCCCCCTGGGGGCAGATCCGCCTAATTATAGACCGATCTGCCCCCAGGGAGGGGCAGAAAAGGCCTTTACAAAAAATGCCCCCCCTGGGAGCGACCCTTGCCCAAGGGGTCGCTCCCCTTGCATGATATTCGCTAAAAAAATAAAAAAACTTGCTGGTGTCTAGTGGTTTCTGTCCCCCTTGGGGGCAGATTGGCATCATAAAAATAGGCCAATCTGCCCCCAAGGGGGGCAGAAATGGCCTAAATATAATTTGACCCCTAGGGGTGCGACCCTTGCCTAAGAGGTCGCGCCCCACCTCAAAAATACAAAACAAAACAAAAACAACAACAACAACAAAAAAAGATCCCTGGTGCCTAGAGGTTTCTGCCCCCCCTGGGGGCAGATCCGCCTAATTATAGGCCGATCTGCCCCCAGGGGGGGGCAGAAAAGGCCTTTAAAAAAAATGCCCCCCCCCTGGGAGCGACCCTTGCCCAAGGGGTCGCTCCCCTTGCGTGATATTCGCTAAAAAAATAAAAAACTCCCTGGTGTTTAGTGGTTTCTGTCCCCCTTGGGGGTAGATTGGCCTCATAAAAATAGGCCAAGGGGGGCAGAAATGGCCTAAATATAATTTGCCCCCTATGGGAGCGACTCTTGCCTAAGGGGTCGCTCCCCACCTCAAAACTATAAAACAAAACAAAAAAAACAACAACAAAAAGTGCCTAGTGGTTTCTGCCCCCCCTGGGGGCAGATCGGCCTAATTGTAGGCCGATCTGCCCCCAGGAGGGGCAGAAAAGGCCTTTAAAAAAAATGCCCTCCCTGGGAGCGACCCTTGCCCAAGGGGTCGCTACCTTATGACAATTTCATTTTCAAAAACAAACATCCCTGGTGTCTAGTGGGCGTTTTGACAGCCGGATTGCTTTCAATCCGGCTGCAAAAATGCTGAGAGAGACTTCAAAGGGAAGGAAATAACTTTCCTTCCCTTTGAAGCCTCTCTCGGCATCCCCCACGTGATCGGAAGAGAAATGCAAAGCACTCGCGTGCTGATGTCACAGGGGAGGGTGGGGGGGGGTCGGGGTGGAAGGGGAAGGGCTTCCCCTTCCATTCCTGCCTTGGGGGAGTGGGGGGGAACCCCACAGAGGGAGCACTAGTGCTCCCTCTGGGCTCTGTGCTCAGGATGTAATGGTTACGTCCTGGGCACAGCAGCACTGTGCCTCAGGACGTAACCATTACGTCCTGGGCACAGAAGGGGTTAACAATTATAATGCGAAAACATAACATTTTTAATTGATAAGATTTCAAATGTAGTTTATTGAATTAAATACACTTCCCTAGAGCAAGCGTGGTTTCAAATGTGTTTATTTAACAAACAAATATATTCATTCAAAAGCAGTAATGTTCTTCCTTTTCCATTCTAGGTCTTCTGTGAGGGATGCTTCTAGGCAAATCTGGCATTGCATTGCTAATATTTTGTTATCTACTTTCAGTGTTTCATTTGAGCAGGTGATTGCAGGTGGGGACCTCCAGCACTTATTTTTGTACCCGGCCTTTTGCTTCTATCACCAGACTTTGACTCAGATCAAGAGAGAGAAAAGGGCATAAGAAGGAGAAAGAGAAATAGAGAAAAACAGCCGCGTTTCGGAGTTTGCCTCGGAATTTACCTCGCACGGCGGTCTGTGAGTGGATTTTCAATCTTGGTCTGCCAGCTTTACCAGGAACTGGATAGGGCACCACTTGGCAGGGCAGGAGTCTCAGCAGGTGGTCCAGGTGCTGGCAGGGGATGTCTTTGATGGCCCTGAGACTTTAACAACAGGTGGCAAGCTCAGGACAAGCCGTTGGGGATTTCTTCACAAGCAGGAATGCCCAACAAAGTCCAGTCTTTGTCCCCTTTTACCAGGCAGAAGCAGCAACGGCAGGATAGCTCCACAAAGCACAGTCACAGGCAGGGCAGTACTTCTCTTCAGCTCTTCAGCTCTTCTCTTGGCAGAGGTTCCTCTTGATGTCCAGAAGTGATCTAAAGTCGGTGGGTTTGGGTGCCCTTCTTATACCCATTTTGGCCTTTGAAGTAGGCTTACTTCAAAGGGAAGTCTCTCTTGTTTGTGAAGTCCTGCCCATGCCAGGTCCCACACACACACCAGGGGGTTGGAGACTGCATTGTGTGAGGGCAGGCACAGCCCTTTCAGGTGTAAGTGACCACTCCTGCCCTCCCTCCTTGCACAAATGGTTCATCAGGATATGAAGGCTACACCCCAGCTCCCTTTGTGTCACTGTCGAGAGAGTGGTGCAAACATCCCAACTGTCAAACTGACCCAGACAGGGAATCCACAAACAGGCAGAGTCACAGAATGGTTTAAGCAAGAAAATGCTCACTTTCTAAAAGTGGTATTTTCAAACACACAATCTTAAAATCAACTTTACTAAAAGATGTATTTTTAAATTGTGAGCTCAGAGACCCCAAACTCCACATGTCTATCTGCTCCCAAAGGGAATCTACGCTTTATTCATATTTAAAGGCAGCCCCCATGTTAACCTATGAGAGGGGTAGGCCTTGCAACAGTGAAAACCGAATTTGCAGTATTTCACTGTTAGGACATATAAAACACATTAGTATATGTCCTACCTTAAACATACACTGCACCCTGCCCATGGGGCTACCTAGGGCCCACCTTAGGGGTGTCTTACATGTAAGAAAAGGGAAGGTTTAGGCCTGGCAAGTGGGTACCCTTGCCAAGTCGAATTGGCAGTTTAAAACTGCAGAGAAAATCCATGCACCAGAGCCGAGAAGCAGAACAATTGACACAGCGCGTGCACCGCGGCTGAAAAATGGATGCAGCGCCTGTGAAATCGATGTATCCCCAGCTCAACGCGGATTCATCACTGCTGTGCATCTGGATTTTCCACACATCTTCCCTAGGCATCAAAATCTTCAACATCACTGCACGAACCCGAGGCTGCTGGTCCGGAAACCGACACATTGCTTACCTGGCATTGAAAGAATCGACGCACAGATACACTTACAAGTATCGAATAGGCACATCGCTTGATTTTCCAACACATGCTTACTTGTGAGGCCTTATTTTCTACACATACCAGGTACTTTGTGCTAAAATAAGTCATCCATTGATTTCTATTAATGAAGACTCTTTGGGCCAGATGAAGCAAAAATCCAATTTGCGACTTGCAATTTGCGAGCCCTGCGACTCGCAAATTGCAAGTCGCAATTTGGTATGCAGAAAGGTGTCTCAGACACCTTCTGCAACTCGCAATGGGGTCGCAAAGACCCACCTCATTAATATTAATGAGGTGGGTCGCAGTTTGCGACCCCATTGCGAGTATGGGCACTCACGGGGATGGTGGCCTGCTGGAGACATCAGACCACCATGTCCGTGACTGCTTTTTAATAAAGCAGTTTTTTTTTTCTAAGTGCAGCCCGTTTTCCTTAAAGGAAAACGAGCTACACTTTAAAAAAAAACGAAACCTTTAGTTTCTGATTTTTTCTGGGCAGGTAGTGGTCCATTGGACCACTGCCTGCTCTGAAAAAATATTTTTTTGTCCAGTCACAAAGGGGAAGGGGTCCCATGGGGACCCCTTCCCGTTTGCGACTGGGTTACCATCCACTTCAAGTGGATGGTAACTGCGATTCCATTTGCGACCGAATTGAATTGCATTGCGAGTCGCAAATAGGAAGGGAGCACCCCTTCCTATTTGCGAGTCGGAAATGCATTTCTGCATACCTGTGAGGCTTTTGCGCCTCGCAAACGGCGTTTTTCGCCGTTTACGACTCGCAAACGCTTTGCTACATCTGGCCCTAAGTACTTTAAAAATCAATTTCTTTGCTTGTGTATGTTGGATTTTTGTCATTTTGGTCTTGTCTGATTTAGATATATATTTGATATTTTCCTGAACTAGTTTACAGTCCTTTTGTGGTGTCTTCACTGTGTTACTGTGCATGTACTTTACACATTGCCTCTGAGATGAGCCTGACTGCTTGTGTCAAGCTACCAAGGGGGTGAGCAGGGGTTATCTGAGCTGTATATCTCTCTCACCTTGACTAGAGTGAGGGTCCCTACTTGGACAGGGTGTAAATTGACTGCCAACTTGAGACCCTAATTCTAACAGTTTGCACAATGCTCTATGCTTGGTGAACTCAGTAAACCTGACAAAATACATACACAACACCAAGTCACCTGAATGTATCATGCTCCCAAATAGAATGTGATTCAATAAGCTACCCATGTTACCTGAAGTCAGCAGTGCTATCCATGTGTGTTCAATTGAAGCGAGCAGGCTCTCTGACTTAAATGAAAGGAGTCCGTTGAAACCGAGTTGTGTCCCTTGCTACAACAAGCTCAAGAAACCATATCAAAAGTCTCCTCCACCCCTTACCTCAAAAGACGCATGAACTGGTAGTCGGGTCTAAATCTTAAATGGTTCATGAAATGTAAACACCACACAATGCACAATTCGATTCGGGCATAGAGAATATCTGACATCTGCTACAACAACAAGCTAATTCAATAAAAGAACGCCAAAACATCAACCTTCAATCCACGAAAATAACAGTGCAACAAGCAAAAGAAAAAAAACAAACAGGCTTGAATATATGATTCCAGATACTACGATGTGGCAAAATTGAAACAAATAATGCTTATGATACAACCATTTGACTAGACATAATAGTAGTAGAAAAAATAGACCTCATGGCTATTGCATCAAACTCTACGTAAAAGGATGCCAGATTGTTGGCCAACAACACTAGGGGAAGAATGAATATAAAAAACACAACACAAACAGATTTTGCACATGTAATCCCAGGTACTAGAATACAGGAAAATAAAAACAAATCAGACATGTGGTACAGCAATTAAGCCAAACATAACTATGAGAGGAAAATTCATGATATGGCTGTTACAACAACAAGATCAATGCACCATGAAACCAGGCAAGCCGGTCATGGTGCATGGATAAACAATAGTGAATAATCATTAACACACTTCTCCAATAATAATCAAGGATCAAAGCAAGAAACACCTAAAGGAGCACACTGAACCAGTGAGTTATACAGTGGGTAGTGTGACCTCGAGATAAGGGACCAAGGACCAGATGTATCAAAGTTTTTGCATTCGTAAATGGGGCGAATCGCAAGATTCCACTGTTTGAAAATGCAAAATTGCCTTACAGAATGTATGAAAGGCATTTCCAGTGCAAGTTTTAAGGAATTGCTAAAATAGTGATTTCATTATATTGCGACTCCATTTAGGGAATCGCAAATTGCAATTCCCGAAATAGGTAATCACAAATAGGGAATACCAAGTTGCGATTACCAGTGCACACGTATTATGCATTTCCTAAATGCGAATTTGGGGCTAGATGTATCAAGCTCCCGCAATTTTAAGAAATCGCTATTTTAGAAATGCAAAATGGGATGTATCAAAATTGCGAGTCGGTAATTGCGATTTCTTAAAATTCGCAAACGCAATTTGCGATTATCAAATACCGAATTGCAAATAAATAGCAATTCGGTATCTGAAAATCTCAAACTGCAAAAACAGCAAACCGGAACAGCCTGATGACATCACAATCAGGAAGTGAGTCAGCTCATGCTGTTTCCAGGACCCACACCCACAGGAGCAGGCAGAGAGACACAGCCCAGCACCAGAGAGCCAGCTTTGTGAGACCTGCCAGGACCAAACTGCAACATGGCCAATGATGGGAAAGTGAAGGACAAAGGGGACAGGAAGCGCAAGCTCAAATTCAGTGAGCAGGAATTAGAGTTCCTCACTGTGGAGGTGGTCAGGAACCATGACAATCTGTTTGGGAAGAACTCACTCCAGGTACCTGAAAGTGAGAAGAGAAAACTGTGGTCAGAAATCCAGACCAAAATATGCTCAGTGGGTGTTGCTCAGCGCTCTGTTGAGGAGATAGGCAAGCAATGGTATGACTTGAGCTCCTGTGCCAAAGAGAGGGTAGCCAGCAGGCTAAAGGAGGCAAGGAGCCCCGTAGGAGGACCACCCACCCAGACACCATCCACACTAATGGAAGACATGGTGGAGTCCACACTGCTACCTGAAGCTGTCAGTGGTGTCACTGACATCAACACCTCAGGGACACCCAGCACCAGCAAAGGTAAGGCCAGCAATGATGTGTATCCCCATGTGTGCATGTATAAATGTCCCTTAGAAGATAGCTATTAGTTGGATGCATTGTGTTAAGTAGTCTATGCCACATCTTACATACAATGCAACTATGACTTATGTGAGTGGTAGTCCACAACCCTAAAGTCAAAATACTGCATAAATAGCAAGTTAGTGTTCAGCCACATAGAGAAACATCACACACAACTTACAGTGATAAGATGTCAGTGTACAATTATTACTATTGTGCAACTTCTTGTGATATATTCATAAATGGCATGCTGCACATTGTCGTTGCAGATGTCCCGGGCCCTGCTGCAGCAGAATGTGGTTGGCAAATGCCATCAGGGACCTCTGCACTGACATTCAGCAGGAGCGTGTCAGCCTCCGTAGGTGCCATCCCCAATTTATGGGAAGGTTTGATGGGTTCTGCAGATCAGTCAATCGGCTTGCTAGCTCAACTGCCTTGATTTCACGATGTGCTGTGGGCATACAGGTGGAGATGACACACTGCAGTCGGGACGTTGCACAGGTATTGGTGCAAATACCCAATGTCCTGGATGCAATGCAGACAGCACGCAGTGTTACAAATAGCGAACTGGGTGGTGGGGATAGTGAGGAGTTCTCTAGCCTCAGCAGTCTTACAGCCCCGGTGATGGATCCTAGGCGTCGCAGTATCAGACACAGTACTGCCTGTGAACCTGCTACAAGAGGTGCCAGTGAGGCCACTGAGCACTCAAGTGGAGTGCGTGGACGTAGGAAGTAATGTTGAGGGCTACAGGGGGCAACCGTAACATGTAGCTATAGAGTTATACTATGATGCTAGTAGTGTGACACTGTTAATCGCACATGTTTGCCTATAGTTCATGGCTATATCCTATTGACACATACGTTACCTGAAGTCAAGGTAATAAAGTTGCTAACTACAGAAATACATAATATTGAAGTGGTATTGTCATTACTTACAACAGAAATGGTTGTGCGTGATGTCAGCACGTCTTTGCCTGCCCTCTGCTGCACTGCTCCTGTCTACTGGGTGGTGGGGTGGTAAGGGATCACCATCTTCATCTGAGTCTGGCTCAATTGGTTCAACTGGTATGCCCCTTCTCGTTGTAATGTTGTGCAACATTGCACATGTAGCCACAATTTTGCAGGTTGTCTCTGGGCTGTACTGTAGTGCACTTCCACTTTTATGGATGCACCTGAAGAGGCTCTTCAGCAGTCTGAAGGTCCGCCCCACCACACTGCGGGTTGCCCTGTGTGCAGCATTGTACCTCCTCTCTGCTGGCATTGCAGCGCTCAGGTAGGACATCAGTAGATAGGTCCGCACTCCGTAGGCACTCCTGGAATGAACAGAGAGTAAAGTGAGTACTGTTGACAAATTACGTCACTATAACATCAATGCAACATTGTCAACTATTACTTTATCCAGCAGGTATCCTTCGCCAAACTCCCCAGCTAGTAGTCTTGTGTGAATCCCGCTGTGGCAAAATATGTATGAGTCATGTGTGCTACCTGGGTATCTGGCCACGAAATCGGTTATGATGTTGGAGGCATTGCTAATCACCTGTATGTTCATGGAATCATGGTTCTTATGGTTACGATACACATACTTGGTGGCTGATGGTGGACAGATTGCTACATGAGTCCCATCGATGGCACCTATGACATGTGGGAATTGTGCAATCTGATAGAAATTTATTTTCGTCTGTTGTAATTCCTGTGGGGTGTTGAGGAATCTTATGTGCTCTTGTATTTTGGTCAGCATGGCATTGAGAAATGCATTGAAGAAGCGTGAGAGAGCACTCTGTGAGACCCCTCCTGCTGCTGCTATGACACCTTGATAGCTCCCTGAGGCTAATAGGTGCAGGGAGCATAATACCTGCACATGGGTGGGTATACTATTGGTCCTGTGTGTTGTGCGCTGCAATATGGGTTGTAGATCTGCTATCAGGTCAAGTATCATGGCTGAGCTTAACCTGTACTTCTCATAGATTTCCTCCTCTGTCTGGTCAAAAAGGGTTATTCGCACTCTGAAAATGCGCTCCTGTCTCCTCCCTCTCCTCAGACCTGCCAAGATCCTCATTCTCCTCACCATCACGTAGAGTGCAGCCATTATGGAAAAGAGGCTGAGTCATTCTGGGCCTCTTTATATAGGTTGCACCTGGTTACCACCTGATTTCAATTTGTGGTAAATTGCATGTGCAAAAGGCCATTCTGCAAATATTCACAATTTGTGAATTATTGATGCATCGCACTGCGACACGGTTTTGCGAGTCCCAATCAGCGTATCGCAAATTGTGTCAGGATTTTGTGAATCGCTATCTGCAAATCGCAGATCTTTGTTGCAGTTTGCGTCACGCAAATAGCGATTCGGTAAATCATGTCACTATTTGTGATACGCTGTTTGTGACATGCAAAACCATGTCATGTTCACAAAAATGTTAGCGATTCCTTATTTTCACACTGCAAATGCCTTTCATACATTGTGGAAGGCATTTTTGCATTCGCAAATGGCAGAATTTAGCTATTTGTACCGTTTGCAAATGTAAAAAAGTTTGATACATCTGGCCCACAATGTCTTATTCAAAATGCTTTACAGTAACAATGTGGTAGTGTTCATTTCTGGATTAGGGCTCACCACTTCAATAACTTGAAAACGGAGTTGTGCTACATTATGCTTGCTTTCAATCCAATGAGCTGTGAGGTTGGAATTCTTATTTTTGTTACGAATCATACTCTTGTGCTCCGATATACAAGTTTTAATCTTTCTCTCCGTTTTGCCCTTGTAAGCCAATCCTCATGGACATTTAGTGCAATAGATGAGACCAGAAGATTTACAATCCGTTGAGTGACGCAATTTTATGGTTGCCGGATGTCGGGTGTTTAAGGGTTGTTCCTGTAATTACGTTATTGCAATGCACGCAAATATGACATTTTCTAGTTCCATGCTATTTAGTAGTTAAGATATTGGTGGCAGGTGACAACAATTCTTTAAGATTTTTCGATCTTGTGTGAGCAAACACATGTTTATCTTAGAAGATTCCCTTGAAATCTGATTCTGATTGAAATATTTCCCATCGGCTGCAAATCAACTTCTTGATTCTGTGTGACACAGTAGAAAATTTAGAGACGAAATTGTTGCAATCAAATTTCGACTCAAGCAGTTCATGCAATAAAACATGGCATTCGAATGATCCTAATTTGGCATCCAGCAATTTATTCAGGTAACCTCTAGCATTAAAGTTAGTTCTGTACGCTGCCAAGGATACAGAACATTTCTTGACATCTGAGGCAATTCTTTGATTCCGAATGAATTGGGAATAAGGCAAATGATTCCTCAAAGATATAGGGTGAAAACTGTCGAATAACATGGCTTTGTTGCCATCATGAAGCTACTGGTTAACAGCCTGTTTGACTGAAAATTGATCACACATCCAAGAATGCAACACCTTTATCATTGATTGTGTGAGAAAATTTAATGCGTGAATTCTCGGTGTTCAAATGTGCAATTGACTCTTCAAGGGCCTCCTTGGAACTGCACTAAATAAGAAAAATACCATTGATACAGTACATTCTTGGATGAGTGGCTTCCACCACGCCTTCTTTCTGTTAGCAAAGGTGACCCTAGGTCCTTTCAAGACTCCCTCAGTTAGTGACATGGCTCTAACATGGCTTGGGTGCATTATGTGCAGAAGTGTGATGTGCCTACTATTTAGTCTGGTACACACTTGCAGAAACTGCAGAAACTACAATACCTTTTCCTATGAAAGCAGTCTGCTTAGTAGTACAACTATGTTGTCAGCCATGGAAAATACTGCAATGTATCATTAGCACAATAGATTCCTGTTGATGACAATTTTTTTAAAAATATTATTTCAGTTCTGATTTGTTCACCCTTTCCTTCAGTGGCAGCAGTTAGCCTATTGAGAAGTTTGAAAAGAGAAAGATATAGGCCCGAACCTGCCTCCAAGAAGGGTATGATGAGTAATTATTGACCACTTATCTTAGTACTAGAAAGTAGGAAAATGGGATAGTCAGGAATCAAATCAAATCAAATCAAATCATTAACATTTATAAAGCGCGCTACTCACCTGTGCGGGTCTCAAGGCGCTAGGGGAAAGGAGGGGGGGGGTTACTGCTGCTCGAAAAGCCAAGTTTTTAGGAGTCTCCGGAATGCGGAGTGGTCCTGGGTGGTCCTGAGGCTGGTGGGGAGGGAGTTCCAGGTCTTGGCTGCCAGGAAGGAGAAGGACCTCCCACCCGCAGTGGAGCGGCGGATGCAAGGGACGGCAGCGAGCACGAGGCCAGAGGAACGGAGGAGACGGGTGGGGGCGTAGAAGCTGAGGCGACGGTTGAGGTATTCCGGTCCCTTGTTGTGGAGGGCTATGTGTGCGTGGGTGAGAAGTCGGAAGGTGATCCTTTTGCTGACTGGGAGCCAATGCAGGTGTCTCAGGTGTGCGGAGATGTGGCTGTTGCGGGGTACGTCGAGGATGAGGCGGGCCGAGGCGTTTTGAATACGTTGCAGGCGTTTTTGGAGTTTGGCGGTGGTCCCAGCGTAGAGGGTGTTGCCGTAGTCCAGGCGGCTCGTGACGAGGGCGTGGGTCACGGTTTTTCTAGTGTCGGCGGGGATCCAGCGGAAGATCTTGCGGAGCATGCGGAGGGTGAGGAAGCAGGCGGAGGACACGGCGTTGACTTGCTTGGCCATGGTGAGAAGAGGGTCCAAGATGAAGCCGAGGTTGTGGGCGTGGTCTGCGAGGGTCGGTGCGGTGCCGAGGGCCGTGGGCCACCAGGAGTCGTCCCAAGCAGATGGGGTGTTGCCGAGGATGAGGACTTCCGTTTTGTCAGAGTTCAGCTTTAGGCGGCTGAGCCTCATCCAATCTGCAACGTCCTTCATGCCCTCTTGTAGGTTGGTCTTGGCGCTGGCGGGGTCCTTGGTGAGGGAGAGTATAAGTTGGGTGTCGTCGGCGTAGGTGGTGATGATGATGTCGTGCTTGCGTACGATGTCGGCGAGGGGGCTCATGTAGACATTGAAGAGTGTTGGGCTGAGCGATGAGCCTTGAGGTACGCCGCAGATGATCTCGTGGGGTCGGAGCGAAACGGAGGAGGTAAACTCTTTGGGAACGGTTTGAGAGGAAGGAGGCGATCCAGTCCAGGGCCTGACCTTGGATCCCGGTGGAGCGGAGGCGGGTGATTAGGGTGCGGTGACAGACAGTGTCGAAGGCAGCCGAGAGGTCGAGGAGGATGAGGGCGACTGTTTCACCGTGGTCCATCAAGGTTCTGATGTCGTCTGTGACTGAGATGAGGGCGGTTTCAGTGCTGTGGTTGGTTCGGAATCCGGTTTGTGAAGGGTCGAGCAGGTTGTTGTTTTCCAGGAAGGTGGTCAGCTGTTTGTTGACGGTCTTCTCTATTACCTTGGCGGGGAAGGGCAGGAGTGAGATGGGGCGGAAGTTTTTCAGGTCGCTCGGGTCAGCCGTAGGTTTCTTTAGTAGGGCGTTGACTTCGGCGTGTTTCCAGCATTCGGGGAAGGTAGCAGAAGAAAATGAAGAGTTGATGATGGCCTGGAGGTGTGGGGCGAGGATGTCGTTGGCTTTATTGAAGATGAAGTGAGGGCAGGGGTCCGATGGGGCGCCGGAGTGGATAGAGATCATGATGGTTTTGGTTTCTTCAGTGTTGATGTGGGTCCAGTCGTTGAGGGTGATGGCCGGGGGTGCGGATTCGGTGATGCTTGGTTGGGTCTGGTGTCCGAAGCTGTCGTGGAGGTCGCTGATCTTGCGATGGAAGAAGGTGGCGAGGGAGTTGCACAAATCTTGTGAGGGCGTGACGGCGTTGGCGTTGGGGTTGGAGAACTCCTTGACGATGCTAAAAAGTTCACTGCTGTTGTGGCTGTTTTTGGCCAGTCTGTCGGTGAAAAAGTTCCTTTTGGCAGCGCGGATCAGGTGGTGGTGTTCGCGGGTAGCGTTCTTGAGGGCGGTCATGTTGTCAGCGGTGTGGTCCTTGCGCCATGCCTTCTCGAGGGTGCGACAAGTTTTCTTCGATTCTTTGAGGGTGTCAAAGAACCAGAGAGGTTTTTTGGTGTTGGCCTGTCGATGCGTGCGTTTGAGGGGAGCAAGGTTGTCTGCGCAGTTGGAGATCCAGTTCGTGAGGCGGAGGGCTGCGTCGTTGGGGTCGGTGGTGAGGGTGGGTTGGTTGGCGGCGAGTGCGGAGAAGAGTTGCTCTTCGGGGATTTTGTTCCACTGTCGACGAGGGATGGGTTGAGTGCGGAGGTGGCGGGTCTCGCGTCGGAATGTGAAGTGGACACAGCTGTGGTCGGTCCAGTGTAGAGCGGAGGTGTGGCTGAAGAAGATGTGTTTGCTGGCGGAGAAGATAGGGTCAAGCGTGTGTCCGGCGATGTGGGTGGCGGTGTTCACCAGTTGCTTGAGGCCGAGGTTGGCGAGGTTGTCGAGCAGGGCGGTGGTGTTAGGGTCGTTGTTTTGTTCCAGATGGAAGTTGAGGTCGCCTAGGAGAATGTAGTCCGGCGAGGCGAGGGCGTGCGGGGAGATGAAGTCGACGATGGCGTCGCTGAAAGGGGCGCACGGTCCGGGGGGACGGTAGACGAGGGATCCTCTGAGGGTGGTCCTGGGGTCGGTGCGAATCTGAAAGTGCAGATGTTCAGCGGTGAGAGGGGTTTCTTCGGTGGAGGTGGTGATGCTGATGGAGTCTTTGAAGACGATGGCGATGCCTCCTCCTACTTGGTTGGTGCGGTCTTTTCTGGAGATCTTGTAGCCTTCGGGGATGGCAGTGGCGATGTCTGGAGCCGACGAGGCCGACGAGGCGTTCATCCAGGTCTCCGTGATGAAGGCGAAGTCCGGAACTGTGGAGTCCAGGAGGTCCCAGAGTTCAACGGCGTGCTTGTGGACAGAGCGAGCGTTGACCAGGATGCACTTGAGGTGGTTGATGGCGCATGGGCTGGTGGTCGTGGTAGTTGCGTGGTGGAAGATGCGTTTGCAGGAGTTACAGGCGAAGGGTACATGGGTGCGTTTGGGGTGAGCTTGGAAGCAGGTGTTGGAGCGCCCTGGGTTGAGGGCGTGGAGGGTGGTGGGGTCGTAGCGGGTCACCGAGGTACGGGAGAGCTGGGGACCAGGGGTCGTGGCGCTGGGCGCAGGCCAGGCGCACAGCAGCCGCCATAAGAGGGAGGAGGGGGGGAGGGGTCAGCTGGGGGCGAAAGGGAGCTGGGGGGCGGGGCGTGCAGGAGGTCGCAGCGGGAAAGCGCGAGGGAGGGGAGACAGGTAGAGTGAGAAGAGCTGGGGAGGGGGGTTTAAGGGTGGAGGGGGGTGAGTGTTAGGAGTTTTAGGAGATTAGGGAGAGAGATAGGAGTAGGGTTGAGAAGATAGGGGAGGGGGGTTGTAGAGGTGGGTGAGGGTGAGAGGTAGAGTGAGAGGATAGGAAGATAGGTAACAGAGGGGGTGTCGGGACGGGGGGAGAGATAGAGAAATAGATAGATGGAGAAATAGGTGGAGAGATAGAAAAATAGGTAGATAGGAGGAGGGGGTGAGTGAGGGAGTTAGATAGAGAGATAGGTAGATTGGTAGATAGGAGGAGTGAGGGAGGCAGGTAGCGAACGGGGTAGATAGGGGTGATAGAGAGGGGGAGGCGAGTGAGGGAGGGGGGTGAGGCAGGAGCAGGAGGGCAGGGGCGGGAAGAGACAGAAGACGGAGAAAGCAGAAGAACAGAAGAACAGAAGAACAGAAGATCACAGAAGAAGATACAGAAGACGAAGAAGCAGAAGACAGAAGATCACAGAAGAAGATACAGAAGACGAAGAGCAGAAGGCGGAAGACCACAGAACAAGATGAGGAAGAAGAGAGGCGACCGGAGAGGCTGAGAAGCACACAGAAGAAGAGAGAAGACGGGGAAAAGAAGAGTACAGAAGAAGATTACCGAAGAGGAGCGAGGAGGAAGAGACAGAGAGGAGGAAAAGAAGCAGGAGCAGGAGAGAGGGTGAGTAGCGCGGGGCAGGGTGAGGGGCTGGGAGGTGGGGGGTACTTACTGCGAGGTGGGTCTCAGGAACATGGAGGAGCTGCAGCGGCAGGGGGAGCGACCTACCCTTGGGTCAAGGGTCGCTACCACTGTCGCGCAGCGGCCGCCATAAGAGGGAGGAGGGGGGGAGGGGTCAGCTGGGGGCGAATGGGAGCTGGGGGGCGGGTGCGTGCAGGAGGTCGCGGTGGGAAAGCGCGAGGGAGGGGGGGGACAGGTAGAGTGAGAAGAGCTGGGGGAGGGAGGTTTAAAGGTGGAGGGGGGTGAGTGTTAGGAGTTTTAGGAGATTAGGGAGAGAGATAGGAGTAGGGTTGAGAAGATAGGGGAGGGGGGTTGTAGAGGTGGGTGAGGGTGAGAGGTAGAGTGAGAGGATAGGAAGATAGGTAACAGAGGGGGTGTTGGGACGGGGGAGAGATAGAGAAATAGATAGATGGAGAAATAGGTGGAGAGATAGAAAAAAAGGTAGATAGGAGGAGGGGGTGAGTGAGGGAGTTAGATAGAGAGATAGGTAGATTGGTAGATAGGAGGAGTGAGGGAGGCAGGTAGCGAACGTGGTAGATAGGGGTGATAGAGAGGGGGAGGCGAGTGAGGGAGGGGGGTGAGGCAGGAGGGCAGGGGTGGGAAGAGACAGAAGACGGAGAAAGCAGAAGAACAGAAGAACAGAAGAACAGAAGATCACAGAAGAAGATACAGAAGATACAGAAGAGGGCCCTGACAAAGAATTGTGCTGTGAGAAATGAAGAGAAAAAAATCCACTGAAGAAGTATTTTATTGAGCCCAGTCTCCAGCAACAAAGCACAACACAAGACGACAATAGGGTCATAGCATTATACTAGCAGATGGAACATTCAGGACCGTGGTCTTGCTTTGCAACACATAATGAAGATACTAAGGCCCTCATTATGAACCCGGCGGTAACAACTGCCAACACACGTGTGGTCCATACCGCCGAATAATGAACCAACGGAAACACAGGCATCCTGAAAACCACTCACCGCCAGCAGAGGAGTGCCGACCACGACAGCAGAGCCCACCCACAGGCCGATGGAAAGGCCCTACCCACCCATCAAATAATGAAGCACTAGACCACCGTCAGTTCCGGGGCGGGAACCACCACCACGCAAAACCAGGCGGAAACAAACCAAATATAAGGAAACACTCACCGGAGGCTCACACAACACGCCGAAGCAGACATGGATAGAGAGCTGCAGATCATACCAGCCCTGCTCCTTGCCATATACCTCCACAACCAAGACCGCTGACAAAGACGATGACGGTAAGTACCGCAACCTACGAAAAAAGGCAAGAAAGCGCACAGTTACATACCCACCCACTCCACCCACCCTGCAACGCTCCCACAACCCTTCACAGCAGCACAAGCCATACACCCCACAGCAAGAGGTACTTACCCAACACAAGGCAAATCCAACCTGCCCTAAGTACAAATTTGTGCCCCACACCCACAAACAATGAAACGAGAGACCACAGCTCCAGAGTGTGCCTCTAACAACACAGGCCACATATTAACCTTTATTAGGCTCACTGAGCAACCGAAGTGCATATAAGGCCAATGGCCAGTCCTTCTGAAAATAAGTCAGATGGGCCACAAGGGCCCCAACTTGACTGTCACAAGTGCTAAGGTATTCCACCTCATAGGGGCAACAATGGGGCATCCAGGCACCTCAGGGAACAGCAGCAGGGGGTGGTGGGGATTTACGACGAGGGGGCCTTAGATTTTCATTTTGCAGGTAGGGGGGGTTTGGTTTTGCCCTTGCACGGTGAGGGAGTGGGCTTGGACCGGGGGGGTGGCAGATGGACCTGGTTCAGCACAGGGCTTCTTCCTCTCTGGGGAAGAGGCACGGGAATGTGAAGAGTGGATAGTGGTGGGCTGTGACGTGGGAGGAGTGGACAGGGCAAGGAGGTGAGCACGTTTAGGGACGAGACAGGGTGGGCCAGTGGGTTGAAATAGGTCAACACGGGAGAGGAAAAGTTTCTTAGGTGCAATTGGAGTGGACCTGGAGGAAGGCATTGGAGAGGAGGAAGAGGGAATGGTCGTAAGAGGTGCAGGTGTGCATGATGTGGGTGCAGGTGACTGGACAGTATGCTGAGGTGTCGTGGATATGTGATGGGTGTGTGTTGTGGTGCGTTCGAGTGTCTTGGGAGGAGGGGGTGGGACACAGTGGGACAAGACAGGCTGCCAGTGTAAATATATGTTGTGTGGGTGCCAGCAAGTCTGGTGAGTTTGCTGCATGTGTCAACTAAAGTTGTTGTGGTGAGTGCAGGTGTGGTACCTGGGGTGCATGAATAGATGTGTGCTATTGTGGTGACTGCAGGAATAGGGTCAGCAACATTGAATGAGGGTGCAGTGCCTCGGGGTGTGCATCTCCAGGGGACAGACAGGGAGGCGGAAGAGGTGGACACACTGGGGGAAGTGGATGTTGTTGTGTGTGCATGTGTATGTTGGTGTATGTTGGCTGTGTGTATGCTTGTGGTGGGAGGTGTGGTGCTTGTATGTTGAGGTGTGTGCCTGCATGTCAGAATGTGTGCTTTGGACGGGTGAAGAGAGTGGGGTGCTAGAAGGGGTAGAGGTGGTTGGAGGGGGGACGGAATGACTAGGGGCACTGGCTGAAGTCTAAGAGGAGACCAGAGCCTGAAAAGATCTCTGTAGGCCAGACACGACACCGTGAATGCCATTCAGATAGGCATTGGTCTGCTGCATCTCTGATGCTAGCCCCTGGTCTGCCCTACAGAGATGGTTCTCAGGAGGTCAATGGGCTCCTCCGTGAGGGCAGCAGGGCTAACTGGGGCAGGGGAGGAGGTGCCTGGGGTGAAGGAGACGCCCACCCTTCTGGGAGAGCGGGCACGGGCAACTCGGTGGGGAGCAACTGGGAGGGCGGTGATGGTATGGGGTGGCAGACGATGACACAGGGAGCTCCCATCGGAGGAGGTATCGGAGTCACTACCACCAGTGATAGTTGCCTCCTCCGTGGTACTCCCCTCGCCCTCCAACCGACTGGTCCCCTTGGCGTCAGACAACTCTGCCTCCGAGGATCCGTGGGCCGCTGCATCCCCACTCGCCGGTGCCTCAGCTCCCTCGCCAGATGATGCTGATGTACACAGACAACACAAGAGAACAGGGATGAGGGGACAAAACCGGAGAGAAATTGTAAATAGCTGAATGGAGGTACAGTAGTGGTTCACATATACACCCACCCAGAAAACCCTCCAACAGGCAGCACCTACCGCTATGCACATGGCTATGCCCCTTACTAGTGGCCAGAACCCTGCTCTACAGCCATTCCACAACTAACTTAAGGACCTGACGTATTGTAGACTTGACCAAAACACCCCTACTCCCCATGGGGGCCATTATGTAGATGGACATCAGTCATAGTCCCTGCAACTAGACAGCATAAATACGAATGCACACACACACACATCCATCAAGGGTCCAAAATATGGTATGTGTACTCACCCCCCTTGTGACTGCGGTGCAGACTTCAAGCGCCCATCCAGGTCCGGGTACGCCACCACCAGGATGCGTTGCATAAGGGGGGGTCAGTGCCAGACGGGCGCCCCTTCCCCATTGGGAGGACTTCCCCAGCTGGGTCTCGCAGATGTTTCACGCCCAGCACCGCAGGTCCTCCCACCTCTTCCTGCAGTGGGACCCCCAGGGTCCGCACCTCCTTGGCAATGGCATGCCAAAGTCCCCTCTTCTGGTGGGCGCTTACCTATAAGAGACACACATAAATGTAACACATAGGTCAGACATTGGCCAATCATATACAGCTGGCTATACGTCCACTATGGGACGGACAATTCAAACCGACTAACAGCACACACACATGCAGCATGTCAGGAACCCTGGACCATCCAGTGTCACAAGTGCACACATGTATGCAGCCAACACCAACCACTACACACATCCATGGCCTCCAATCCTCCTACGCACCTGTACCTCTGGCCGTCCGTAGAGCTTGGCGTACAGGGGCAGGACCCCATCCACGAGCCTCTCCAATTCCTCTTGGGTGGAGGCCGGGGTCCTTTCCCCTGCAATACGTGCCATTTCCATGACCAGAGGCAGGACACAGCAGGACACTCACTGGAGTACCTGCTTGCACGAGATCAGGGAGTCAAGTGAAGTTAGGGTGACCGTCACCGCCGGCGGCGATCATGATACGCTAAGATTCCCAATTGGCATCCATGTTAACAACTGAAGTTGCGCACGGCGGTAAACACACCACCACACGCTGTTACATCAACCGCTAGCGGTATGAGGTCACTTCCACAACGCCATTTCTGGATTACAGGGGGCAGACATTTTGGCCATAACTACGCAGTTGTAAAACTCTCATCAGCACAATGCAGGCCCTATTGTTCTCTAAACACCCATAGGCATGTGACAATAAACATTACCTCACCTGACCAGCCCTGATCTATCATTGTGGTCATGTTGCTGTTATGTCACACACACTTTGCATGAGTGTTGTCGACAATCATGCCAGCAGTGCTGAATGAAAAATAATGTGTGCAGATGTATGTGTGTTCCTCACACATGTTTTCAACTCCTCCTAGGTACAGACCCTTGTGGTGAGGAAGGGCCCCATCGGTGTACAGACCACTTGTTGATTTGAGGACCATGGTGGAGCGTCACATCATTATCAATTGCAGACCCACTCGTGCAACTATTCTTGAACTTTGTGCATTACTGGATCCTGCACTGGCATCGGATAACCGTAATCAGCATGCCATCCCTACTGAAGTGCAGGTGCTCTCTGCACTCCATTTCCTGGCCACTGGCTCATTTCAAGTGACAGTGGGCATAGGTGCAGGTTTTTCACAGCTAAAGTTTAGCATTATACTGTCAACATTCCTGAATGCATTTGTACAACACCTACAGTCCTATGTCAGGTTTCCCCAAAGTGCTGACCTCCCTGCCATCAAGTCGGACATTTAAGCCTTTGCCAACATACCCCATGTGATAGGTGGCATCGATGGCACCCATATAGCTCTCATCCCCTCAAGAGTCAGTGAACAGGTATACAGAAACAGGAAGAACTTTCATTCCATGAACATTCAATTGGTGTGTACTGCAGACCAGTATATCACACATGTGAATGCCATCTTCCCTAATTCAGTCCATGATTCCTTTGTACTGAGGAACAGCAGTGAACAACTACAAGAGGACAGAGGGTGGATCATAGGTAGGTGTTTCTGTCACTTATTGCTACATAGTAAACAGCCAGGCTGTTTGCCTCTGAGGCTTGTCAAATAAAGTTCTGTTTTGCACCTTTTTCTAGGTGATTCTGGCTATCCCAACTTGCGTTGGCTCCTGACACCAGTGAGGAATCCTGGAACAGATGCAGAGAGGAATTACAATGAGGCCCATGGACGTACTAGGAGGGTGATAGAGCACACAATAGGTCTCCTGAAGGCTAGATTTTGTTGTCTACATATCGCTGGCGGTTCCCTGGCCTATGGGCCTGATAAGGTGTGTAGAATAGTGGTGGCCTGGTGCCTGCTGCACAACGTGGCTGTGAGAAATTCTGTTCCCCTCTTGGAGGAGAAGGGTGCTGTATATCCCGACCAGCTTCCTCAGAGAGGGGATGAGTGTGATGGTGATGATGAAGAGGGGGAGATGTAAATTAAAGGACCCAAGTGATACAACTCTACTTCCAGTAACTATATGGGGCTATTGAATGAGATTGGTGTCTGTGCATCATACTGTCAGTGTGCCTTTTCATCTAGGGGGGTGTTGGGTCAATACTCATTGCCACTGTGACCAGGTCTGCATAGGACAGATTACAATATAGTCTAAAATGTCAACACATATGTAGGCACAGCAACATGTAAGGTGTGTGGTGCTTTTTCTGCTACTCAGATACCAATAAAATGAGTTATCAACCAGTTGCATCCATACTTCACTTTGTTCAAACTTAATGACAGGGGACATTGTAACAGGTGAAAAGGTGGTTTATTTGGTGGAGGGATTAAATTGTGCAGATTACAGTGATGGTAGTGGGCAACTGGTAGTGGTCCAATATGGCAACATGGTTGCAGCATTGTTGGCAGTAGTGGTAGGTCCATCCATGCTTACATGAGTTTGTGGTATTTTTAGCACTGTTTGGTGGTTGATTCAGTGGGACACTTTGAGTACAGTTTTTGGCAGAGTCACTTCTTAAAGGGGGCCATGTTCTTGGCAGGTGTTCCTGTGCCATATCTGGGACTGAGGGTCCATTTGGGCACCTGTTGTTGGCCGGTACAGGTTGAGATGGATGTCCCCTGTGTGTCCTGCGAGGGTGGTACATATGAAGATGCTGCTGATGCTGTTGTTGTCCGGTCTGTATCCAGGGCTGTAGTAGGGGCTTCCTGGTCTGTGTGGGCCTCAGGCTGTGTTGGGACAAGCTGCAGCAGCGCACCTGCTATGCTGGCCATTGTGGCATTGTGCAGTTTCCACTGCTCCATGGCCTCTTGGTGGTGTGCTTGCTGCATCCTCTGACTCTCCTCCAGGGTGGATACTATCTGGGCCAATCTGTCTTGGGTATTGTGATATTCTCCCAGGACCTCAAAGATCACGTCATGGGCTGCAGCATCCATCCTGTGGCCTCCCCGCTGGACCACTGTTGCCCTCCTACTGGGCCTAGCCCCCTGTGCCTGTGTCCCCTGCACATGTCTGGCAGTACCACTTGTACTGGGGCCATCGTCTTCCTGCCTGTTGGTAGCGAGTGACTGTGGCCTCTGTACTTGTGTTCCACCAGTCTGTGGCATGGATACACAGGTGTGGGGATGGTTGCCCTGGGCTGATGTTGTTGGCTGGGTGGTAGGGGTGTCAGTGGTATCCTGGGTGGGGCTGCTTGATGGTGACAGTCCAGGACTGTGTGAGTCCAGGGTGATCGTCAATGTCCAGGGTTCCATCACCAGTGTCCTGGGTGGTGCCTCTGTCTCCCTGTGGGGCCCTGCCACTCCTTGTCCTATCCATCAGGGTGGCATGGGTGGTAGTGCCTGTTGAGAGGAATGGACATGTCTGATACATTAGCATGGTCGGATGGGGTGCACAGGCCTGGGCAGTTTTGTGCAGGTTACAGACTATAGGGACATGCAGGATGCTTTGGTGAGGTTAGCATTGCTTTTTGCTTAGGATGCGGAGGTGCATTGTGGGTGCTGTAGGCCATTGTTTTTCCTTGCAGGGGTGGGTGGCTGTGCACAGGGGGAGGGATATGGGCCTGTTAATGGGTTTGTGGACATACATGGGGACTGGATTAAGTGCTTGTGGCCTGGGTGGGGTTGTGTCCTGGTGGTAGTTGGAGGGGTGGGGTGGTGCATGCATTCCAGGTGTGATGGATATGGGGTAATTGGGGTACCAGAATCCATTCCTCCAGTGAGTCCAGTGAGTCCCTCAGGGTGGCCAGTACCTTTTCTTCCCAGTCAGTGTAGTCGGGTGGTGGTGGTGGAGGTCCTCCCCAGTCTTCTGGACTACAATGTGGTGCCTCGATGCCATGGCCCTGACCTTCCCACGCAGGTCGTTCTATCTCTTGCGGATGTTGTCCCTGGTGCGTGGATGGTGTCCCACTGCATTGACCCTGTTGACTATTGTCTGCCATAGCTCCATTTTCCTCGCAATGGGTGTGTGCTAGACCTGTGCCCTGAATAGTTGTGGCTCGACCTTCAGGATCTCGTCCACCATGGTCCTTAGCTCCCTTTCTGTGAAGTGTGGGTGTTTGGGGGTGCCATGTTGAGTGTTGGGAATGATGTCTTGGGTGGATCTAGGTGAGGGTGCTCTTGTGTGGTTGGGTGTAAGTATCATGGATTGTGGTGTTCGGTGTCTGCTTCTGGTGTTCTCTGTATTAGTTGGCCTACTTTCGTTGCAAAGGATTGTGGGGTGTGTCTGTGAGTGTTTTATAGTGTTGTGGATGTGTGTCAGGTGTGTGGGTTTCAAACTTATCCAATGTATGCATATCTTGCTGTTGGGTCCACTTGCCGCCCGTGGTGGTCTGCACCGCCAATGGTCGTTCGGCTTCCACTGACCGCTGCGGTGATTTGTGCTTCATTATTTGAAGGGCGGGGTGTTTGTGTGCTCGGTGGTGGCGGGGTGGGAGGTCCAGTATTTCCACCTACAAGGTCCTGGCAGTGACTGGTGGCAGAGTGATTTTTGTCGGATTCAGATTTTGGCATCATCATATGGTGGGTTTCTGTTCACCACCAATGGCGGTCTTCTGTTCGCCGTTGCCATGGCGGTCGACGGTGTTTACTGCAGGTTCGTAATGAGGGCCTAAATATCTCTCTTGATACACACAATTAAACGTTACAAATAATAAATAATGAGCTACAAATAAAGTACCTGTAGCAAAACTATAATAGATAGAAAGGGAACAATACAATTAATCCTAGTTGAACATTGTCAACAAGTAAGAATACGTGTGCTGAAATTTATCACTTGAAATGATACTTGAGCCAAGATTGTTCATTGTGAAATTTGACACTCCTTGTAGGCATCACTGACTTACATTTACTATTAGGATCAACAGTGTGTAAACCATCACTTCTGCAATAAGAAAGTGCAGGCATGCCTGAGAGGTAAGACTTTTTACGTTGTATCTATTGAAATGAATGGGAACAACTTTGCTGGACTTTACAGGTTCAAATCAGCTGGCATGCCATCACTTCCTTCCACCGTCAACACCTCTCTGTTAATAACTTCATCAATGGCACCAGTAGATCACACCAGAGTGTTTCTGTGACATAACCCCCTTCTGCCCCTGGGACTTACCTGCAACTCCGATGTGGGATCTTCCAGCACGGCCTCCATCAGGACACCTGGGAGAAAACAAACAGGGCTGTTACAAAGAGGCTCGACTTGACACTTGATGGTCTTTTGCTGCACCTGTGGAGAAACGGGAAACAGGACAATGGCCCGGAAGCAAACACCGGCCAAGCCGAAAAATAACTCAGAAAGAGAGGAAGGACAACAAACATAGGGGAGAAAGGAGGAGGCAAACGGGAGGAGGAGGATGCCATGGAGGGAGATGAGATGACATAAGGGTGAGAAGTAGACCAGAAATAAGGATGAGAAGTAGACGAGAGACGTGTAGAAGAAGCAGACGCAGGACTAGGATAGGACAGTGAGGAGGAGGATGGCGAAGATGAGTGGTATATAGCTAATTGCTGGGATGGGGCCAGAGACGCCACAGCTCCTCCCACAGCTCCTGAGAACCATGGCTCCTGTGATGAGTGGCTAGATCATAATACACAAAAGGGGGAGGGGGTAGACAAGGGAAAATAGAGTCAGCTGGAAAAGTGCATGGGTGGCATGCTGTTACTGTGAAGCTCACCTAACTAACACACTGGCGCCCCTTCATTTCATAGTCGGCACCCAAATATATTGGATATTGATCCAAAAGGAAACTAATTACTGTACAAGGAAAAATAAGGAAAACCCAACATAAGCATGTGACATCTGCACCAGGGGAAATATAGAATGTGACAATTCACATTCAACAACGCAGGGTATGAATAAGTATTAGAGGCACGTCCCCTAAAGAGGAAAAGGGTAAATGCCCAGTAACAGTTCACACTGTATTTCTATATACATAGAGCACTGACACATTGAGACACCATATGGCAGACTCTTCCCACAAGCACAAATGATTAAGAGAAATCTAAAGTAAACCAAACCCTATTGTCAGATACAGGTTCAGCAGGGAAACACTTTTGAGAAAATACATCTGTAACAAATTCTACCACTACATTAGCATCAGGTTCAGCTAAGAAGTTAACCTCCAGAGAAATAGTCACCGTAGACTGTAATAAATCCATATTAGCTTTTATTCGGACTCAGGAGATTAGCTTTGCTCTTTGGCTTGTAGGCATGTGCCAACTTCACCTAGTAACTTTTAACATACTTTGCTTGTTTTGTCTTATCCCATTTATTTTATTACTTTTTTTAAGATGGCTGACAATTTTTATAGTTATAAAAATGTTTTGATTTGCCTTATCAGTGCCACTCTGTGAAGGTGTCAGTATCATCGTCATATTAAAGTGATGTACGTAGGTATTCACATCATGTCCCTTTCTCTGTTAAGTGTGATAGGAACATAATGAACACTTGTTGGAGATTGTTTACATAATTGATGCCACAAGGTTGCCCCTTATCTATTATTTGGGTACATACTTGTGTCAGGGGTCCTGCATGATCTGTATAAATACATCTCACACAGAAAAGGTTATCAGAAGGATTCCTACCAGATGCAATCTACGCCATCTATGCTGCACATCATTTTGCTGCAGAAATCAGCCTTCGTGTCACCAGGGAGTCTGACCTAGACCTCATTCCAAGATAACAAGATAACAAGGGTTGAGGGGCGCTTCTCATGGACATGGTACTGGCAGATTAGATTTATCACACCTAGCTCTCATTAGGTTAGGGATTAGGGGGAATATTTATAGTATGTTTGTGCCAAATTTGCATCATTTTTTAATGCAAATTTGGTGCAAAATTAACACCATATTTATATTTTGACAATAGACCAGTCTAACATCAAAATATTGGAGTTTGCACCATTTTTCAGATGCTTGAACCTACCTTTCGTCAATGAGATGCAAGGTAGGCGTTCCCATCTAAAAAAAGGTGCTAACCTCATAGCCCCATATTTATCCCTCATTCTAAAATAATGCACGGAGGGGCTAAATAATGGTGCAAAGCTTGATTTGCATCATTATTTAACACCTGGGTCAGACCAGACATTAGGGGACCTGTGGACCCATTTCCATGGTTGAACACCGTGAAATGGGTCCACAGGTGCCCTCCTCAAGCCCCAGAAAAACCCTGGGTATAGGTAAGTATTTTTATTTTTTTAATAAAGTGCAATTGGGGGCCCAACCTGGGGCCCCCTGCATGGCACAGGAAGTAGTGGCCATACCCAGGGGACCCTTGTCACCCTCTGCTGGCCATTGGGGTAGTGGGCATGACTCCAGTTTTTTCTAAGAGAGGAGTTGTGGTATGGATGGTTTTACGTCAGAAAATGACACTAGGCTGGATAGAGGCATTTTTTTGCCTCTAAACAGCCTAATGTCATTTTTTGGTGCAAAGCCCCCTTTTCCCATACCGCCACCCCCACCCGGCTAACATACTTTTTTTTAATGCTAGGCCACCCTTGGTGCCGGATTGCTCCATTCCATTAATTTGGTGCCTGGCTGGCAGCCTGGAATAGCACAGCCGGCGTTGTACTTTTTGACACAAAACTGCGCAAACGTAGTTTTGCATCAAAAAGTATAAATATGGGCCTAGGTTCTCTATGCTAGGGATTTTAAATTTCATGTTTGTTGCAAGATGGTGGGGGTCTTTGTATTTACCACTCTCATCTTAGCAATTATGCTTCTTTTATTATTCATTACCCTAATCATTGCAGCTCATGCTATTTACCATAGATTGCAGTCTTTTTAATAAATATATTGAAAACTCTCCTGCATCTCCTTCATTGCCAGAGTGTGAATGAGACTTATTCCTAACGTGAGAAAAGGGTAACTTCCGTTCCACCACAACTCCCCTGAGATGTCGCAATCTAGAGTCCATGTGTAAGGCTACCAGTAATCAACTTTTACTGTTTGAGTTTTTGGTGAGGTACTACTTGTGAGCCAGGAGGGTTGGGCCGACAGTTGTGATTTGTTGCTTACAAACAAAAGTGCTGTTATCCCTAAATCAGCAGTCTCGCCTATGAGCTAGAGTCCAACTACAACATAGCGCTACCCACAATGGTATTTTGGCACTAATGTACATATATCCTGAGTATCTCTGTCTCACACGCAGCAGGTACCCTAAATACCATTAAAAGGAGACACCAGTGGTCTTTGGGATAATCCTCCTCAGCTGAACAGGGGCACCTAACTGGCTTGTAGGTTGTTCAAGCTTGAACTTTTAAAAGGACTTCTCCCCATTTGGTGTTCCTTCTCTTTCCCCAATATCCAACATGGCTAATGCCATAGACATCCTGGAAAATGTCAGACATGCTTTAACACAACATCTAATAGTCCATGGCTTAACAGATGAGGGTGGGGATGTCACATTTATAGTGGAAGCTCATGAAGCTTACCAAACAGAAACATTCTATTCCTGGATCACCTTTCCAGAGGACGATGAGACAACATATACATTTCACTCATACAAAATAGCAAATGTGCCACAGCGGCACTGTGCATACCATTATCTAGAGATACCCCTTTCCTATCAAGAACATCAAAATTGGTTCAGTGGGGCCCTACCACATGTGATACAACCTGTGAGAATAGGTCCCATGAATAACAATCGACCAATCATTGCAACATCCTGTTGTACAATAGCTGTAACTGCAAATAGCTAATGTAAGTGCACTTTACAATGAGCTAGTACAACTAAACAGACGATTAATACAATTTACTATGCGGACCTTGGAACGCTGACCCAGCACGGGCTGCACCAGCTGGTCACCAATTCGCCATTACAGGAATGAACCCACAAATGATACATTCTATCATGGGCAAAGCACCCACAGAGCATGAGAAGATTCTGTTATGGATACCACAGAAAACGAACAATCTGCATAGAGGAGCCCAAGATAAACATAGAATTCTCACAATGTGCTTGCCTTTCGGAATGGTTCCTCAGTGCACCACATGGGGTACAGTCTTTGCTGCAATTTACACTACCATGCATGGTATGCCGACACTTGCCAATTTACCAGAAGTGTTAAAACAAATTCAAAATGAAAACTGGGCTGCTCCAGCCCTGGACTTGGGGATGAAACTGATGCGTAATTCCATCACAGTCTCCTCAATAATACCCAGCAACATTAAAGGGGAAATGGCAACATTGACTATACACCAGCGGCTCTGGGATATTTCACAGTTGGAACAGGAGCGTCAACTACCAAAAATGATTTCTGACACCTATACTAGTATAGGATGGGATAGTTTGGGACTCAAGCCAAAAAAGCCTGAAATGCAGAGTACCACCCCTAAGAACGGTACTAAACAAGCACAAGAAGTTATAAAAAACGCTGGGATAAACAAAAACAAAATAAAGACAGATGTGGAGCAGACTCTCCACACCAGGACAACTCCGAAAGGAGATATAATCTCAGCAACAGAGAAACTTTAAAGGCTCCAGACAGATATACTTATTCTGTCAAGCACTAACCTGTTCGTCCCATAGAGACACATTACTGACCCAAGTTGCTTGTTCCCAACTCAACTTAGACGTTGCATGCCTACCACTTACTTGTACGTGATCAGCACAGGAACGTTCCGGGGGAAAAGGGGATAGATGAGAGAGAGAGAGAGAGAAACACCAATGTCACCTGGCAGAATCAGGATGGCTAGAGGTCATCTATGAAGAGCAGATATCTCCTATGATGAATTAAACATTTAGGCGGTCATTCTGACCTTGGCGGTAAAAGGCTCTTACCGCCGGTCAGAAGTCCGCCATTCTACCGCAGTGGCCGCGGTAAACCGCCACGGTCATTCTGACCCACAACTGCCAAACCGCCAAAAACCCGACATCCACGGAAGGCCGCCTCATCAGCGGTCAGCGATAAACTGGAGATGACCAAACCTCCAACGTCACGCCAACACAAACACGCCCATGCCATTACGACCCACGAATCCACGTGGCGGTCTTTCAACCGCGGTATTCCATTGGCGGTACACACCGCCGCGGTCAAAATACACACACCTTTACAAAACACAGCCACATTGGACAAATCGAAATACACACACCTGATACACATACACACACCACACCCACACATCCAATCAACTATAAAACACACACCCACATCACCCACAAACCCCCACTACTAGGAATTCGGAGAGAAGGCGAGAGAGAGAGAGAGAGAGCACAGCTATCGAAAACCCCAACACACAGAGGAACACAACATCATCACCCACACCACATCCACGCACAAAACACCACACACCACCACACACACCCATCACCACAAACACCACCCCACACCACCCCATGGTACCCCAAAGACACCCCAGGTTCTCGGACCAAGAACTCAGGGTCATGGTGGAGGAAATAATTAGGGTAGAGCCCCAGCTATTCGGCACACAAGTGCAGCAAACCACAATAGCCAGGAAGGCGGAGCCATGGCAAAGGATCGTCGACAGGGTCAACGCTGTGGGACAGCATCCCAGAAACCGGGAAGACATCCGAAAGCGCTGGAACGACCTACGGGGGAAGGTGCGGTCGATGGTGTCAAGACACAACATCGCTGTGCAGAAGACTGGCGGCGGACCCCCACCCACTCCACCCGAATTCACAGCATGGGAGCAAGAGGTCTTGAACATCCTGCATCCTGAGGGCCTCGCTGGAGTAGGCGGAGGAATGGACTCTGGTAAGTCTAATCCCAACTACTTCACCCCCCCAACCACCAGCATGCCAACCCACACCCCCACCCTCACCCCCAACCCCCCAGCACATATCCTCCCAGCAAATGTCTCACCAGCACAACCCACCCAACACAACACCAATCCCTGAATGCCAACACAAACCATGGACACCCATCACCCAAGCATGACCACTGCACATACCCATCCCCCCCACAAACCACCCTCACAACTCCTCTCACAAGGGAATGCCAGCACTGGGGGAAATCGTACGCCATGGCACACACAGAAGCAATAACCATACTCTTTTACCCCTGCAGGGCCCAAACGCCAACACACCGGCCAGGAGGGTCCAGATTTGTCCATCCCGCCCCCAGAACAGGCCCCCAGTGATGACAGCAGCTCTGTCGACCTAGAACCTGATGACCAGCCCGGACCATCGGGGACCTCTGGACAGTCGGTTCCCCACACACAGACACAGGCCACAGCAGACCCAACCCCCTCTGGGAATACCAGCACAGCTCTCACCCAGCGGGCCCATGCCTCTGTCTCCAGGACGCGTCAATCAGCGGTGTGTCCGCCACTACAGGGCACCCAGGCTGACCCACCACCCCAACAACAACAGGGACCTGGGGGCAGTGGTAGTGGGCACACCGTCCAGGGGACAGAGGCCCGGGGAAACAGGGCAACTGGGAGGGCTGCTGTGCGAGAGGGGGTTGACCGGCCCAGGGAACCCACTCTCCAAGAGGCCCTCACCACCATTATGGGAGCATACCACCGCTCCCAGGAGACGATGGCGACGGTACTGGCCAGGTTCCAGGAGATCCAGGCACAGCAGGAGGAACGGTACATGGGGTTCAGAGACGAACTCAGGAACATCGGTACCGCAATGGGGACCATCGTCCTGGCCCTCAACCAGATAGTCACCACATTGCGGGACCATGTGGCACCCCAAAGGGCCCCTGTCACCAGCCCGGACGACGAACAGCCTACCACCTCCGCCGGCGCTAGGACAGGAGGCCCCCACACCACGACAGGCCACCAGAACCCCACCTCCTGCTGAAGATCAACCACCCCGCAAGCGGAACCTGAGATCACACAAGAAGACAGAGTAGGATGCCAAGACCCTGGCCAGCAAACGATACCCCCTGATGTCATCCCACTGTCCCACATTGTCACCCTGTCCAACCTTGAACTGCCCCTGCTCCATCCTTCCACAGGCATATGGGCAATGCACCTGTGCTACTGAGAACTGGACTCTGCCATGGACATTACTCCACCCCCACCCATCACCGTTTTACTATCATGGACCTATACGCAGCACTTAAAATAAATCACCAATTGCACTTCAAATGTCAGGAGTCTGATTGTATTCTTTACAAATGTATTACACATAACGGTGCAATAATGTTCATTTACATTGTGATGACAACCTACCAGTGTCAATAAGCATTAGTCCATGGGCAAACAAAGCAGAAGTCACTCTGTGGGTCATACAGCTCTGAAAAGGGAAGGGAAAGTCAAAAATCAGTGAAAAGGAACTGGGGGGAAACACAGAAAGTAGAGATGCAGGAGACCAGAAGTAAATGTTAAATGGCGTGGGTGATTCTTACCTGTGTGCTACTGAAAATACTGTTGTATAACTGTGTCCCTGTTGTCCGTGTCGTCCCCGTCGTCTTCCTCCTCTTCACTCTCCACAGGCTCCACAGCTGCTACAACACCACCATCTGGACCATCCTCCTGCAGAAAAGGCACCTGGCGTCGCAATGCAAGATTGTGAAGCATACAGCAGGCCACGATGATATGACACACCTTCTTTGGTGAGTACATGAGGGATCCCCCTGTCATATGCAGGCACCTAAACCTGGCCTTCAGGACCCCGAAGGTCCGTTCTATAATCCTCCTAGTTCGCCCATGTGCCTCATTGTACCGTTCCTCTGCCCTGGTCCGGGGATTCCTCACTGGGGTCAATAGCCAAGGCAGGTTGGGGTAACCAGAGTCACCTATTAGCCACACACGGTGTCTCTGTAGCTGTTCCATCACATAAGGGATGCTGCTATTTCGCATGACATACGCGTCATGCACTGACCCCGGGAACTTGGCATTTAGATGGGAGATGTACTGGTCAGCCAAACAGACCACCTGGACATTCATCGAATGGTAATTTTTTCTATTTCTGTACACCTGCTCATTGTCTTTTGGGGGTACTAAAGCCACATGGGTCCCATCAATGGCACCAATGATGTTGGGGATATGTCCAAGGGCATAGAAATCACCCTTCACAGTGGCCAAATCACCCTCCTCAGGGAAAACAATGTATCTCCGCATGTATTTCATCAGGGCAGACAACACTCTGGACAAAACCTTAGAAAACATAGGCTGAGACATCCCTGATGACATGGCCACTGTTGTCTGAAAAGACCCACTTGCCAAAAAAGAGTACTGACAGAACCTGCACCAGAGGGGGAATCCCTGTGGGTTGGCGGATGGGGGGACATCAGGTCTGGCTCCAGCTGGACACACAGTTCATGTATAGTGGCTCGGTCAAGTCGGTATCGAAGTATAATATGTCGTTCTTCCATTGTCGACAGGTCCGCCAGCGGTCGGTACACGGGAGGATTCATCCTTCTCCTCGCAAGTCCCAGCGGACGGTGCCTAGGAAGGACAACATGGAGCACAGAGTCAAGCAACCCACAGGTTCTTTCACACAGCTTGCACAGTACACGAATCGCTATGCATTGAAAGGCTTGTATGAGTGGCAATGCAAGGCCTAGGCCTGTGTGACGCAGTAGAAATCATGCCATGTGGGCCCTTGAAATGGTGGCTGCCTGACCTGTGAAGTGTGACAGTGGGATGTGAGGTCACTGAGCTGGCGTGGCACACCGTGGCGATAGGCGGTCGAAGACCGCGGCGCAAAGCAGCATTGGTTAACATTGAACCCTATGGGTCTCAGGAGCCAATGACGATGTGCGCCGGCGGTCGCGGTACGCACCGCCGCGGTACGCACCGCCGCGGGCGTGACCGCCATTTTCTATCTGCTTAATCACTCGAGACCTGATCATCCACAGGAGAGGACCTATACTGCAAGTGCTGCTGTGACCTCGGTCTGGAAGAGACAATGGCTGCTGCGACTGGGGAAAGGGCCCCTGCCTTCACTTCAGAAGAGTTGGAGAAACTTGTGGATGGGGTCCTGCCCCAGTATGCGCTACTCTACGGTCCTCCAGACCAACAGGTAAGTACACTGGGTGCACGTTGAATGGGCTATGCCTGGGTTGTGTATGGTGGATGTAAGATGGTGGGGTGGGGAGCGAATGAGGAGTGCAAGGCACGACAGATGAGAGCATGTGCCACATGGCAGGGTTGGGGAGGGGTGGGCAATCACATCTAACATGCAGAAAAATGTTGAAATTTCCTTTCCCACCCTGTACATGTCAAATAGGTCAGCGCCCATCAGAAAGTCGACATTTGGCGTGCCATCGCCAAGGAAGTCCGGGACCTGGGGGTCTACAACAGACGGGGCACCCACTGCCGAAAGAGGTGGGAGGACATCCGCCGCGGGACCAGGAAGACCGCCGAGTCACTGCTGGGGATGGCCTCCCAACGTAGGAGGGGTGCCAGCCGCCAATTGACCCCCCTGATGTCCCGGATCCTGGCGGTGGCCTACCCCGATTTGGATGGGCGCGTGAGGACATCACAGCAGACACAAGGGGGTGAGTACCAGCACATTCTGCTATCTTTACACGCAGTGGAGGCGTCTGGGTGGGGGAGGAGGGCTGTGGGTGACATTAGGCCAGGGCGCTTTCTGTAGTGTAGTCCCCTCCTTTAGGCATGGCCCTGTGCCCCCGCCCCCCAACTCTGTAGGGTGCCAAGTACAGCAATCCATGGTCCTGCATCACCCATGTGCGCATTTGTTGTCCATAGACCTGTTGGCCTAGTCACAAGTACTGAGTAGTGTACCCCGATTGCGCGGCGTAGTGCATGAGGCTCCTGTGTCTGTCCTCTCCGCAAACGGTGTTGACAATGCATGCACTCAACCTGTTTTTATTTCTCCCCCCACCCTTTTTCTTTATCTTCTTGTGCATGTGTGCATTAGCATCATCAGGTGGAGGAGAATTGGCATCGGAGCACGAGGGAGCTGCAACTCACAAGGCCCTGGTGGGCCATGGTACAGACACCGAGGTCACCAGTGATACGGAGGGCGAGGGGAGCACCACAACGGGGACCCGTGGTGACACCAGCGACACCGACACGTCCTCGGAAGGGAGCTCCCTAGTGGTGGCGGCAACATCCGGGACCCCCGCCTCTACAGGCACAGCCGCCACCCAGCGCACCAGCTCCGCCCTCCCAGCAGCCCCTCAGCCTTCGCTCTGTGCCCGCTCGCCCAAGAAGGCGGGCATCTCCTTCGCCCCAGGCACCTCAGGCCCTGCCCATGTTAGCCCTGCTGCCCTCAGTGAGGAGGTCATTGACCTCCTACAGACCATCATTGTTGGGCAGTCTACACTTTTGAATGCCGTCCAGGGGGTAGAGAGGGAGGTGCATCGGAGCAATGCATACCTGGAGGGCATTCATTCGGGTCAGGCTGCCCATCAACGATCGTTCAATGCTCTGGCCTCAGCACTGACGGCAGCCATTGTCCCTGTCTCCAGCCTCCCTCTTCTAACTGCCTCCACCCTGTCTCTGTCTCCTGTTCCTCAGCCTATCCCATCCACACCATCAGACCAGCCTGCACACACCTCAACACCCAAGGGCAGCTCATCCAGACATAAGCACCACAGATCACACAAGCATTCACCCAAGCAACACCCAGATGCAGACATGCCAACAGTCACTACCACCCCTGTGTCCCCCTCCTCCTCGTCTCCCTCCTCCCTCCCTGTGACGTCTCCACTCACACCTGCATGCACACCACCATCAGCCGGTACTTCCATCACCAGCACACCCTCCAGTACAGTCCGCACACGTGCAGTCACCACCCCCACTGCCATTTACACGTCCCCTGTGTTCTCTCCCACTGTGTCTGTCACCCCCTCTTCCAAGACACACAAACGCAGGCAGCCACCCACCCACCCAACAGCCAACCACCTCACGACAGCCTACGTCACAAGCACCTGCACCCAAAGACAGCACACCTGACTCTCCTACAACCACATCCTCTTCCTCCACTCCCATACCCACTACACCTACCCTTTACGTTGGTCCTAAAAAACTTTACCTCTCCAAACTTAACCTCTTTGCCCCACCTGACCCACCCCCTCCATCTGCTAAGAGTCCCAAGAGCACCTCAGCCACCACCAGCCCTGCTTCAAGTGTCACCATTGTGCACGGGTTTTGAAGTCCACCCTTTCCCAGCACTGATACATCGGCCAGCAGCAAGGGGACAGCCAGCCCCCTCCCCCCCTGGAAAGAGGACCCGTAAAATCAAGGGCCGCCGCGAGAAGACTGACACGGCTGCCCCCAAGGAGCAAAGTCCTGGGCCGTCACCTGCCACAACATCCAGGGGAGGCAAGGGCCAGAGAGCCTCATCGAAGGAGGGCAAAGGCAGCAGGGCGGAGAAGTCAGCCAGCAGGGGCGCGGACCAGGAGGGCCCCACAAGCCCCATCCCGGGTGTGAGGGAGGACACCCACGGGCCCAGGACTCCGTCACAGAAGGGTCCAGCAACTGCACGGTCGGAGGGCGACTAAGCAGGGAGTCCTGGCCAGGTCTGGCTCCCTTGAATGACTGGACAAGCACCGCTGAAGAGGGCCCCGCCGTGCAGAAAGACACCGCTGAAGAGGGCCCCGCCGGGCAGAAAGGCACCGCTGAAGAGGGCCCCGCCGTGCAGAAAGACACCGCTGAAGAGGGCCCCGCCGGGAAGAAAGACACCGCTGAAGAGGGCCCCGCCGTGCAGAAAGACACCGCTGAAGAGGGCCCCGCCGGGAAGAAAGGCTCCGCTGAAGAGGGCCCCGCCGGGCAGAAAGGCACCGCTGAAGAGGGCCCCGCCGTGCAGAAAGACACCGCTGAAGAGGGCCCCGCCGGGAAGAAAGGCACCGCTGAAGAGGGCCCCGCCGTGCAGAAAGACACCGCTGAAGAGGGCCCCGCCGGGAAGAAAGGCACCGCTGAAGAGGGCCCCGCCGTGCAGAAAGACACCGCTGAAGAGGGCCCCGCCGGGCAGAAAGGCACCGCTGAAGAGGGCCCCGCCGTGCAGAAAGACACCGCTGAAGAGGGCCCCGCCGTGCAGAAAGGCACCGCTCCGCTGGGCCCCGCCGTCTCAAGCACCGCTCCGCTGGGCCCTTCCTGTCAAGCACCGCTCCGCTGGGCCCTTCCTGTCTAGCACCGCTCCGCTGGGCCCCGCCGTCTCAAGCACCGCTCCGCTGGGCCCTTCCTGTCAAGCACCGCTCCGCTGGGCCCTTCATCTCAAGCACCGCTCCGCTGGGCCCCGCCGTCTCAAGCACCGCTCCGCTGGGCCCTTCCTGTCAAGCACCGCTCCGCTGGGCCCCGCCGTCTCAAGCACCGCTCCGCTGGGCCCTTCCTGTCAAGCACTGCTCCGCTGGGCCCTTCCTGTCAAGCACCGCTCTGCTGGGCCCTTCATCTCAAGCACCGCTCCGCTGGGCCCCGCCGTCTCAAGCACCGCTCCTCTGGGCCCTTCCTATCAAGCACCGCTCCGCTGGGCCCCGCCGTCTCAAGCACCGCTCCGCTGGGCCCTTCCTGTCAAGCACCGCTCCGCTGGGCCCCGCCGTCTCAAGCACTGCTCCGCTGGGCCCTTCCTGTCAAGCACCGCTGGCCCATTGACAGTGCCGGTTCTGTGTCGAGCTAGTGTTCACGCTGCACTCGGGGCACCCTGCCTCCTCCATTACCTGTGGAGTCTGTGATCCACCTGATGGCCTGTGTCTCTGCACTCCCCAGGATGGCACAGTGGGCAGACCACCCACTGTAGAGACTTGTGAGACTGTGGCTTTGCACTCCCCAGGATAGCACAGTGGGCAGACCACCCACTGTAGAGACTTGTGAGACTGTGGCTTTGCACTCCCCAGGATGGCACAGTGGGCATGGTGGACCCTTTGTGGATCTGGCATCATGGACTCATGTGGCTGAGGTGCCCCCCCTTCCCTTCCCCCTGAGGTGCCTGTAGTTTTGTCATCTGATGCCCCAGCAGTGTTCTCTCCAACGGACTCAGGTCTCCTGTGTGGGCTTTGCCCATGTGTTGATACACTTTGGCCCACGGACAGTGGAAATTTAAGTGACTGTGCAGGACTTATTGCCTATGTTGATCGGTTTCGCAATGTTCTTACTTGTTTTTTTTACAATTCATATTGCTATTTTACCATGACTTCAAAGAACCTCTTTTATACATAAATGTTGTTTTTCACTTTCATTATGTCTTTGCATTATTCCGGGGGGTTTGGGTGGTGTCACTGTGACTTGGTGCTCTGCATTGGTGTGTAGATAGTTGGGGGGGAGGGGTCGCATATGTGTGTGCCCGTCAGCTTTCCTCCTCCCCCCTCCCCTGTGTCGTAGGTGCAGTACTCACCGTTGTCGTCTGCGCCGGCGTTCGTACTCATGGTAGATGAGCAGGTAGACAATAGCGGATAGGATGTTTAATTCGGGTTCCATGCTGTTCTCCGTCCTCGTGGAGTGTGTATAAGTGAGCGTTTTACCGTTCGTAGTCTGTTTCCGCCGTGTTTTTATCGGCGGGGCTCCCGCCCCGGAAAAGGTGGCGGATTGGTGCGTTGTGATAGGGTGGGCGGTACATTGTCTGCCGCCTGCCTGTTGGCGGTGACCGCCGCACTGTTTGTCTGTCCCGCCGTGGCGGTCGGAGTGTTAAAGTGGCGGGCTGTGTTGGCGGTTCCCGCCAGGGTCAGAATACCTTTTTTTTGACCGCCTGCCTGTTGGCGGGTTGGCCGCCGCTTTATCACCGACCGCCAGGGTTGGAATGACCCCCTTAGTCAAGTAACACTTTTCATGCCACCAATATACTAAAACAATTCCCACAAACTACTTGTACCTGTCAGGCTCCCCTTTCTAGCTTTTGATGGCTCTCCCCTCTCTATTTAGATTCCCACCTTGTTCCCAAGTCAATGTGGCGCCACTGAACTACCTACCTAAAGTTTTTCAGAAGTTCATTGTACATCTTGCTCGTTGGGCTTTGATGAGACTTTATAAAACACAGTCACACTCACAATCATAGACATATAACAGGTGAAAAAGAATGAAAATCAATTCTTAAGTATTTATATTGCCCAGCTATTCAGGGATTAATCAGCACAGCATGTTAGTATCGGAAAGAACACAATTCAGTGTTTTAACCACACTGAGAACCTATTGTTAATATACTAAAGCTCACTTTTGTATGTAATTGGTGTCATCACTGTTACATCACAGTGACATTTAAACATGGAAATAGCAGATCTTTATTCACATTTTGAAACTAGTGTGTGCCAGGCACTGAGTGTTCTTTATCATAGTAATGATTGGTATCACAAAAATGCTACATAAAACTCAACTATCAGAAACGTTCATAGTACATCGTTAAAATACCAATTGTCCAACACACGCTCAAATCCGTACTGTCATTGCAAGCTAACAACAATGAGCGTTATTATTCGGCAGACAGCAAGTATTCAAGTAACCAAGGACACTGATACCAGGCCCTTCTTGTGTGTGCTGCCCATCTGAACATTGGGCAGTCAACTATCAAAAGTAACCGGTGAGAAGCCATTCAAGCGTGTGCAGTGCCTTGCTACCTTTTTTGATGCTAATCTTCTTGATCTATTCTTTTCTAGGATTGCCATCCGCAATGCTGGATTTTGGAGTAGACGATCCAAGAACAAGCATGGAGGAGCAGAAGATCCCACTCTGCATCTGAAGACCTCTGACAGCAAGCAATCACCTCAAGACTGGTTTGGATTTAAATACCTGCTGCACCTGGCCACACCCAGTCTGAGTCATAAGGCTGCCCTAACCTGCCACACCCAATCTGAGTCATAAGGCTGCCACAGGCTCGGGCAACAAGTTGACACGTGCCCAGATTCCTACACGAGTTCTAAAACAAGCATTGGCTCAAGTAAACATTTCTCAAAGGCAACAACAATCATTGGCCCACGCAAGAGCAGGTGATTTGCTTAGGGGCACACTTCATTAAACAGCAGATATGGGCTCTGGAGCATATTTGAGTTTACATGCCCGATAGATTTACATCCCTCTTGTTCCTTTCAGGACACACAGGATAGACATAATTAGAGAGTGGGCGGGTCAGAGCAATGTCCTGACGACGTAAAACAGAAGAAAGACTTACAGTGGTCTTCAGACAATAAAGAAGACAAATCCCCACAACAAAAGCCACAATTTAAAAAGGAAAAGGTGGCAGCAATTTCAACTAAACATGCCAGCAAATTTGAGAACATTGCTGAAGAACAAGATGTGGGCAGTGACCCTGCTGGAAAGCGCAGCAGAAGTCACAATATGTCGTCAGAGTCTGAAAGATCAACTGGATGCGAAAGCAACTAATGACTTTCTTGCAGTCGAGACTGCAGACGGGTGTATTCTTCCACCTGACAGTCTTTATGATTTAAATATCCAGATTGAGGGCGACATAGAGTTCACCATTATTGTTATTTTTTGGGAAGAACTTAATTGTGATATCCTATTGGCAGAAAGAGAGTGGCCCCCGAACACATCCGTAAGCTCTCAAATGGGGAAGATGTAATTTGCCTTCTTTCTCAGATCTTGTTCCGCCTGTGCAGGCGTTAAAGCAGTGGAATCTATCTGATTCCACTGTGCCATTTTTGCGGGCTCCCTAACAGGAGAATGCCCCCCTTGCATACATTATGACTGGCACAGGCATAATATGGCACAAGGGTTTACAAAGTGACACAATGCATGCATTGCACCACTTTGTAAATATGGTGCAGCGTTTTTGCCACACTGCCGCTACATTAGCGGAAAAAAATGATGGTAATGTGGCGATAGTTGACGCTAGGCCCTTATTAAATTTGGGCCTATATCTTTCCTCACATAAGGTCTGAAGAGACTTGTGTCTTGTGAAAATTTCAGCAGTACAATTCCAGAAGGGATTTTTGGGATAAAGTTCCCTTTGATATTTACGGGCCTACTGAGGTTATTCAAATTCCATATGTATACAAAATTTAATTGATTGATGTAATTAAACCTGCTATTGTTTTTGATGACTGGAATATTCAAACAGTTGATTCAATGCTTGCTGAGCTGCAGGATTATACTGCATTTGAAAGTGATGCTGTGTACATGAACACAGCAAATTATGGGGAAATATTCTGCTATAATCATTGGGGACATTACTATCTGAACCGAGCAACTAGACATAGATCATGTAGTATTCAATTACACACAGTGGGAACACTGTTCCATTCCACCTGTGGGGAGCCCCAAAACATATGTAGACAAATAAGCATACTTTTCTGGGCATGACACTACTAGTGCAGAGTCATATTATTTCAAATTACTACTTTCCTAAATGCAAAAGATTTTGCGCGCTGACACCAAATTAATCTATTCAGATTCCTCTGTCTTCCGACTTGCTGTTGAAGATTAGGTACACTGGAAGAGCACTACTGATGTCAAAAGTGTATGGCGTACACAAGATTGGCAAATTTAGGGTAGAGAAGCTTTATTTAGAGCATGCCTTTTTCCCTTATTCCTGCTCAAATAATATTTTAAATGACACAGTTAAACAAACATCCTGCGTAGGGTTAGAAAAATTAAAGAAATGAATGCGCCCAGTATATCCACACCAGCCAAATTTACTGATTGGCAGGCATTCCTAAATGTCACAGAGGAAGAACTAAGGTGGTCATTCTGACCGCGACCGCCGCCCGCCACGCGGTCACCGCCATATGGCCGCTCCGCGGTCAAAAGACCGCGGCGGCCATTCTGGCTTTCCCGCAGGGCCGGCGGGCTACCGCCAAAAGAGCGCCCGCTGGCCCAGCGGGAAAGGCCCTGCAACAAGAAAGCCGGCTCCGAATGGAGCCGGCGGAGTTGCAGGGGTGCGACGGGTGCAGTTGCACCCGTCGCGATTTTCACTGTCTGCTAAGCAGACAGTGAAAATCTTTATGGGGCCCTGTTAGGGGGCCCCTGCACTGCCCATGCCAGTGGCATGGGCAGTGCAGGGGCCCCCAGGGGCCCCACGACACCCGTTCCCGCCATCCTGTTCCTGGCGGTAAAAACCGCCAGAAACAGGATGGCGGGAAGGGGGTCGGAATCTCAAGCAGCGCCGCCATGGAGATTCAGCTCATGCAGGGGAAATCCGGCGGGAAACCGCCGGATCCCCTTTTCTGACCGCGGCTTTACCGCCGCGGTCAGAATGGGCTGGAAAGCACCGCCAGCCTGTTGGCGGTGCTTCCGTGGTCCCCGGCCCTGGCGGTCTTGGACCACCAGGGTCGGAATGACCCCCTAGATGCTTGGGTTCAGGATGGTACCTGTAATTCCACACTTTCAAGTCCTGGCAAGTGGTTATTGTGGCCAATAGTCACAAATGGGTGTCACGCGCATTGTGTGAATTCCTCAAGAGGTTTCAAGATTAGCGGGCCGGACCCGGGCTATGTCTCGAGTCAATACTTGGGTATAGTTACCACATACAGTGTTGGTAAACTGTGTCAACAATGGTTACACACCAACACCTTAGCAGCAGTTATGGAACATCTTAATCTCCTATCAGTGGAAATAGACTTGCAAAATTTCTTGCTAAGGCCAAGAAAGCCCGCTCTAAATGATTCCTGTGTGCCATATACAATAAAACATGGAAGCTTTCTCAAATGGAAGGAGCTACACATTTAAGGCAGGTAGATAAGGAGTATATGGAAAAGGCTGTAGCCATTCTCAACAATGGCATGAAAACTCAGTTCAACAGAATATACACCCTTAATAACATAGTATCATCTGCAATTGATATCAGTCAGAATGACATGTCCCTTTTACAACATGGCCAAAGTCAGCTGCGCTCCATCATGCAGTTAGGTTGGACATTACAGATTATGAAAAATGGTCGCGTCCCATGGCAACACATTAACAGCAGTGACTTGTTTGCTGCTTTTAATTTGTCCAGTGGACAGCAGATAATGGCTAAAAAAGATGCGAGTTACACCATTCTCAATATTGAGAAGTTAGAAATGCTGCCTTTCACACTAGCAGAAAGTCCTTCAAAAGTATGGCTGGTACATGGTGTTATAAATCTGCCAATTTCCTCATTTCATTTCACAAAATGGTTGAAACATTTTGCTGTGGGCACATACGAGCAGCTATGAGGTAGCTATATTAAAGAAGAGTGGGAGTTGCCTTTCGAGTTCAAATGTCTGAACAGCGAAACAGAGGTCTTTCTGCGTGGAAACAAATGCGAGACTACTGTTAGTCATTTACTGATCTGCAAGCAGGTGTCACTTCACAGGTTTTGCAATGTGGGGTCGTGAACTTGGCATGCTTTGTGAAAGGTACTACTGTCCTTTGATTCGCCCAGCATTTCACATACTTCTGAATGGAAGTTATATGGTCCTCAACGATGAGAGCTGTTGTGGAATGAGACCAGGAATTGCATAAGCAATTTCTGTCTCTCGGATAGTAACCTGTGGACATGCTCTATTCTCCCCAACACAAGAGATAAGAGTAGCAGAAATGTGGCCTCACATTGAGACTACTAATGTAAATTATGACAAGCTGAGCAGACTAAAGGCACTACTGTTAAAAAACAAGCGGCGTTGACATCGGCCAGAGAGACGTATGCTCTCCAGATAACTAGATAATCAGACGAGAAACAATCCTTATTACATCCTAACTTCCTCAAGCACTTTGGAGAGCTGGTCTTTAGAATATTCATCACCTTCAGCACTATGAGGGTTGTACACTTCTTTAAGGCTGGTGTGTCTTGATTTGTTTCCTTCTTCCAGACTGTCTTCAGAGTCATTCCATCAGCTATCCATACACTCTTTTTAGGCATGTTTGGGGGCTTCCCAGTGACTTTGGCACTGATTGGTGGGATACTGCTGCTGCTGTTCCTGCTACTCAGTGGTTGTGCATTCTCAGCGAAGCAGAACGATGGAGCTCCTACCACCAGCTAAGCTGTGCCATGATCGCATGGTACAATTTTTTGGTGCTCCATTGCTTGAAGAATTGAAGCATGATTGCTCATTGTCATTCTGACCCTGTCCTATATTGAGTGCAACCTGGTGTCTCTTTGAGTGCCTACCATCGGTGTGTCTTGCTGTTTCTCCAGTACTTTCTGTGGACAAGGAACTGCTGATGTTCCTGATGAGGGTCGTGCCCCATGAGACTGAGGCTGGTTCCAAGGCCACCTATGAGCCACTTCTTGTTAACTATTTTGCTCCATCAGGCACTATGGATGATACTGTCTTTGCAAGTCTTTCTGCGCTTGAGGCTTCTGCGCACCTCTGCTCCATGGATCTGTCTGTCAATCCTGTAATCAATATAACATCTGACGACATAAAGTCTGAAGAGACTTGTGTCTTGTGAAAATTTCAGCAGTACCAATTCCAGAAGGGATTTTTGGGATAAAGTTCCCTTTGATATTTACGGGCCTACTGAGGTTATTCAAATTCCATATGTATACAAAATTTAATTGATTGATGTAATTAAACCTGGTATTGTTTTTGATGACTGGAATATTCAAAGACTTGATTCAATGCTTGCTGAGCTGCAGGATTATACTGCATTTGAAAGTGATGCTGTGTACATGAACACAGCAAATTATGGGGAAATGTTCTGCTATAATCACTGGGGACATTACTATCTGAACCGAGCAACTAGACATAGATCATGTAGTATTCAACTACACACAGTGGGAACACTGTTCCATTCCACCTGTGGGGAGCCCCAAAACATATGTAGAAAAAATTAGCATGCTTTTCTGGGCATGACACTACTAGTGCAGAGTCATATTATTTCAAATTACTATTTTCCAAAATGCAAAAGATTTTGTGCACTGACACCAGGTTAATCTATTCAGTTTCCTCTGTCTTCCGAGTTGCTGTTGAAGGTTAGGAACACTGGAAGAGCACTACTGATGTCAAAAGTGTATGGGGCACATAAGATTGGCAAATTCAGGGTAGAGAAGCTTTATTTAGAGCAGTGGTTCCCAACCTGTGGGCCGGGGACCCCGGGGGTCCGCGAAGCCTCCTCAGGGGGTCCGCGGCTGCTTAAAACATTTAATAATATTAGGTCCCAGCTATCAGTAATGACTCCTCGGTGGTCCCCGTGTTCCAATAATGATTCAGTGGGGGTCCCCGGGCTCCAGTATTGATAAAATGGGGGTCCACAGAAGTCAAAAGGTTGGGAACCACTGATTTAGAGCATGCCTTTTTCCCTTATTCCTGCTCAAATAAAATTTTAAATGACACAGTTAAACAAACATCCTGCCTAGGGTTAGAGAAATTAAAGAAATGAATGCGCCCAGTATCTCCACACCAGCCAAATTTACTGATTGGCAGGCATTCCTAAATGTCACAGAGGAAGAACTAAATGCTTGGGTTCAGGATGCTACCTGTAATTCCACACTTTCAAGTCCTGGCAAGTGGTTATTGTGGCCAATAGTCACAAATGGGTGTCAGGTGCATTGTGTGAATTCCTCAAGAGGTTTCAAGATTAGCCGGCCGGACCCAGGCTATGTCTCGAGTCAATACTTGGGTATAGTTACCACATACAGTGTTGGTAAACTGTGTCAACAATGGTTACACACCAACACCTTAGCAGCAGTTATGGAACATCTTAATCTCCTATCGGTGGAAATAGACTTGCAAGATTTCTTGCTAAGGCCAAGAAAGCCCGCTCTAAACGATTCCTGTGTGCCATATACAATAAAACATGGAAGCTTTCTCAAATGGAAGGAGCTACACATTTCAGGCAGGTAGATAAGGAATATATAGAAAAGGCTGTAGCCGTTCTCACCAATGGCATGAAAACTCGGTTCAACAGAATATACACCCTTAATAACATAGTATCATCTGCAATTGATATCAGTCAGAATGACATGTCCCTTTTACAACATGGCCAAAGTCAGCTGCGCTCCATCATGCAGTTAGGTTGGACATTACAGATTATGAAAAATTGTTGCGTCCCATGGAAACACATTAACAGTAGTGGCTTGTTTGCTGCTTTTAATTTGTCCAGTGGACAGCAGATAATGGCTAAAAAAGATGCGAGTTACACCATTCTCAATATTGAGAAGTTAGAAATGCTGACTTTCACACTAGCAGAAAGTCCTTTAAAAGTATGGCTGGTACATGGTGTTATAAATCTGCCAATTTCCACATTTCATTTCACAAAATGGTTGAAACATTTTGCTGTGGGCAGATACGAGCGGCTAGGAGATAGCTATATTAAAGAAGAGGGGGAGTTGCCTTTCGAGTTCAAATGTCTGAACAGCGAAACAGAGGTCTTTCTGCATGGAAACAAATGCGAGACTACTGTTAGTCATTCACTGATCTGCAAGCAAGTGTCACTTCACAGGTTTTGTAATGTGGGGTCGTGAACTTGGCATGCTTTGTGAAAGGTACTACTGTCCTTTGATATGCCCAGCATTTCTTATACTTCTGAATGGAAGTTATGTGGTCCTCAACGATGAGAGCTGTTGCGGAATGAGACCAGGAATTGCATAAGCAATTTCTGTCTCTCAGATAGTAACTTGTGGACATGCTCTATTCCCCCCAACTCAAGAGATAAGAGTAGCAGAAATGTGGCCTCACATTGAGACTACTAATGTAAATTATGACAAGCTGAGCAGACTAAAGGCGCTACTGTTAAAAAACGAGCGGAGTTGACATCGGCCAGAGAGACGTATGCTCTCCAGATAACTAGATAATCAGACGAGAAACAATCCTTATTACATCCTAACTTCCTCAAGCACTTTGGAGAGCTGGTCTTTAGAATATTCAGCACCTTCAGCACTATGAGGGTTGTACACTTCTTTAAGGCTGTTGTGTCTTGATTTGTTTCCTTCTTCCAGACTGTCTTCAGAGTCATTCCATCAGCTATCCATTAACTCTTTTCAAGCATGTTTGGGGGCTTCCCAGTGACTTTGGCACTGATTGGTGGGATACTGCTGCTGCTGTTCCTGCTACTCAGTGGTTGTGCATTCTCAGCGAAGCAGAATGATGGAGCTACTACCACCAGCTAAGCTGTGCCATGATCGCATTGGTACAGTTCTTTGGTGCTCCATTGCTTGAAGAATTGAAGCATGATTGCTCATTGTCATTCTGACCCTGTCCTATGTTGAGTGCAACCTGGTGTCTCTTCGAGTGCCTACCATCGGTGTGTCTTGCTGTTTCGCCAGTACTTTCTGTGGACAAGGAACTGCTGATGTTCCTGATGAGGGTCATGCCCCATGAGACTGAGGCTGGTTCCAAGGCCACCCATGAGCCACTTCTTGTGAACTATTTGGCTCCATCAGGCACTATGGATGATACTGTCTTTGCGAGTCTTCCTGCGCTTTAGGCTTCTGCGCACCTCTGCTCCATGGATTCGTCTGTCAATCCTGTAATCGATATAACATCTGACGATGTGGAGTCATTCCTAGATGCACTCCCATTCGATGACTTCAGAGACATTCTTCAAGATCATGACAATTGTTAAATGATTTAACCATTGACCTTATTGTAAAGTCTAAAGGTTCATGCCATATTGCCTTATTAATTTGATTTGCATTTGGCTTGCTGCGCTTGTCATGGTCGACATTTCATCTCTTTGGTTTTTAAGTAAAATTTAGCATGATTTTAGCCCATATCATTTTAGTTCATACTCATGCACTCCATATAGCACATTAGCATCCTTGATCCGGCAATGGGGAGGGTGTAGTGAATCCATATTAGTTTTATTGGGATTTAGGAGATTAGCTTAGCCCTTTGGCTTGCAGGCCTGTGGCCCCATCACCTATTGACTTTCAACCTACTTAGCTTGGCCTGTCGTAGCCCATATATTTTATTATTACTTTTAAGATGGCTGACATAATTTAGAGTTATAAAAATGTTTTGATTTGCGTTATCATTGCCACTCTGTGAAGGTGTCACTATCAGCGTCATAATCAAGTGATGTACGTAGGTATTCTCATCATGTCACTTTCTCACAGGGTTACCTGTGATAGGAACATAATGTACACTTCTTGAGGATTGTTTACATAATTGTCACCATAAATCTTCCCCCTCATCTATTGTTTGGGAACATACCTGCGTCAGGGGTCCTACATGATCTGTATAAATACATCTCACACAGACAATCTTATCAGATAGATTCCTACCAGCTGCAATCTCCGCCATCTATGCAGCACATCACTTCGCTGCAGAAATCAGCCTTCGTATCACCACAGAGTCTGACCTAGACTTCATTCCACGGTGACGAGGGTTGGGGGTGCTTCTCATGGAGATGGTACTGGCAGACTAGGTTTATCACACCTGGCTCTCATTAGGTTAGGAATTAGGGCCCATATTTATCTTTTTTTTGCTCCGCATTTGTGCCGCTTTTTGACGCAAAAGCGGCGCAAACTTACAAAATATAATTTTGTATTTTGTAAGTTTGCGCTGCTTTTGTGTAAAAAAGCGCCAAAAAAAGTATAAATATGGGCCTAGGTTCTCTATGCTAGGGATTTTATATATCATGTTTGTTGCAAGATGGTGGGGGTCTTTGTATTTACAACTCTCATCTTAACTATTATGCTTCTTTTATTATTCATTATCCTAATCATTGCAGCTCATGCATTTTGCCGTAGATTGCAGTCTTTTCTATAAATATATTGAAAACTCTCCTACATATCCTTCATTGCCTGTTTGTAAATGAGACTTATTGCTGACATGAGAAAAGGGTAACTTCCGTTCCACCACGATTCCCCTAAGATGTTGCAATCTAGAGTCCATGCGTAAGGCTGCCAGAAATCACCTTTTACTGTTTTTTTTTTTTGTGAGGTACTGCTTGTGAGCCGGGAGAGTTGGGCCGACAGTTGTGACTTGATGTAGGAGTGACTCAGTCACCTACACAAAAATGCTATCATCCCTAAACCTATCTTGAAAACCACAGAGGGTAACCCATGAAAAACCTAAAGGGTCTGGGTAGAAACTTGTTACAAAACAACATTGACCCCTTAGGAAAAAAAATACAAACATAACAACCACAACACCCCTTATTTCTTACATGCAGCATAGAAACATACTCTTTCAGGAAACCATCCTTTATTATATATACAAAATATATTCTTTACTCATACACAAAATTAGATAAAACGAATCCCCCATCGTAACACCACAGAAGAAGGACATAACAAAGTGCAAACAGATCAAGTGCTCATGATTTAGAAAAGAAAAGAGATAGCCAATCTCCCACTAAACCAATCAAAAACTTGAAGAAGTATATATATCAGCCTGTTGGTTAATCCTTTTTCCGCATTGAATCAAAACTCGTTTTAATCAGGATTCAATCCCCAATTTAGTCCTTCATTAAATATTCAAAAACCCAATCCAGGCTAAATCATCATCATCAGGACATCCCTTAATATTATACTGTATTAAAATCTTTGGAACTCTTTTGGATACATCACTCTACTCAGTATCAACTGATCAATCAATCGGTAATTGTAGAGCGCAACTTGTCACCCCTGGAGGTACCCAGGAACTGAGGACTGATGCTTTGTGCTGGCGGCCTCTCATCGAAGAGCCAGGTCTTGAGTCTCTTCCTGAAATCGGGAAGGGTGTGTGCGGTTTGCAGGTGGAGGTCGTTCCAGGCTTTGGCTATGAGGTAGGAGAAGAAGCAGCCACTGAACCAGTTTCGGTGGACACATGGACATGTGCGAGGGATGTTGAGAGGAGTTCTCTGGTGGGACGGTAGAAGGAGAGCTGGTGGTTGATGTGTTTAAGTCTGATGTTGTGGAGGGCTTTGTACGCAAGGGTGAGGACCTTGATTTTGCATCTTTTGGGCATGGGCAGCCAGTGGAGGCATGTGAGGTGGGGGGGTGATGCTGGTACGTCTGGGGAGGTCCAGGATGGGCCTTGCTGCAGCGTTCGGTGTAGCTTGGAGGCAGTTGAGGAGTTGGGTGGTGACTCCATAGTAGAAGGTGTTCCTGTAGTCTGGTCTGCATTTATCTGTTGCTTGAATGTGAGTTGGCTGTTGATGATGGTACTGAGGTCTTGGGTGTGGTCTGTTGGGGTCAGAACTTGCTCAAGAGCAGGGGGGCACGAGGTGTCGTTCCAGGGGAAGGTGTTGCTCCCAAAAATAATCACTTCGGACTTGTCTGTGTTAAGTTTCAAGCAGCTGGATCTACTTGGAGATGTCAGTCATGGCACTGCTGAAATTGGCTCTGGGAGTGGCGTATGAGCTGAATGTTGTTGGCATATGGGATGATGTGGAGGCTGTGAGTGCCGGCGATGTTGGCTAGTGGTGTCATGTAGGTGTTGAAGGGGGTAGGGCTGAGCTAGGACCCCTGGGGGATGCTGCAGATCATGTTCTTGAGCTCTGAGATGAAAGGAGGTAGGTGGGTATTCTGGGTGCGTCCTGTGAATAAGATGTAGGCCCACTTGAGGGCGTTGCTTCAGATTCTGATGTGGTGACGTTTGATGACTAGGGTGTAATAGCATATGGTGTTGAATGCCACTGAGAGGTAAAGGAGGATCAGGGCTACCTTCTCTCCATGGTCAGTTGCGGTGATGAGGGTGGTCTCGGTGCTGTGGTTGGTGCAGAAACTGGTCTGGGAGGTATCCAGAAGGTTGTGTTCTTCCAGGTGCTTGGAGAGCTGTCGTTTGATGGCTCTTTCCAGTACTTTGGCGAGGAAAGTTGCCAGTGAGATTGAGCTGTATTTTTTTAGTTCACTGGGGTCGGTGGTCAGTTTTTTCATGAGTAGTTTAACCTCTGCAGGTTTCCGCTCATTGGGAATGGTAGCATTTGTAATGGAGGCATTGAGGATGGGAGTGATGGATATGCTGACCTCACATTGCCCCAGGTTGAAGATGTAATGGGGCATGGATAGTTGGGTGATCCAGAGGTGGTCGCACTCATAAAGGCTGCTGTTTTTTGAGTTGATGACTGGTTCTAGTCGGTGATTAGATGGCAGAGAGTGTCATCAGTAGGGGTCAGGAGGTAGCCAATATTGTGGGTTGAGGCTCTAAGTTGCTGTAGATGGCTATAATGTTGTCATGAAAGTAGTCTGCTGTTGCAGAGGGTCTAGGAGGGTTGGATTGTGTTCTCGTTAGCTGTCGGGTGGGAGAACTCTCTGACGATGCTAAAGAGCTCCTTTGAGTGGTTGATGTTTTTCTCTATGAGGCTGTGTAGGGCATCCTGTGTTGCTTCCCTGAGGTGGTGATGATATTTGTTGAGGGCAGCTTTATAGCTGGTGCAGTCCACTGTTTTTTCTTGTGTGCCATTGTCTTTCTGGGTGTTTGAATTCTCTCTTCAGTGGGTGAAGTTCAGGTGTGAACCAGCTGGTGGTCTTACAGGATCTTCTGGTGTTGGAGTTCTCTGTAGGGGCGACCTAGTTGGCACACCTGAGGATCCAATCAGCGAAGTTGCGGGTGTCTTGCTCAAGGCTGCCGGAGGGATTGGGTTTGTTGGAGTTGAGGGTGGTGGTCCATTTGGTTTGTGTGATTTTTCCCCTCCTGTGGTGAGGGGGGCTGGGACTGCATTGGAGGGTTCCGGTAAACTAGTTATGGGGAAGTGAATGATGTGGTGGTCGGACCATGTTAGCTTAATTGTGTGGGAGAATTGAATCCTATCGCTGGCTGTGAAAATGGGATCCAGAATATGTCCTGCATTGTGTGTAGGGCCAGTGACTAGTTGCTTGAGTCCGATGTTGCTTAAGCTGTCCAGGAGGCAGGTGGAGTTGTGGTCATTGGGATCACTGAGGTAGAAATTGAAGTCCCCTAGTAGGATGTAATGTTTGGAGTCGATGGCCAGGGGGGAGATGAATTTGGTGATAGCCTTGCAGAAGGCGGAATGAGGGCCTGAGGACCGGTAAGCGAGGGTTCCTCTCATGGTAGTTTTGGCGGTGGTTTGAATTAGGAAGTTTAGCTGTTCCATGATGGGTGATGTGTTGTCCTAAATGGTGGTGTGTTGGACTTTTTTGCTTATGCAGGGTCATCTCCAATCTTTTTGCCTCCTGCCTCCTATTTTTTCTGACCTGTTGCTGTTGGCTTTTGAACTCTGAGCACTTTACCACTGCTAACCAGTGCTAAAGTGCATATCCTCTCTGTGTAAATTGTAGGGTTGATTGGTTTATCCATGATTGACATATTTGATTTACTAGTAAGTCCCTAGCAAGGTGCACTAGAGATACCTGGGCCTGTAAATCAAATGCTACTAGTGAGCCTGCAGCACTGGTTGTGCCACCCACATAAGTAGCTCTTTAATCATGTCTCAGACCTGCCACTGCAGGGACTGTGTGTGCAGTTTTAACTGTAAATTCGACTTGGCAAGTGTACCCACTTGCCAGGCCTAAACCTTCCCTTTTCTTACATGTAAGGCACCCCTAAGGTAGGCCCTAGGTAGCCCTAAAGGCCAGGGTGCAGTGTATGGTTAAGGTAGGACATATAGTAATGTGTTTTATATGTCCTGACAGTGAAATATTGCTAAATTCGTTTTTCACTGTTGCAAGGCCTGTCCCTCTCATAGGTTAACATGGGGGCTACCTTTAAATCTTATTATAGTGTAGATTCCCTTTGGGAGCGGATGGACATGTGGAGTTTGGGGTCTCTGAGCTCACAATTTAAAAATACATCTTTTAGTAAAGTTGATTTTCAGATTGTGTTTTTGAAAATGCCACTTTTAGAAATTGAGCATTTTCTTGCTTATACCATTTCTGTGACTCTGCCTGTTTGTGGATTCCCTGTCTGGGTCAGTTTGACAGTTGGGCTGGTTGCAGCTCACACTAGACAGTGACACAAAAGGAGCTGGGGTGTAGTCTGCATTTCCTGATGAGCCATCTGTGCTAGGAGGGAGGGGAGGAGTGGTCACTTACACCTGAAAGGGCTGTGCCTGTCCTCACACAATGCAGTCTCCAGTCACATTCGAAAGAGACTTTACTTTGAAGTAGGCCTACTTCAAAGGAGAAATTGGGTATAAGAAGGGCACCCAAAACCAAAGACTTTAGATCACTTCTGGACATCAAGAGGAACCTCTGCCTGGAGAAGAGCTGAAGAGCTGAGGAGAAGTGCTGCCCTGCCTGTGACTGTGCTTCGTGGCGCTATCCTGCAGTTGCTGCTTCTGCCAGAGTAAGAGGGCAAAGACTGGACTTTGTGTGCCTTCCATCTTGTGAAGAAATATCCAAGGGCTTGATTTAGAGCTTGCCTCCTGTTGTTTGAAGTCTCAGGGACAGCAAAGACTTCTCTCTGCCAGCACCTAGAGTCTCTGGAGAGACTCCTGCTCTGACAAGTGGTGCCCTATCCAGTCCATGGGCCCTTGAAAGGAAAGCTGGTGGAAAGCCAAGGAAATCGACTTCGGACGACTTTGGACCGACGACGATGCTGAATCCGATGACGCCACCTGCAACTGACTCCGTGATCTTCGCTGGAACGCAACGACCTTCGCAGGCCCAACGCCGCTGCAGCCCCGCTGAAGTCCGCGACTCCATGGAAGTCGCCGCACCACATCGTGACCGACGCCGCTCGAAGTGCACGGATTCAAAGTTTCGCACAATGACTTGTTTTCAATCTTCACCAAAGGTACTGTACTTGGGGGTCTATGCGACTATGTGTCCGGCACCGCTGGTGTCGGCTTGTTGGGAACAACTCTGTCACAATGCCGTGTTAACACCTCATCAAAGCATTTTGTGTTTCTAAGTGCTATTTTTGAGTTTAATCTTTAAAAATTCCTAACTTGACTTGTGTATGTCGAATTTTTGGCGTTGTGGTCTTGTTTTGTTTGGATAAATACTCCCTATTTTTCTAAACTGGTGTTGTGTCATTTTGTATGGTACAAATACTTTAAACCTAGCACTCTGAAGTGGTTAGCTGAGGGTGATTCCCTTTTACCCTTACTAGAGAGAGGGTTCTTGCTTGAACAGGGGGTAACCTGACTGTCAACCAAAGACCCCATTTCTAACATTGGTGATCAGCGGTTGGGATTTGGACTTGTATTTGTACTTGACAAAGTGATTAAGTCTACACTACTGTTGAGTTCAGACCACTACGTGACCAAATACTACTTGTCTTGTGATTCTGATTTTTGTTCTCTGATGTCCTCCTGGAAATATTGCTAATATTTTTGGACTCTGGTTTTTGATTGTGAAGCCTTTGCAGAATGGAAGTTCATTTCTGGCACCTATTTATGTATAAAAAGTGGCAGCTTAAAGCATTCTGCATGGAAAGGGGACTGGCTGTGAACAAGAAATCCAGAAGGGAGGATCTTGAGTCAGCCCTGTTTCAGTATGAGTTGAAACGTTGTCAGGCAACACCACCAATTGAGTCTGAGGAGGAAAACTACTCTGAGGAGGAGGACTACTCAGAGGAGGAGGGCAGTGGCCCTGAGGAGGGAACAGAAAGAGATGATTGGCTCCTAGCTCGAATCCGGAGTCTGGAAGAGCTAGAAGCAGAGCTTGAGAGGGCTGAGGAGAAGAGAGCCTTAGCCCTGGAAAAAGAAAGGATTGCAGCTCAAGAGCTGAGCTGTGAAGAGCTGAAGCTGGGGGCCATGAGGGCTGAGTCCAGTTCAGATGGTGGCAGCAAAAATCTTGTATCCAGTGCTGCCGAAGAAATGCACATGCCCAGAGATGTGGTGCCCTACTTAAAGGAGGGAGTTAACACACACCAGGAGGTTCAGGGGTATGAGGTAGCTCCAGTGATGCGCAGGGTCCTTGAGGTGGATTAGGGAACTGGCATAGGGAGTCATATTCCTAATGATGGGAGGGACACTCTACTGATTCCAGATGAGAGTGACAGGGAGAGTGGTTCCCCCCATGTAGAAATCCTGGTTATGGAGTGTGAAGACATCCCAGAAGAGAGTGGGTTGAGTGTCAGGGACAGTCAGAAACTGTCTCACCAGTCTCAGGAGGGTGATGTGGGGTGTTTTTTCAAAGCAGAGTCACTGGATGGTTGGGTGAAGGGTACTTTGGTTAATTCATGTGAGGAGCTGAGTGATGTAATTGCTGGAGAGCATATGCCTAGTCCTTATTTTCCAGAGTTATGCCAACACCAGGTGGAGTGTGAGTTCTCTGATCTCAGGGAACTTACACTGGAGGCAGACCTTTGGATGAGTACCAGAGAGTCTGAAGAGGCATTTGGGGGTGCTCCTGAGGTGAGTGGTCTAGGTATTTCCCAAACAGGTGAGGTAGGGAAGGATTGTAGTGTCCCAGGTAGGTCCCGGTGTAGTGGGAATGATGAGGGACCCTATGTCCAGTCTCAGAGGAGAGGGAATGGGGATCGGCTGAGGCCCAACGTGCCCGAAATCCGGTCCCAGGTCCTGGAGGGTTCCATGAGGGAACACCAGGAGGGGAGCCTAGCATGTGCCGTAGGGCCATCTGTTGAGGGAGACCCCACAGTGTCAGGAGAACTTGGAGGGGCGGCTGTAGCCAGCGTCCCACCAGTTCTGGTGTCTGGCAGTATCACTCCTAGTGAGGGGGTGTGGAAGTTCAGACAGAGGTGTGAGAGGGTGTTGCGGACCCCAGTGGAGAACCTGGAGGGTCAGGGGTTGAAGTAAATCCTAGTTCATTTTAATTGGATAACAGGAGTTAGCTTAGCCTCAGGCTTGCAGGCTTGTGCCCCCGTCACCTAGTGACTTTTAACCTACTTAGCTTGCTCTGTCTTAGCCCATTTAAGTATTTAATTTTTCTAAGATGGCTGCCTTGTTATAGTTAGGCCACTTGTTATGCTTTGCATTATCAGTGCCACCGTGCTAAGGCATCAAGATCAAGCAACAAAGACAAACAAACAGTAGGTGTTCACACTTGGGGATTTTCCCTCTATACTTTCGAGGGATTGTTTATATTAATTGCCGTCCCAAGCATGTCTGTTATCTATTATTTGGGAACACACCTATGTCAGGGGTCCTGGTAGATCTGTATAAATACATCACACTTTAGACAGATAATCAGAGGGATTCCGACCAGAGGGCATCGCCACCATCGCTGATATTGATGCTGCATGTCGTCTTGACGCTGACCCAGTCTTCGTGTCCCTGCGGAGTCTGAGATGGAGACCTCATTCCACGGTAACAAGGGTTGGGGGCTTCTCTCATGGACATGGCATTGGCAGATTAGGTTTAGCAAACCCAGCCCTCCTTTAGGTAGGAGGTTAGGCCTCTCACATTAGGGTATTAGGGCATATTACATCTCATATGTCTTTTCTATGCATTGCAAGATGGTGGGGGTCTTTTTAATAATGACTTTGGTCTTCACAATTCTGTTTCTTGCATTATTCATTATCCTAATCATTGCAGCCCATGCAACTTATCACAAATTGCAGTTATGTTTAATAAAAACTATTGAAACTTTACTGCATCTTTGTCATTGCTTGTGTTTGTATGAGACATGATATAACTGTGAGGAAGGGGTAATCTCTGTTTAACTACGACACTCCCTGAGATGTCTTACTCTTGAGTCCATGCGTAAAGGCTGCCACAAATCACCTTTTACTATTGTGTTTTTGGTGAGGTGCTGCTAGTGAGCCGGTAAGCTTGGTACAACAGTTGCGACTTCTTGTAGGATTGGCATAGTCACCTTCAAACAAAAGTACTATCATCCTTTAACCAGCATTCTTGCCTAGAGTAAGAGTCCAAACTACAACATGGCACCACCAACGATGGTGTTTAGGCACTAATTTACGGATACCCCGACTATCACTGTCTCACAGACAACAGGTACCCTAAGTACAATTATACGTAGACGTCCGTGGTCTTTGGGAAAATCCTCCTCAACTGAAAAGGTAATACCTGATTAAGCTGTAGGTTGTTCGAGCTCGAACTCATAAAAGGACTGAAACTCTCCATTTTGGTGTTCCGTTTTCTAAACAGAAATGACTGCTGCCATAGAAATTCCTGAAAATGCTAGACATGCACTAACACAACATTTATTAACACATGGCCTTACAGATGAGGGCGGGAATGTTACTCTTATAATAGAAGCTAATGAAGCATACCAAACAGAAACATTTTATTGTTGGGTCACCTTTTCTGAGGTAGACCAAAGAACACATCCGTTCCACACATATGAAATTGCAAACGCACCTTTACGGTCCCGAGCATACCAGTATCATGAAATATCGCTCACATACCAAGAGCACCAGAACTGGTTTGAAGGCACCCTACCACATGTATTACAAAGAGTGAGGCTAGGTCCTTTAAGTAATGATGGACCAACATGGCCTATGTTTGCCACAGACATACCTCACCCAAGCATACAAAATATGCCAATAGCAGATCTGCGAGATTTATATAATGAATTGGTGACATTGTATAGACGATTAGTTCAGTTCGTAATGCAAACATTGAACACAACACCAGCGCGTCTGGCACCGCCAGCACCGCCAGCACCTGGTGGTTACCAATTGGCTACTGGGATTAATCCACAAACAGTGCATACTATCATGGGTAAAGTACCCGCAGAACGGGAAAAAATACCGTTCTGGATTGCCCAGAAAACTAATCAGCGGGAAGCTGTGTTTCCCCATTCGGGACCACAGGAAAAACATAGACTGCTCACTATGTGCTTGCCCTTTGGGATGGTTCCCTCGGTGGATGACTGTGCCACATGGGGTACAGTCTTCACTGCTATATATACTACCACACATGGTACCCCGACACTTGCCAATTTACTGGAAGTGTTAAAACAAATACAAAATGAGCATGGAGCTGCACCAGCCCTGGATTTGGGGATGAAATTAATGCGTAACTTTGACACGGTTTCCTCAGTAATATTAAAGGGGAAGCGGTAGCACTGGCAATATGCCAGCATCTCCGGGAAACTCCACACCAGGAACAAGAGAGACAGCTACCGAAAATAATTTCCGAAACCTATACTAGTATAGGCTGGGATAGTTTGGGAGCCAAACCAAAGAAATTGGACTTACAAGGTACCACCCATAAGGAAGGTACAAAGCAGGCACAAGAGGGCCCTAAGAGGCGCTGGGACAAACACAAAGATTTCAAGGATAGAAGAAATAAGAGAGCTGATTCTCCACATCCGGAGAACTCCGAAAGGAGATACAATCTAAGAAATAGGGAGGACATAAAAACTCTAGACAGATATACTGATTCACGTACCTCTTGTTCCTCTCAGGACGCACCGGATAGACGTAGCGAGAGAGGGGGCCATCCAGATCGACGTCCTGAATACGTGAAAGAAAAGAAAGACTCGCAGCAGTCTACCACTAAAAAAGAAGAAAAGACTCCTCAGCAAAAACAGTTTAAAAAGAAAAAGGTGGCAGCACTGACAGCTAAAAATGGCAGTATACTTGAGAACACTGTTGAGGAACAAGACGTGGGCAGTGACTCTGTTAGACAGCGCAGCAGAGGTCACGATATGTCACCAGAGTCTGAAAGATCATCTGGATGCGACAGCAACTAGCGATTTCTTCGCAGTTGAAACAGCGGATGGCCGTGTTCTTCCCCTCAACAGGGTTTATGATTTAAAAATTCAGATAGAGGGAGACGTGGAGCGCACTATAAGTGTGATATTTTGGGATGTATTCACTAGTGATATCCTACTGGCCGAAAGAGATTGGCCACCTGAAAGCGTCCGTAAGCTGCAACATGGAGAAAATGTCATTTTGCCTTCTTTCTCCGATCTTGTTCCAGAAGCAGAAAAAGAAGCCTATGCTGCTGAATGGGATTTAGCGCAGGCACCTGCGCTATATCGCAATCATGTAGGTTGGGACAAGGAGTCTCCTTTTAATGTTATTCCCATTAGGTCTACACCCCAACCGCAGCCACAATATCCTGTAAAACATGAAGCAAAAGCTCCAGTGAGGGAGATCCTCACCCAACTTGAGTATCAGGGAGTAATTGAGCCCTGTACATCTGCAATGAACAATCCGTTATTCCCCGTTGCAAAGCCAGACCATTTATATAGAATAGTCATTGATTATAGACATTTAAATAGTCATACACGCACATATGCTATACAAAATTCACACAGCACAGCAATAATAAATAATATAGTGCGTAAAAAATATAAAACAACATTAAACATATCTAATGGCTTTTTCTGCCAGAACGTAGCACATGAAAGTCGGGACCTGAGTGCATTCTCATTTGGCTCTCAGAAACGCTTTTGTCGTTTACCTCAAGGCTCTAAAAACAGCTTGGGGCTATTTTCAGCCCACGTAACATCAATATTACATGGTATTGATTCCGAGGCGTTATCCTACGTGGATGACAGATATCTCACAGACGGCGACCTCAGCATTCATCTTGCAAGGGTCGATCGGATCATTTTGGGATTTGCAGACCTTGGTTACAAATTCAACTTTAAGAAAAGCAAGATCGCCTTTCTCAGTGTATTATTCCTGGGATATGAGCTATCGAACGAGGGAAAAAGCCTGGCCCCACACTTTCTATAAAAATGTACTCAACTGCACCTTCCTAACACTTAAGAAACTACAGTTATTACTAGGTTTCTTTAATTTTGACAGAACGTACATTCCAGATTCTGCACAACGAATAAAGCTACTTTATTACTTGATTCAGCCAATTTTTCTGGCAGACACTGGACGGTTAAACACACCCACATCCTTAGGGAAATTCAACAGGACCTGCCAGAAGCTAAACACTTGCACACACGTGACAATAAAACAAATTTGGTCATCAGAATAATTGCTGGTGCCATTGGATTTACTTATGTCACCTTCAATGAGGGTGACACAGTACCGATAGCATATAAATCCCATTTATACTCCAATGCAGAACAGCATTTTGCACCTACAGAAAAGATTCTGACGGCAGTTCAGATGGCCTTCATAAAAGAGAGGTCACTTGCCCAGGGGAAACGTATTATTGTTGTCTCCCCGGTGCCGGCCTTAGAGGCTGTCACCAAAGCAAGCGTTCCTAACGCTAAAGCATTACATCCACGTTGGATTCAATGGGCAACGTCTCTGACCGCCACTGATGTCGATTACATTTTTGATCCAAAACTTCAGACACAATAGTTTCTCAAGTACGAACAAGAGTACCCCGCTCCTCTAAATATCTTGCCACTAGACAGATACCATACTGTCATATACACTGACGGCTGTACGTACTAAACATCAATACTCCAAAGCTTGCGCAGCCGTGAGCGGAGTGATGTAAGATGGAGTCTTCCACCCACACAATACCTACACGCAGACCTCAGGGGACTGCACAGCCCAGTTGGCTGAACTTAAAGCTCTTATACTAGCGCTCGAACATAGAGAGCCAGGAAGCCTGACTTTAATAGTCTGTGACACATATTACTGCGTTCAGTCATACAATGATTATCTCAGTCATTGGAAACTGAATGGGTTTAGAGACTCTAAAGGGAACACCATTAAACACAAAATATTGTGGGGGAGGGTGGCTGATCTTAAGGATAAGCTACAGCGTGTCCATGTAGTACACACATTGGGCCATCAACGTGTAGGAGTACACATTACCGGTAATACATTGGCTGATGAAGTGGTCAAGGCAGCAGTAGCTATGGCTTCTGTGACTGCAGTGACTCGTTCACAGACGTGATTGGATAATGAAATTTTGATTGCCGTGAAAGCTTTGGCTGCAGGCAAGCCCCTTCCGAAGGGATACCCTACGAACTATACTTACCATATCAGTGCACAGAATGGTGCCTACCCAACAATTCCTGGGTTTGGAGATCGAGTGATCCCCAACGAAGACCAGAGATTAGATCTAATTAAAGCAGCGGATGAGGGTGTCGCTTCTGGACAAGCTGGTATATCGGACACAATAATACTCTTACAGAAACGCTTCTGGTGGCCTGGTCTATGCAGACAAACAAAAAAGTATGTCCTTTGGTGTGACATTTGCCAGCAGATAAAGGGTTTTATTATCAAATGCCCACCACAGACATCCCTCTTAGTGTCCAACAGGCCACTACAGTGTGTGTACCTGGACCATTGTGGTCCCTTACAGCCTGATGGTGCATACAAATACATTCCAGTCACTGTAGATTCTTGTTCTAGATTCCTGTGGGTGTGGCCACAGTGGTCCGCTGACGCTCGGACTGTTATAAAAGACTTGCTGATCTTTATCGGTACATATGCAGCTGCAGCATTCCATTCGAACCATGGCCCTACATTTGCCTCTCAGGCATTCAGGGACACCATGGGGACGATGGGTGTTGAACTCCATTACTACTCACCATAGTATCCCGAGGGAAATTCGGTCATGGAGAGGCGGAATTGTGATCTAAAGCAGTCCTTAACAGCTCGAGTATTAGGTTCAGGCCGCAGTTGGTTACATCACTTATATGGGGTCCAGAGAGCACTGAATAATCTACCAAGACGGTCCTTGGGGGGACGCACTCCATATGAGGTTCTCTTTGGGATACCTATGTATGTCCCAGATCTTGATGCCCCTGGTATGGTGGCAGCAGAAACACCATTTGACATAAATGAACGTCTCTCAGTTTTACAGGAGCTTCAGCAATTTCGTGATGATAAATCATCTGCAAGTGCTGCCACCTTAGTAAAAAGGGATTTAGCGAAAACTTCGACTGGCTGGATTCCTAAAGTTGGGGATCTGGTTCGTGAGAAGATCGCTGTGAAGAAGGAATTCGGTCCATCATACAGAGCACCTGTACCGGTCTTGGGAATCCAAGGTACCTGGACTGTCATCTTACCAGCGCTGTCTGGCTCTAGAACGAACAGATTCATTTCCATCAATGACATCAAATTACGCCATGTGGCCGATCCTTCACAGTAGACCAAGAGGTCCCTTGGGTGGTTCCAGATCCCCTCTCACTACCCAACAGGACATACATCTACACAGTAGGATGAACAACACTACTACGGACTATGCAACGATCTCCAACGCTGTTCCAGATACCTCTCAACCATGGGGAGGGCGGAAAATGAACTCTTGCTAGTTCCTGTCACCACTTCAGTGACCACTCCTGTCCAAGATTTGGCTGTTTTTTACACAAACACATCACAGACTAATGACACCATCTACCAAGAGCCACGGAGAGTGCACCGGCTCCCGTGTTTGCAGAGACTGCTTTTGGCTATTTCATAGACACTGATGATTTGTCTTCAGACTCATCCACTACTGTGATTGACAATGATTCAAAAAGAAGTAAGCTGTATCAATGGCTTAAAAAGAACTATTTGATATACCCATGGAACTATTTATGGTTCTGTTTGAAATTTTTTGCATTATTTTTATGGATTGGTTTTGTGACTGTTTTCTTTTTGCTCATAAATGGTCACTATATTCCTGATCACTCCTCTGTTGAGCCTGTTGATGAAGTTTTAACTCCATATCATTTCTCACATAAGGTCCAAAGAGACTTGTGCCCTGTAAATGTTACAGCAATACCGGTTTCTGACAGGATTGTGTGGGACAAAGTTCCATTTGATATGTACGGGCCTACAGAAATTATTCAAATACCATACGTGTTCAAAATTTCTATGACAGATGTAATTACACCTGATGTTGTCTCGGATGATTGGGATGTCCAAACAGTTGATTCCATGCTAACTGAAATGAAGGACTATTCCGCCTTTGAAAGTGATGATGTATATGAACATATAATGAATCATGGGGAAATGTTCTGCTATAACAATTGGGGACATTACTACCTACACCGTGCCACCAGATACAGGCCAGTATTAAACTACAAACAGTGGGAATACTGTTCTACACCACCGGTGGGGAGCCCAAAATACTATAGTGATAAATTTACATATTTTTATGGGCATGATACAAAAAAAGCAGAGTCGTATTATTTTTAAAATACCTCCAGCACAAATTAGGAAAATTCTGCTAACTGACACAAAAATGATTTATTCAGATCCCTTTGTTTCCCGGCTCACAGTTGAAGGTTACGAATACTGGAAGAGCACTATTGACTTGAAAAGTGTATGGGGAACACAAGATTGGCAGATACAGGGTAGGGAGGCTTTATTTCGAGCATGCCTGATTCCTGTGCAAATGATTTTCTTAAATGACACTATTCAGCAGACATCCTGTCTGGGGTTAGCAAAAATTAAAGACTTGAACACACCCAGTATCCCCACTCTGGCAAGGTTTAAAGATTGGCAATACTTCCTTAACAACACAGAGGGCAGGCTAGATGCAATGGTTCTGGCTGGTACCTATAATTCTTCACTTTCCAGTCCCGACGGGTGGTTAATATGGCCCACTGACACTAATGAGTGTCAAGTGCGTTTTTTGAACTCTTCAGGGTTTTTATCAATTAACAGGCCAGAACCTCGCTTTGTATCGGGTCAACATACAGGTATACAGTAGTTACAACATACAGTGTGGGTAAGCTGTGCCAGCAATGGTTACAGACCAACACGTTAGCCGCAGTTAAGAAACACCTGAACACTCTTTCTGAAGATGTAGGCTTGCAGGATTTTCTGCTGGGTCCTAGAAAACAGCGCTCTAAAAGGTTTCTATATGCTATGTACACTGAAATTTGGAAACTTTCACAGATTGAGGCTGCTGCGCGTTTAAGGCAATTGGATAAGGAAAATTTAGAAAAGGCTTTAGCGGTTGTCGACAACGGCATGAATACTCTGTCCAACAGGATTTATTCACTATCAAATATAGTGTCATCTGCTATTGATATTACTCAGACAGACTTGTCCCGGTTATATCATGGGCAAACACAGCTACGTTCCAGCATGCAGCAGGGTTGGACTTTACAGACACTGAAAAATGGCTGCATTCCATGGAAGTATATTAATGGGAATGAATTCTTCACTGCTTTTAATTTTTCCAGGGAACAACAGACAATGGCTAAAAGGGAGGCTAGTTTCACCATGCTTCACGTAGAAAAGTTAGATAAGTTGCCCTTCACAGTAGCAGAGAGTCCTTCAACTATCTGGCGCTTACATTGCATAATTAATTTACCCATTTCGACCTTTCGTTTCTCAAGCTGCTTGAAACATCTTGCAATGGGAAGGTACAAGCAACGAGGAGATAGTTATATTAAGGAAGAGTGTGAGTTGCCCTTTGATTACAAATGTCTGAACGGCGAAACAGAAGTCTTTCTTAGCGGAAGCAAATGTGAGACTGCTGTTAGTCATTCCATGCGGGGGTCGCCAATTTGGCCTGTTTGCTGAAGGGTACTCCCGTCCCTTTGATTCGCCTGGTATTTCATGTACTTTCCAATGGAAGCTATGTGGTACTGAACGATCAAAGTTGTTGCGGCATGCGACCAGGAATTGCCTACGCAATCTCGGTCTCGAAGGTCGTTACGTGTTGAGGACATGTTTAGTCCCCCCCCACTACACGAGAGATAAAAGTATCTGACATGTGGCCCCACATAGATACTATTAATGTGAACTATGACAAGCTGAGCAGGCTAAAGGCACTATTGTTTCAAAAACAGTTCGCCTTGACATCTGCAAAAGAGACGTATGCTCTCCAGATTGAAAGATCATCAGCCGAGATACAATCCCTATTAAATACCAACTTCCCCAAGCACTTTGGAGAACTGGTATCCAGAATATTCAATGCTTCAAGCTACTGACCACTGGGAACCACTGGGATTGTTCATTTCTTTAAGGCTGTCAGGTCTGGTTTCGTGTCCATCTTCCAGACTGTCTTCGGAGTCATCCCGTCAGCCATCCACTCGATTGGTGGACTACTACTGCTATTTCTTCTGATTCGCAGTGGAACCCTTGCTGGTGGAACTGGAGCATGACTGGTCGTTGTCATTTCGGCCCCTTCTCTGGTGCGTACAACCAGTCTTCCGCTGCATATGGTGCCTCTGAACATCTGCCTATGGTCTGTCTTGCTGTTGCACCGACATCTCCTGTGGACCACGAACTGCTGATGTCCCCAATGAGAGTTCATACACGGTCATGCCCCTTGAGACTGAGGTTGCTCCACGAGGCCACCTATGAGCCTTCCGTTTTGAGATCTACCATGGACGAGGGCCATGAAATGAATCATGTTACAACAGTAAGTACTGCTTACTACTGCTCTGTGGATCTGTTTGTCCGCCCAGCACTCGATTTAACTTCAGATAATGTTGACTAATTTTTGAGGTCCTTGGTTGGTGACTTCGAAGACACTCTTCAAGATCATGCGTCTAGCAATTAATTTGATCAATTGGTTTGCCATTCCCGATTAAAGTTATGCATTTAAATTAACTTGCTTTGGCACGCTGTGCTTGTCATGGTTGACATTAACATCTCTGTATGTATTTTAGCGGAACAGTTTTTATTACCCTTTTAACACATTTAAAAAAAAAAAAATTGCTGGTTTTTATGCTTTTAGCTTTTAAGTTCAGAGCAATTTTAACGTTTGGGTTCCTGTACCTTTGTCATACCTGTTACGGCAATGGGGAGGGTATAGTGAATCCTAGTTCGTTTGAATGGGATAACTGGCTTGCAGACTTGTGCCCCCGTCACCTAGTGACTTTTAACCTACTAAGCTTGCTCTGTCTTAGCCCATTTAATTGTTTAATTTTTCTAAGATGACTGCCTTGTTTATAGTTAGGCCACTTGTTATGCTTTGCATTATCAGTGCGACCGCGCTAAGGCGTCAAGATCAAGCAACAAAGACAAACAAACAGTAGGTGTTCACACTTGGGGATTTTCAACCTCTATACTTTTGAGGGATTGCTTATATTAATTGCCGTCCCAAGCATGTCTGTTAGCTATTGTTTGGGAACACACCTACGTCAGGGGTCCTGGTAGATCTGTATAAATACATTGCACTTTAGACAGATAATCAGAGGGATTCCGACCAGAGGGCATCGCCACCATCGCTGATATCGATGCTGCACGTCGTCTTGACGCTGACCCAGTCTTCGTGTCCCTGCGGAGCCTGAGATAGAGACCTCATTCCAAGGTAACAAGGGTTGGGGGCTCCTCTCATGGACATGGCATTGGCAGATTAGGTTTAGCAAACCCAGCTCTCCTTTAGGTAGGAGGTTAGGTCTCTCACATTAGGGTATATGGGCATATTACATCTCGTATGTCTTTTCTATGCATTGCAAGATGGTGAGGGTCTTTGTAATAATGACTCTCGTCTTCACAATTCTGTGTCTTGCATTATTCATTATCCTAATCATTGCAGCCCATGCAACGTATCGCACATTGCAGTTATGTTAAATAAAAACTATTGAAACTTTACTGCATCTTTGTCATTGCTTGTGTTTGAATGAGACATGATATATCTGTGAGAAAGGGCTAATCTCCGTTTAACCACCACACTCCCTGAGATGTATTACTCTCGAGTCCATGCGTAAAGGCTGCCACAAATCACCTTTTACTATTGTGTTTCTGGTGAGGTGCTGCTAGTGAGCCAGGAAGGTTGGGACAACAGTTGCAACTTCTTGTAGGATAGGCATAGTCACCTACAAACAAAAGTACTGTCATCCTTTAACCAGCAGTCTTGCCTAGAGCAAGAGTCCAAACTACAACAGGGTCAGCTCTGAGAGCAGAGCCACGCAGGAATGACCTTGGTGAGACCATTTCTGGGTTGGGAGGAATCCAGACTCTGTCAGATGGGCAGTGGTCAGGAGACCTGCGCCAGCCAGATTCTTATGTGGCCCTTGGGGACGGTGTGTCCCTTAATGTGGGTAAGTGTGCTCCCTGGAAGTCCTGATGTGCCAGGCAATGGTTAGACCGCAGGGTTGAACGATCAGGTTCAGGGGGTAAACTCTGACCTGATGGGGGGTAGGTGTGCTCCCAAGGAAGTCCTGGTGCACCAGGCAATGGTTCAACCGCAGGGTGGTGACCCTGGGTTGGATTTCCAGGTTCAGAGGGTAAACTCTGACCTGGTGGGGGGTAGGTATGCCCCCCAGGAAGTCCTGAGTTGCCAGGCGATGGTCCAGTCTGTGGGTAGAGACCCTGGACTGGAGGATCAGGTGCAGGGTGTCCCCCTGACCTGGAGGAAGGGGCTACTGCTAACAGTGCCCCTCCCATGTTGTCTTCTTAGGGGGCCACTCCTAGTTGGGGGGTGCAGGACCCCAGAAGGGAGGGCAGGATGAGGGAAGCCTCATCCTTGGCCCTAGTCCAACCTGAATGTGCAGACCCCAGGTTGGAGGACCAGTTGCAGGTCAACATCCCTGCACTGGTGGGAGAATTGTGCAGGACTGCTTCTACAAGCACCCTGACAATTCTGGACTCAGGGAGTACCACTCCGGCAAGGAGTGTACAGAGCCCCAGAGGGGAGGACCAGGGTCAGGTTGTTATCCCTGACCTGCTGGAAGGGAGAGTGGTCAAAGGGTGCCAAGCACCTGGAGCTACCGTCCCCCACTCTCCACAGTCACAATGGTTGGAGAGGCCAGAGGTCGGGCTCTCATCCCTGACAGTTGTCAGAGGTCACTGTGGGTTGCCGTCCTGGTGGACAGAGTTGCCACTGGGTGGGGGACGAAAGTCACACCCCGGGGGTGGAGTGGGCAACACCACTGTGTTGGCCTTGGTGGTGCTTTCTCCCCCTTGGGATACATCTGTGAGCAAAGTAAAGTTAGGTGCTGCACAGATGGTATCTGTAGATGTGGACAAGGGTTCCCCATGGGTTAGCTTAGTGGACCCTCAGAGTATGGACAGCGGGCTCCAACTGGAGTCAGGAAGGCGTAGAACTGGAACATGCCCCTGCTGTTGTGGGCCTGGGTCCTTGTTCGATCGCCCCAATCAGGGAAGTACATCAAGTTATTGATTGTTCTCCCCTGGCTTTAGGCTGGTAGGGGGGCGTGTTGGACTTTTTTGCTTATGCAGGGTCATCCCCAATCTTTTTGCCTCCTGCCTCCTATTTTTTCTGACCTGTTGCTGTTGGCTTTTGAATTCTGAGCACCTTACCACTGCTAACCAGTGCTAAAGTGCATATCCTCTCTGTGTAAATTGTAGGGTTGATTGGTTTATCCATGATTGGCATATCTGATTTACTAGTAAGTCCCTAGCAAGTTGCAATAGAGGTGCCAGGGCCTGTAAGTCAAATGCTACTAGTGGGCCTGCAGCACTGGTTGTACCACCCACATAAGTAGCTCTGTAATCATGTCTCAGACCTGCCACTGCAGGGTCTGTGTGTGCAGTTTTAACTGTAAATTAAACCTTCCCTTTTCTTACATGTAAGGCACCCCGAAGGTAGGCCCTAGGTAGCCCCAAGGGCAGGTGAAGTGCATGGTTAAAGTAGGACATCTAGTAATGTGTTTTATATGTCCTGACAGTGAAATATTCCTAACTTTGTTTTCTCAATGTTGCAAGGCCTGTCCCTCTCATAGGTTAACATGGGGGCTACCTTTAAATCTTATTATAGTGTAGATTCCCTTTGGGAGCGGATGGACATGTGGAGGTTGGGGTCTCTGAGCTCACAATTAAAAAATACATATGTTAGTAAAGTTGATTTTAAGATTGTGTGTTTGAAAATGCCACTTTTAGAAAGTAAGCATGTTCTTGCTTATACCATTTCTGTGACTCTGCCTGTTTGTGGATTCCCTGTCTGGGTCAGTTTGACAGTTGGGCTGGTTGCAGCTCACACTAGACAGTGACACAAAGAGAGCTGGGGTGTAGTCTGCATTTCCTGATGAGCCATCTGTGCTAGGAGGGAGGGGAGGAGTGGTCACTTACACCTGAAAGGGCTGTGCCTGTCCTCACACAATGCAGTCTCCAACCCCCTGGTGAATGTCTGGGGCCTGGCCTGGGCAAGGCAGGATTTCACATTCAAAAGAGACTTTACTCTGAAGTAGGCCTACTTCAAAGGAGAAATTGGGTATAAGAAGGGCACCCAAAACCACAGACTTTAGATCACTTCTGGACATCAAGAGGAACCTCTGCCTGGAGAAGAGCTGAAGAGCTGAGGAGAAGTGCTGCCCTGCCTGTGACTGTGCTTTGTGGAGCTATCCTGTAGTTGCTGCTTCTGCCAGCGTAAGAGGGCAAAGACTGGACTTTGTGTGCCTTCCATCTCGTGAAGAAATCTCCAAGGGCTTGATTTAGAACTTGCCTCCTGTTGTTTGAAGTCTCAGGGACAGCAAAGACTTCTCTCTGCCAGCACCTGGAGTCTCTGGAGAAACTCCTGCTCTGACAAGTGGTCCCCTATCCAGTCCCTGGGCCCTTGAAAGGAAAGCTGGTGAAAATCCAAGGAAATCGACTTCGGATGACTTTTGGACCGATGACGCTGCTGAGTCCGGTGACGCCTTCCTGCAACCCACTCCGTGATCTTCACTGGAACACGACGACCTACGCAGCTGCAGCCCCGCTGAAGTCTGCGACTCTGTGGAAGTCGCTGCACCATGTCGTGACCGACGCCCCTCGAAGTACGCAGATTCAACGTTTCGCACAGATGCCGCAATCCCCGACTTCGCGCATCGACTTGTTTTCACTCTTCACTAAAGGTACTGTACTTGGGGGTCTACGCGACTCCGTGTCCGGCGCCGCTGGTGTCGGCTTGTTGGGAACGAGTCCGTCACGATGCCGTATTAACAACTCATCGAAGCATTCTGTGTTTCTAAGTGCTATTTTTGAGTTTAATCTTTAAAAATTCATAACTTGACTTGTGTATGTAGGATTTTTGGCGTTTTGTTCTTGTTTTGTTAAGATAAATATTTCCTATTTTTCTAAACTGGTGTTGTGTCATTTTGTATGGTACAAATACTTTAAACCTAGCACTCTGAAGTTAAGCCTACTGCTCTGCCAAGCTACCAAGGGGGTAAGCAGGGTTTAGCTGAGGATGATTCCCTTTTACCCTGACTAGAGTGAGGGTCCTTGCTTGAACAGGGGGTAACCTGACCATCAACCAAAGACCCCATTTCTAACATGGTGCATAGGAGGTTGTCCTTGTGCCACATGGCTAAGCCTCCTCCATGTTTGTTGCATTGGTGTCTGTGAATCAGCTTGTAGCCTTGGGGGTTTGCACAGGTGATGTTGGGAGCTGATGCAGTGGTGAGACAGGTTTTGAGATGAACATAAGATCCGGTTTGGGAGTGGTTCTAGTGTCCCATAGACAGTGGAGCTTTTTCTCAGGATGGGGTGATGGCAGTGTGGACCGTTGGTGGCTTTGGTGCTGCAGGTGAAGTGGCATTGGTGGCAGGCGAGCAGTCCTACTGTGGCCTCTCAATTCCTGGGGGTCAGATCCCCGATTCTGGAAGCTGAGTATCGGTGGATGGTTGGAGAGCCAGGGTTCCTGGCACTGAGGTTAGACCAGTTGCAGAGTGGTGCAGATGGGCTTGCCTTTGGCGCACCTTGAGCGGCCCACTGCATGGCTGAAACTGCAGCCTCCATTAAGTAGGTCCTGGGGAGGGTGGGGAGCTGGGTGGTGGTGGGCAGACTAGCAGCGGGGGGGAAAAAAACAGCTGGAAAAACAGCAGGACACGCAGAGGCTGAAATGGCTACAATGACACAAAACTACTGAAGAGGTAACAAGGGCAACGAGGGCAACAAAGACAGAAATACTGAGGAGGCAATAAGGACAACAAGGGCAGTACAGATGTGGGTCTAGCATGGAGCACATACTGACAGGAAGGCTACGGTACCGGAAGCGGTGGTGCTTTCAGCAAGGCTGCTGCTAAGGGGTTTCCCAGGGATCAGGAATGCTGGAAGGAGACTGCCAGACGGAGAGGTAAGAGCTGGCCCGAGGACCTGCAGATGCAGATAATGTCCCATGCTTAGAGACAACACCCATATTAAATCTGGTGACAAAACATTCTTCATCTCCTTCAAATTCTCATAAGCCATCATCATATCAGGAAGAAGAACGAGAAAGATAATCGTCTCAAGCATTCCTTGCACAAAGAGTATATTCAACAGTGAACCAGTATTCCTACAAATGTGTGCATAATTTCACAGTCCTTGTAGTTTACTCTGGCAGTAGCATTCACAGTATTGACTAAAGGGTGGCAATCTGTTCAAAACACAAATACATTTTCTGTCCCACACAAATGAACAAAATTTGCTGACAGCCCACACAGATACCAGATGTTCTCTCCCTATCACAAAATGATTGTTCTTGTTCTCTAAGAACCGAAGCAGCTAACCTAATGTAAAATTCTTCACACTATCGGTTTCTGACAATATTTCTTCCAATCCTTTATCACTAACTCTACAAGAATGTAAGACTTACGTCTTTGGTTGAACGTTTGTAGAGTAAATGTTTGAATAATTCAGCTTTGCATCCTATCAGAATTCTCTGTTGCACCAAGGGACAAAAAAGGGTTCTGATCTTTTTCAAGATGTCTCCGAGAGGAACACTTTTCTGGCAAAACTTAGCATGAATTTGGCATAGAACTTATACATAAATGGGATTTCAACTCATCCTTATTTTCTGGCAGTTTATCATGTTTAATGGCCTCCATGAGATAGGGAAGGCTAGAAATTCCTCATGTGGAAACAAGACGACCTACATACTCCACTAGTTAACAGCAGAAGTTTGATTTCTCCTACCCTAGCCGGATTTAGCAGGCACACAATCTTCTCCAGCATGGTGTCATGAGAGTTTTTATATTTTCCAAAGATGAACAAGATAAATTGAAATGTAATAGCTCCATCCAAATATATGATAGACGCTACAGAGGCTAATCCAAAAGGCAAACATCAGTACTGAAATAAACCATCAGGTGCAGTATCATGATGGCCTATGGTGCCTCAGCTCAGAGCAGAGATCCTGTGTTTTTGTGTGTGTGAGGTGTCTAAGCCTCAAACACATAACTCAACGTTTATCAGAGTGAATGCAGGCACCTTAGACAGAAAAGGTTGAAAACGATGAGAGGAAATCTCTGCTCACTGCTCACAGTTACTGACGCGTTGTGCATGAACCCTGAGACATTCCAATGTAATGCAATGGAGAAGTCTTTGCACACACTCAAATATGGTTGGCTATGATTGTAATTATCCGTCTCAATTGAACTTGCCCAAAAGTATCAGAAAGCACTCCTCGATATATACTTGTCACAAACAATCTTGTTTTTATCTTGTGTAGAAGTTGCAACCTCTGTTTCTAAAATCACCAATACCTGCTGGCATTCACCAAATATGTAAACTAACTTAACTTTTCCTTGATGCAGTCATCCCAAAATATTGATTCCTTTTTGAGCAGCATGTAGTTCTCTTCTTCTATCTTGAAATAGGATCTCTGTAAAAATAAAAATTGTATAATCAAGGTATGTGCTCCATATACACTTTGACGAATAGTACAAGCAAACAATTCCTAAAAGCTATCTCTGACAAAATACAGTGTCAGAAGAAAGTTATCTTGAAACCTTAGTCCAACAGTAGGTTCACCTCTTCTCCATCTACAATGGCCGTGATTTAGACATAATAATGCACAATCTCATTGTGTCACCTTCAGGGGTTTGATGCCGGGCCACCGGCCTCTGAGTTTTTCTGACCCAGAACCTCTAGGTATTTACAGTCCTTATCTGCCAGAGATAAGGGTGACCCTTTCTGGTAGCCACATTGCCACCGACACTGGGTAGCAGCGAGGCAGAAAAGTGCCCTTCAGAAAAGGCACCAAGAATAGCAGAAAAAGCAAACAACCGCCTATGGGCAAGAATCTAGTGCAAAAGGAAGGATGGCCAGGCACAGGAGATGGAAAACGCCAAATATGAAGAAGCAGAATCGAGCAATGGCAAGATATGGAACGCCCCCCTTACATACATTATGCCTGGCGCAGGCATAATGTGGCACCAGGGTTTGCAAAGTAGCGCAATGTATGCATTGCGCCACTTTGTAAATATGGCGTGGGGAAGAAGCCACTTTAGCGCCGCCTTAGCGTAAAAAAAATGAGGCTATTGCGGATGTAAGGTGGCGCTAGGGGTTCTTGTAAGGAAATGCCTCCTTGGCATGGTTACCCCCTGTCTTTTTGCCTTTGCTGATGCCAAATTATGATTTGAAAGTGTGCTGAGGCCTGCTAACCAGGCCCCAGCACCAGTGTTCTTTCCCTAAAACTGTACCTTTGTTTCCACAATTGGCACACCCTGGCATCCAGGTAAGTCTCTTGTAACTGGTACCCCTGGTACCAAGGGCCCTGATGCCAGGGAAGGTCTCTAAGGGCTGCAGCATGTCTTATGCCACCCTGGGGACCCCTCACTCAACACAGACACACTGTTTGCCAGCTTGTGTGTGCTGGTGGGGAGAAAATGACTAAGTCGACATGGCACTCCCCTCAGGGTGCCATGCCAACCTCACACTGCCTATGGCATAGATAAGTCACCCCTCTAGCAGGCCGTACAGCCCTAAGGCAGGGTGCACTATACCATAGGTGAGGGCATAGGTGCATGAGCACTATGCCCCTACAGTGTCTAAGCAAAACCATAGACATTGTAAGTGCAGGGTAGCCATAAGAGTATATGGTCTGGGAGTCTGTCATACACAAACTCCACAGCACCATAATGGCTACACTGAAAACTGGGAAGTTTGGTATCAAACTTCTCAGCACAATAAATGCACACTGATGACAGCGTACATTTTATTGTGAAATACACCCTAGAGGGCATCTTAGAGATGTCCCCTGAAAACATACCCGACTTCCAGTGTGGGCTGACTAGTTTTGCCAGCCTGCCACACACCAGACATGTTGCTGGCCATATGGGGAGAGTGCCTTTGTCACTCTGTGGCTAGTAACAAAGCCTGTACTGGGTGGAGGTGCTTCTCACCTCCCCCTGCAGGAACTGTAACACCTGGCGGTGAGCCTCAGAGGCTCACCCCCTTTGTTACAGCGCCCCAGGGCACTCCAGCTAGTGGAGATGCCCGCCCCCTCCGGCCACGGTCCCACTTTTGGCGGCAAGGCCAGAGGAGACAATGAGAAAAACAAGGAGGAGTCACTGGCCAGTCAGGACAGCCCCTAAGGTGTCCTGAGCTGAGGTGACTCTGACTTTTAGAAATCCTCCATCTTGCAGATGGAGGATTCACCCGATAGGATTAGGGATGTGCCCCCCTCCCCTCAGGGAGGAGGCACAAAGAGGGTGTAGCCACCCTCAGGGCTAGTAGCCATTGGCTACTAACCCCCCAGACCTAAACACACCCCTAAATTGAGTATTTAGGGGCTCCCAGAACCTAGCAAGAGAGATTCCTGCAACCTGAAGACGAAGAAGGACTGCTGACCTGAAAGCCCTGCAGAGAAGACGGAGACACCAACTGCTTTGGCCCCAGCCCTACCGGCCTGTCTCCCCACTTCAAGAAAAACTGCAAAAGCAAAGCGTTCCCCAGGGTCCAGCGACCTCTGAAGCTTCAGAGGACTACCCTGCATCTAAAAGGACCAAGAACTCCTGAGGACAGCGGCTCTGCTCCAAAGAAGAAACAACTTTGCAACAAAGAAACAAACTTTAAAGGACTGCACGTTTCCCGCCAGAAGCGTGAGACTTTCCACTCTGCACCCGACGCCCCCAGCTCAACCTGCGGAGAAACAACACTACAGGGAGGACTGCGACCCTGTGAGTAGCCAGAGTTGACCCCCCTGAACCCCCCCAGCGACGCCTGCAGAGGGAATCCAGAGGCTCCCCTTGACCGCGACTGCCTGCTTCTAAGAACCCAACGCCTGGTAAAGACACTGCACCCGCAGCCCCCAGGACCTGAAGGATCCGACCTCCAATACAGAAGCGACAACCAGGTGGCCCTCTCCCTTGCCCAGGTGGTGGCTACCCCGAGGAGCCCCCACCCCTTGCCTGCCTGCTTCGCTGACGAGACCCCCGGGTCTCCCATTGAAACCTATTGCAAACCCGACACCTGTTTGCACTCTGCAACCGGCCGCCCCTGTGCCGCTGAGGGTGTACTTTCTGTGCTGACTTGTGTCCTCCCCGGTGCCCTACAAAACCCCCCTGGTCTGCCCTCCGAAGACGCGGATACCTACCTGCTGGGAGACTGGAACCGGGGCACCCCCTTCTCCATTGAAGCCTATGTGTTTTGGGCCATTTTGACCTCTGCACCTGACCGGCCCTGAGCGGCTGGTGTGGTAACTTTGGGGTTGCCCTGAACCCCCAACGCTGGGCTACCTTGGATCCAACTTTGAACCCTCTAGGTGGTTTACTTACCTGCAAAACTAACAAACACTTACCTCCCCCAGGAACTGTTTAAATTTGCACTGTCTAGTTTTAAAATAGCTTATTGCCATTTTTGTGAAAACTGTACATGCTATTTTGCTGATTCAAAGTTCCTCAGATACCCAAGTGAAGTACCTTTCATTTGAAGTATTGATTGTAAATCTTGAACCTGTGGTTCTTAAAATAAACTAAGAAAATATATGTTTCTATACAAAAACCTATTGGCCTGGAATTGTCTTTGAGTGTGTGTTCCTCATTAATTGCCTGTGTGTATGTACAACAAATGCTTAACACTACCCTCTGATAAGCCTACTCCTCGACCACACTACCACAAAATAGAGCATTAGAATTATCTCTTTTTGCCACTATCTTACCTCTAACGGGAACCCTTGGACTCTGTGCATGCTATTTCTTACTTTGAAATAGTACATACAGAGCCAACTTCCTACATTGGTGGATCAGCGGTGGGGTACAAGACTTTGCATTTGCTGGACTACTCAGCTAATACCTGATCACACGACTGAATTCCAAAAATTGTCATTAGAAACTGATTTTTGAAATTTGAGCTATTTTTCTGAATTTTTAAAAGTCCTGCTAGGGCCTTGTGTTAGTCCCTGTTAGCATTTCTTTTAGAGTTTAAAAGTTTTGTAAAAGTTTGAATTAAGTTCTAGAGATAGTTTTAGATTCTTAAAAAGTATTCCAACTTTTAGAAACATAGGGCCTCATTCTAACATTGGCGGGCGGCGGGCGCCGCCCGCTGGGCAGGAACCGCCAAATGGCCGCTCCGCGGTCAGAAGACCGCGGATGCCATTCTGGCTTTCCCGCTGGGCCGGCGGGCGACCGCCAAAAGAGCGCCCGCCGGCCCAGTGGGAAAGGCCCTGCAACAAGGAAGCCGGCTCCGAATGGAGCCGGCGGAGTTGCAGGGGTGCGACGGGTGCAGTTGCACCCGTCGCAATTTTCACTGTCTGCTAAGCAGACAGTGCAAATCTTTATGGGGCCCTGTTAGGGGGCCCCTGCACTGCCCATGCCAGTGGCATGGGCAGTGCAGGGGCCCCCAGGGGCCCCACGACACCCGTTCCCGCCATCCTGTTTCAGGCGGTGAAAACCGCCAGAAACAGGCTGGCGGGAAGGGGGTCGGAATCCCCATGACGGCGCTGCAAGCAGCGCCGCCATGGAGGATTCCCCCAGCCGGGGGAAATCCGTCTGAAAACCGCCGGACCCGGCTGGGCGACCGCGGCTTCACAGCCGCGGTCGGAATACAAAATGAAGCACCGCCAGCCTGTCGGCGGTGCTTCAGCCAGCCTCCACCCTGGCGGTCATAGACCGCCAGGGTCAGAATGAGGCCCATAATGTCTACTACAGAAGAGTTAGTGATGGAACTCAAGCTCACCCCTTACCTGCATCTTAGGATGTCAGAGTTATGGTCTCTCTGTAAAATCAAAAAGATAAACACTGGTTCAAACCCTACCAAAGTACAGCTCCAGGAGCTTTTGGCAGAGTTTGCTAAAAACAACCCCTCTGACGATGGCCTCACAGAGGGGGACACTAGTGAGTTGGAGGAACTCCCACCTCCAACCCTAGATAGGGAGACCAGGGTTTCTCCAACCCTGACTCTAAATGTGATAGTCAGAGATGCTGCTTCTCTCACAGGAGAGTCCAGCAAGTCTGTAAGCATTGAGGCCAGCCTCAATGAAGATGACCTCCTGCTAGCCAGGTTGGCCAAAATATTGGCTTTGGAAAGACAGATCCTAGCCATAGAAAGGGAAAGACAAGAGATGGGCTTAGGTCCCATCAATGGTGGCAGCAACATAAATAGGGTCAGAGATTCTCCTGACATGTTGAAAATCCCTAAAGGGATTGTAACTAAATATGAAAATGGTGATGACATCACCAAATGGTTCACAGCTTTTGAGAGGGCTTGTGCATCCAGAAAAGTAAACAAATCTCACTGGGGTGCTCTCCTTTGGGAAATGGTCACTGGAAAGTCTAGGGATAGACTCCTCACACTCTCTGGAAAAGATTCAGAATACTATGACCTCATGAAGGCTGCCCTGATTGAGGGCTTTGGATTCTCAACTGAGGAGTACAGGATTAGGTTCAGGGGGGCTCAAAAATCCTCGAGCCAGACCTGGATTGATTTTGTTGACTTCTCAGTCAAAACACTGGATGGTTGGATTCATGGCAGTGGTGTAAATGATTATGATGGGCTGTACAATTTATTTGTGAAAGAACACCTGTTAAGTAATTGTTTCAATGATAAACTGCATCAGCATCTGGTAGACCTAGGACCAATTTCTCCCCAAGAATTGGGAAAGAAGGCAGACCAGTGGGTCAAGACTAGGGTGACCAAGACTTCCACAGGGGGTGACCAAAAGAAAGGGGTCACAAAGACTCCCCAGGGGAAGAGTGTTGAGACATCCAAGGGAAAAAGTAAAGAGTCTTCTACAGGGCCCCAAAAACCTGCTCAGGAGGGAGGGTCCAAAGCCTCTTCACAATCCAATTTTGGGCACAAGGGTAAAAACGTTGATCCCAAAAAGGCCTGGTGTAGTAGCTGTAATCAGCAGGGACACCAAACTGGAGACAAGGCCTGTCCCAAGAAAGGTTCCACTTCAAACTCTACTCCAGCTAACACTGGAATAGCCAGTCTCCAGGTGGGATCAACAGTGTGCCCAGAGCAAATCAGGGTTCACACTGAAGCTACATTAGTCTCTGAGGGTGGGGTGGACTTAGCCACACTGGCTGCCTAGCCCTCTAATATGCCAAAATAAAGGCAGCAACTCTTAATGGAACAAGTGTAGAAGGCCTGAGGGATACAGGTACCAGTGTCACCATGGTGACAGAGAAACTGGTTTCCCCTGGTCAATACCTGGCTGGACAAACTTATCCAGTCACCAACGCTGACAATCAGACTAAAGTACATCCCATGGCTATGGTAACTTTAGAGTGTGGAGGGGTCAATGGCCTGAAACAGGTGGTGATCTCCTCAAATATCCCTGTAGACTGTTTGCTTGGAAATGACCTGGAGTCCTCAGCATGGGCTGAGGTAGAATTCAAAACCCATGCAGCCATGCTGGGTATCCCTGAACTGGTGTGTGTCAAGACAAGGGCACAGTGCAAGGCTCAGGGTGAAAAAGTCGTGTTGGAGCCTGGAAAAAGGGCCAAACCCTCCAAGAGAAAAGGAAAGAAGACTGGGGAACCAGCTTCCACACAACAAGAGAAAGAAAGCCTCTCTTCCCAGGAAGAAGTTCTGGCCTCTGAGGGAACTGAGCCCATGGAGTTGGAACCTTATCAGGTTGAACTCTTAGGCCCAGGGGGACCCACAAGGGAACAGTTGTGTAAGGGGTAAGAAACATGTCCCTCTCTTGAAGGCCTTAGGCAGCAAGCTGCTGAAGAGTCCAAAGGAAAGATCGTTGGAACACATAGAGTCTATTGGGAAGATGGACTCCTCTACACTGAGGCAAGAGATCCCATACCTGGTGCCACTAGGAGAGTGGTAGTGCCTCAGGAGTTTAGGGAGTTCATTCTAACCTTAGCTCATGATATTCCACTTGCTGGGCATTTGGGACAAACCAAGATTAGGAAAAGGTTACTTAACCATTTCTATTGGCCCAACATGTCCCAGAAAGTAAAGGAATTTTGTGTCTCCTGTGCCACCTGTCAAGCCAGTGGTAAGACAGGTGGACACCCAAAGGTCCCCCTCTTTCCACTTCCAGTGGTGGGGGTCCCCTTTGAAAGAGTGGGTGTGGACATAGTGGGTCCACTTGAACCTCCCACAGCCTCAGGGAACCAGTATATCCTAGTGGTAGTGGATCATGCCACTAGGTACCCTGAAGCAATTCCCCTTAGGTCCACTACTGCCCCTGCAGTATCTAAAGCACTCATTGGTATCTTTACCAGAGTGGGATTTCCTAAGGAGGTGGTGTCTGACAGGAGTACCAACTTCATGTCAGCATACCTGAAGCATATGTGGAATGAGTGTGGGGTGACTTACAAATTCACCACACCATACCATCCACAAACCAATGGTCTTGTAGAAAGGTTTAACAAGACATTGAAAGGCATGTCATGGGATCCCTGAAAAGCTCAAAAGGAGATGGGATGTCCTCTTGCCATGTCTGCTTTTCGCCTACAGAGAGGTGCCTCAGAAGGGAGTAGGGTTTTCCCCCTTTGAACTTCTGTTTGGCCATCCTGTAAGGGGACCACTAGCTCTTGTAAAAGAAGGCTGGGAGAGACCTCTTCATGGGCCTAAACAAGATATAGTGGACTATGTACTAGGCCTACGTTCCAGGATGGCAAAGTACATGGGAAAGGCAAGCAAAAACCTAGAGGCCAGCCTACAACTCCAGAAGATGTAGTATGACCAAAAGGCTGCTATGGTTGAATTTCAGCCAGGGCAGAATGTCTGGGTTCTGGAGCCTGTGGCTCCCAGGGCATTTCAGGACAGATGGAGTGGCCCTTACCCAGTGCTGGAGAGAAAGAGTTAGGTCACCTACCTGGTAGACCTAGGCACTAGCAGGACCCCCAAAAGGGTGATCCATGTGAACCGCCTCAAACTCTTTCATGACAGGGCAGATGTGAATCTGTTGATGGTAACAGATGAGGACCAGGAAGCTGAGAGTGAACCTCTCCCTGATCTCCTCTCCACAGACCCTAAAGCTGGCTCAGTTGATGGAGTGATCTATTCAGACACTCTCTCTGGCCAACAGCAATCTGACTGTAGGAAGGTCTTACAACAGTTTGCTGAGCTCTTTTCCCTAACCCCTGGTCAGACACACCTGTGTACCCATGATGTGGACACAGGAGACAGCATGCCTGTCAAAAACAACATTTTCAGACAGTCTGACCAAGTTAAGGAAAGCATCAAAGTGGAAGTCCTCAAGATGCTGGAATTCGGAGTCATTGAGCACTCTGACAGCCCCTGGGCTAGCCCAGTGGTCTTAGTCCCCAAACCTCACACCAAAGATGGAAAGAGAGAGATGAGGTTTTGTGTGGACTACAGAGGACTTAATTCTGTCACCAAGACAGATTCCCATCCCATTCCAAGGGCAGATGAATTGATTGACAAACTAGGTGCTGTCAGATACTTAAGTACATTTGACTTTACAGCAGGGTACTGGCAAATCAAAATGGCACCAGGAGCAAAAGAAAAGACAGCATTCTCCACACCTGATGGGCACTATCAGTTTACTGTTATGCCCTTTGGGTTAAAGAATGCCCCTGCCACCTTCCAAAGGTTGGTGAATCAAGTCCTTGCTGGCTTGGAGTCCTTTAGTGCAGCTTATCTTGACGATATTGCTCTCTTTAGCTCAAGCTGGCAGGATCACCTGATCCACCTGAAGAAGTTTTTGAAGGCCCTGCAAGCAGCAGACCTCTCTATCAAGGCATCCAAATGTCAGATAGGGCAGGGAACTGTGGTTTACTTGGGACACCTTGTAGGTGGAGGCCAAGTTCAGCCATTCCAGCCCAAGATCCAGACTATTCTGGACTGGGCAGCTCCAAAAACCAAGACTCAAGTCAGGGCATTTCTTGGCTTGACTGGGTACTACAGGAGGTTTGTGAAGGGATATGGATCAATAGTGACACCCCTCATAGAACTTACCTCCAAGAAAATGCCCAAGAAGGTAAACTGGACTGTAGAATGCCAACAGGCCTTTGACACCCTGAAACAAGCTATGTGCACAGCACCAGTTCTAAAAGCTCCACATTACTCCAAGCAGTTCATTGTGCAGACTGATGCCTCTGAACATGGGATAGAGGCAGTTTTGTCCCAAACAAATGATGATGGCCTTGACCAGCCTGTTGCTTTCATTAGCAGGAGGTTACTCCCCAGGGAGCAGCTTTGGAGTGCCATTGAGAGGGAGGCCTTTGCTGTGGTTTGGTCCCTGAAGAAGCTGAGACCATACCTCTTTGGTACTCACTTTGTAGTTCAAACTGACCACAGACCTGTCAGATGGCTAATGCAAATGAAAGGTGAAAATCCAGAACTGTTGAGGTGGTCCATCTCCCTGCAGGGAATGGACTTTATAGTGGAGCACAGACCTAGGACTGCCCATGCCAATGCAGATGGTCTTTCCAGGTTCTTCCACTTAGAAAATGAAGACTCTTTTGGGAAAGGTTAGTCTCATCCTCTTTCGTTTGGGGGGGGGGGGGTTGTGTAAGGAAATGCCTCCTTGGCATGGTTACCCCCTGACTTTTTGCCTTTGCTGATGCCAAGTTATGATTTGAAAGTGTGCTGAGGCCTGCTAACCAGGCCCCAGCACCAGTGTTCTTTCCCTAAAACTGTACCTTTGTTTCAACAATTGGCACACCCTGGCATCCAGGTAAGTCCCTTGTAACTGGTACCCCTGGTACCAAGGGCCCTGATGCCAGGGAAGGTCTCTAAGGGCTGCAGCATGTGTTATGCCACCCTGGGGATCCCTCACTCAGCACAGACGTACTGCTTGCCAGCTTGTGTGTGCTGGTGGGGAGAAAATGACTAAGTCGACATGGCACTCCCCTCAGGGTGCCATGCCAACCTCACACTGCCTATGGCATAGATAAGTCACCCCTCTAGCAGGCCTTAAAGCACTAAGGCAGGGTGCACTATACCATAGGCGAGGGCATAGGTGCAAGAGCACTATGCCCCTACAGTGTCTAAGCAAAACCTTAGACATTGTAAGTGCAGGGTAGCAAAAGGGGAATATATGGTCTGGGAATCTGTCATACATGAACTCCACAGCACCATAATGGCTACACTGAAAACTGGGAAGTTTGGTATCAAACTTCTCAGCACAATAAATGCACACTGATGCCAGCATACATTGTATTGTGAAATACATCCCAGAGGGCATCTTAGAGATGCCCCCTGAAAACATCCCTGACTTCCAGTGTGGGCTGACTAGTTTTGCCAGCCTGCCACACACCAGACATGTTGCTGGCCACATGGGGAGAGTGCCTTTGTCACTCTGTGGCTAGTAACAAAGCCTGTACTGGGTGGAGGTGCTTCTCACCTCCCCCTGCAGGAACTGTAACACCTGGCAGTGAGCCTCAAAGGCTCACCCCCTTTGTTACAGCGCCCCAGGGCACTTCAGCTAGTGAAGATGCTCGCCACCTCCGGCCACGGCCCCAACTTTTGGCGGCAAGGCCGGAGGAGATAATGAGAAAAACAAGGAGGAGTCACTGGCCAGTCAGGACAGCACCTAAGGTGTCCTGAGCTGAGGTGACTCTGACTTTTAGAAATCCTCCATCTTGCAGATGGAGGATTCCCCCAATAGGATTAGGGATGTGCCCCCCCCCTCCCCTCAGGGAGGAGGCCCAAAGAGGGTGGAGCCACCCTCAGGGCTAGTAGCCATTGGCTACTAACCCCCCAGACCTAAACATACCCATAAATTGAGTATTTAGGGGCTCACAGAACCTAGCAAGAGAGATTCCTGCAACCTGAAGACGAAGAAGGACTGCTGACCTGAAAGCCCTGCAGAGAAGACGGAGACACCAACTGCTTTGGCCCCAGCCCTACCGGCCTGTCTCCCCACTTCAAGAAAAACTGCAACAGCAAAGCGTTCCCCAGGGTCCAGCAACCTCTGAAGCTTCAGAGGACTAACCTGCATCTAAAAGGACCAAGAACTCCTGAGGACAGCGGCTCTGCTCCAAAGAAGAAACAACTTTGCAACAAAGAAACAAACTTTAAAGGACTGCACGTTTCACGCCGGAAGTGTGAGACTTTCCACTCTGCACCCAGCGCCCCCGGCTCGACCTGCGGAGAAACAACACTACAGGGAGGACTCCCCGGCGATTGCGACCCTGTGAGTAGCCAGAGTTGACCCTCCTGAGCCCCCCCAGCGACGCCTGCAGAGGGAATCCAGAGGCTCCCCCTGACCGCGACTGCCTGCTTCTAAGAACCCAACGCCTGGTAAAGACACTGCACCCGCAGCCCCCTGGACCTGAAGGATCCGACCTCCAGTGCAGAAGCGACCCCCAGGTGGCCCTTTCCCTTGCCCAGGTGGTGGCTACCCCAAGGAGCCCCCCACCCCTTGCCTGCCTGCTTCGCTGAAGAGATCCCTGGGTCTCCCATTGAAACCTATTGCAAACCCGACGCCTGTTTGCACTCTGCACCTGGCCGCCCCGTGCCGCTGAGGGTGTACTTTCTGTGCTGACTTGTGTCCCCCACGGTGCCCTACAAAACCCCCCTGGTCTGCCCTCCGAAGATGCGGGTACCTACCTGCTGGCAGACTGGAACCGGGGCACCCCCTTCTCCATTAAAGCCTATGTGTTTTGGGCACCACTTTGACCTCTGCACCTGACCGGCCCTGAGCTGCTGGTGTGGTAACTTTGGGGTTGCCCTGAACCCCCAACGGTGGGCTACCTTGGATCCAACTTTGAACCCTGTAGGTGGTTTACTTACCTGCAAAACTAACAAACACTTACCTCCCCCAGGAACTGTTGAAATTTGCACTGTGTCTAGTTTTAAAATAGCTTATTGCCATTTTTGTGACCTGTGGTTCTCAAAATAAACTAAGAAAAAATATTTTTCTATACAAAAACCTATTGGCCTGGAATTGTCTTTGAGTGTGTGTTCCTCATTTATTGCCTGTGTGTATGTACAACAAATCCTTAACACTACCCTCTGATAAGCCTACTGCTCAACCACACTACCACAAAATAGAGCATTAGAATTATCTCTTTTTGCCACTATCTTACCTCTAAGGGGAACCCCTGGACTCTGTGCATGCTATTTCTTACTTTGAAATAGTACATACAGAGCCAACTTCCTAGGTAAAGGCAGATTGCTGGAGAATGTGGAATGAATGAACATGAATGAAAGAGGGTTCATGGATTAGAATGGATGGAGTTTAAAGGCATTCCCATTGTTTCTCCCTTTCATGCAGGGATCTGTTTTCTATAAATAACTTTAAACTTACATTGTTCAGCTTCATTACAATGACACTTCAACAAGCTCTTAGTGGATTTGCTTTCTTTTTAACTGTCATTACGTTGTTGATTATAAGTTGAATTTGTGACATTATTTTGATATGTGTTCCTTAACCCCTTGGTCACCATGGACGTAATGGTTACGTCTGGTGGCGCGGCCCTCCCAGATCAGGGTTGGAAGGGGAATCGCTTCCCCTTCCACCGACACCATCCTATAATAACATCAGGCAGCAGGAATGCTACTAGGCACCAGGGATTTTGTTTTTTTTGGGTGTGTGTGTTTTTTGTGTGAAGGGGAGCGGCCCCTGGGGCAAGGGTTGTCCCCCTAAGGGGGCAATATATTCTATGCCATTCCTGCCCCCTTGGGGGACGATCAGCCTATTTTTTTAGGCCCATCTGCCCACATGGGGGTGGGGAAGACACCAAGATGCCAGGGATATTATTTTTTCTTTCCTTTTTTTTGTGTTGGGGGGCACCCTCTTTGGCAAAGGTCGACCCCCAAAGGGGGCAAAGCACTGTTGGGCAGTTCTGCCCCCAATCGGTCTATTTTGTTTTGGCCCATCTGCCCCCAATGGGGGGCAGAATCCACTTAGCGCCAGGGATCATGCATGTGTGTGTTTTGTGTGGGGGGTGACCCCTTGGGCAAGGGTTGTCCCCCAAAGGGGGCAATATAGTCTATGCCATTTCTGCTCCCCTTGGGGGCAGATAGGCCTATTCTTTTCTGGCCCATCTGCCCCCAAAGAGGGCAGAAGCCACTAAGGCACCAGGGTTTTTTGTGTTTTTTTTTGTGTGGGTGGCGGCCCCTTAGGCAAGGAATTCAGCACAGTATTGGAGGCCATTTCTGCCCTCCTTCGGGGCAGGTCGGTCCTCGTTTTTTTTGGCCCCTGGGCAGAGAACACTAGACACCAGGGAAAATGTCTAAATGTTTGGTGGAGGGGTGTTTGTCAACTGGCGAAGTATTTGCATTTGTGATTATAACAGTTTATTTCTCCTTTTTGTTCTAGTTCAAAGCTTTTGCTTCCTTTGCGTTGGCTTTCTGTGTTTTTTGCAGTGTTTGACCTGCGGTTTGCATAGTTGCATGCTTTAGGTAAGTAAATAAATTTACTCCAAAGGAGTATTGTTGCCATGCATGAATGACATGTTTGTAGGTGGTGTACTAAATGCAGGGTTGTGTGTGAAATTGTCCTTAGATTTGTGCACAATGATATTTATGTTGTCTTATGTCTAATTTGCCTTTCTTTTGTCTTTTTAATGGGATATCATTGGTGATTGATGTGGCTGTGCAGAGTAGTTTCTGGTGAGTCTAGATTTTTCAGGCAAGTGAGTGGTATAGTTTTTGAGTTTCTTAGTGATGAAGCCACACTTTTTTTATTACTTATCTTACACAGTGCTGGTTGTTGGTGGTGCATTTGTCCAGTTACTTTTCATAGGAAAGATCATGGTTAGCTGTAGAATGACAGCTCAGCAGGTTCTTGGCGTGCTTTTTGAGTCCTCTTCTGACCATGATTATGAGACTGACTCTGCATCTGAGGCAGAGGAGGAAGTGCAAGATTCTGGAAGTTAATGTTCTGTCAGAGGGGAATCATCTGATGATGAAGCCACTCTCAGTGCTGATGAAGTGCCTGTTTTAGAGGAGGACACTGATGTGCCAATGGTGCAGCAGCAAGAGGTTAAAAGGCTTCCCATTGGAAGACCTGAACTCGGGGTTGCCCCAATCATGGAGCAGTCACAGATGCCTGCCTTTACTGGTCTCCCAGGGTGTAGAGGGAATACAGAAAACTTTTTGCCTTTCAATTTCTTTTAGTTGTCTATGGACGATGTCTTTTTGGAAGAGATTGTTGAGCAGACTAATTTGTATGCAGAGCAGTATTTGAGGAACAACGCTGCCAGACTCAGGCCACACTCTAGATTCCCACAAATCTGGAAGAGTTGAAAAAGTTCTTGGGTTTAACTTTTTTGATGGGGCTGATAAGGAGGTGATTACTATCTTCATGTTGGTCTACTTGTCCCTTTATTGCAACTGCTGTACTTCCTGCAGCCTTGGGTCGTAACCGGTATGAGCTTCTTCTTCGGATGCTGCATTTTGTTGATAATGCTTTAGCCTTGCAATGAGATCACCCTGATTCTGACCGTCTTTTTAAGATTAGACATGTCCTTGATCATTTTGTAGATCAGTTTTCAGAGATCTATATTCCAGTCAAAGAAATATCTGTAGATGAGTCTTTGGTCCTGTTCAAGGGTAGTTTGGTTTTTAGGCAGTACATTCCTAGCAGGAGGGCATACTATGGAATTAAATTGTATATGCTGTCTGAAAGTAGTACAGAATATGTTTATAATTTCCAGGTCTACACTGGTAGGGATTCGAGTACTGACCCCCCCTGGTTGTCCGCCCACTTTTGGAGTTAGCGAGAAAATTGTGTGGGAACTTGGTAGATGACTGTTTAACAAAGATCACCATTTGTACGTAGATAATTTCTCCACTGGAGTGCGGTTGTTCAAGGAATTGTTCAGAGTGGACACTGTTGCTTGTGGCACAATCCGCTCTAACCACAAAGGCTATCCAAGAGAGCTTGTTGTAAAAAACTTGAGGAGGGACAGTGCAGTGCCTTGCGGAATGATGAGCTGCTAGCTCTGAAATTTGTGGACAGGAGGGATGTGTACATGCTAACTACCATCCATGATGAGAGTACTTCACCTGTGGCTGTTTGGGGGTCAAGTTGCTGAAGTACGCAAACCTGTGTGCATTTTAGACTACAATAAGCACATGGGTGGTGTTGATAGAGTAGATCAGAGGTTGGTACCTTACACTGCTACTCGTAAGGCTTATGTTTGGTATAAGCAATTAGTGGTTCACTTCTTCCACTTGGCAACTTTAATGCTTTTGTTGTGTTCAAGAATAGTTCTCCAGAGTCAAGGATGACATTTGTGAAATTTCAGGAGTCTGTCATAGCGAGCCTTGTTGTGCTGGAACAGGCAAGAGTTCCTAGAGAAGCAGTGGTGGAGGATGTGGCTAGAATAAAAGATTGTCACTTTTCGGAGCATATTCCTCCCACGTCCAAAAAAGACTTTCCTGATAAGAGATGCAGAGTCTGTGCTGGAAAAGGTATCAGGAAGGAGACTAGGATGTACTGCCCTGATTGTTCTTCAAAGCCTGGGCTTTGTGTGGGTGGCTGTGTCAGGAGCTAACACACACAGAAGAATTATTGGGAAATACCGTGACCGTAAACTGCAGTTTTATATTTTCATATGTTCAGTTTCATGGTTGGCATTACTGTCATGTATTCAGTTAGAGTGTTTGTGTTTGTAGTTTTGTACTTATTTATAATTAGTTTGTGGTTTCTTTATTGTTTAAAAACAAAAAAAGTGATGGCAGTGTGCATGGAGTGGCGCTTGGTTGGCAGTGTGCGTGGGGTGGTGCTTGGCTGGCTGTGTGCGTAAAGTAGTGCTTTGCTGCGGTGTGCGTGGAGTGGCGCTTGACTGACGGTGTGCGTGGAGTGGCGCTTGGCTGGTGGTGTGCGTGGGGTGGCACTTGGCTGGCGGTGTGCGAGGGGTGGCGCTTGACTGGTGGTGTGCGTGGAGTGGCGCTTGGCTGGCGGTGTGCGAGGGGTGGCGCTTGGCTGGCAGTGTGCCTGGAGTGGAGCTTGACTGGCAGTGCCAGCCAAACGTCACTCCACATTTCCACACACTCCTATCAGCTGGTGTGATTGCTGTATCAGACATGTTGGTGTATGAAAGTGGTGGGCCCTTCAATGGCACTGTCTGTTGATGCGAGTGCTGTAATGTGCTGGGCCCGCGGCTGGCAGCGTGAATGGTCTTGTGCATGTCATGTATGAAAGGTGTGTGAATGGACTGTAAAGTGGTTGGTGCCTTGACATGGCTTTACAGCTCACGAGCTATGAGTCATTGGTTCCGTTTTTTGGCCTTTCAGTTATTAACAGTGCATTTCACTTTTGTGAAATTTCTTGTTAATAAAAATTGATCTACTGAACCATCACTCACCCTCGTGACAAATCCAACCAGTGTGTGTGGTAAAAATGACAAAACCTGCTCTGCTGTAATCAGGCGTCGTAGCCCACCTGTGACACGCTAGGTGTCTCGGGTGGGACACCGATGATGAAGCATGCCACCACCTTGGTTGGTGGGTGAGGGGTCTTTTTAACATAACCTAAGTCTGTTTCTTTTCACAATTGTAGTGTTTGGAACATCACAGAAGTACGTGGGCACATCAAAATGATCTATTACAAAACTACCTGTGTTTGGGGAGAGGAGGGCACCTATGTTTTTGGTCCCGGGTGCGGCCTTCATCTATGGAAACCTACCAAACCCAGACATTTTTTTAAACTAGACACCCAAAGGAGTCCAAGGAGGTGTGACCTGCGTGGATCCCCCAACTTTTTCTTACCCAGACTTTTCTGCAAACCTCAAAATGTGCTCCAAAAAGCATATTTTCCTCACTTTTCTTTGTAGGATCACTGCTCCAGCACAAATTTACGACCACCCAGCACTCCCCTCAGTCTCCCAAGTACAATGATACCTCACTTGTGTGGGTCCCCAAAGCAGAGTCAGCCTAAAGATGTATAAAAGAAAAATATGTGCTTATCAACTCGCTGTGCTATCCCCTCAATCTCTACAGGTTTTTGGCCTTTTTCTGTTTCAGACACCTGGGCCACCCACACAAGTGAGGTATAATTTTTATCGTGAGGCTTAGGGGAAGGCTAGGTGGAAGGAAATTTGTGGCTCCTCTTAGATTCCAGAATTTTCTGTCACCGAAATGTGAGGAAAAAGTGTTTCTTTGCCAAATTTTGAGGTTTACCAAGGATTCTGGGTAACAGAACCTGGTGAGAGCCCCACAAATCACCGCATCTTGAATTCCCCTCGGTGTCTAGTTTTTAAAAATGCACAGGTTTGGTGGGTTTCCCTAGGTGCCGGCTGAGCTAGAGCCCAAAATCCACAGCTAGGCATATTGCAAAAAACAGCTCTGTTTTATTTGAGAAACTGTGATGTGTCCACGTTGTGTTTTGGGGCATTTCCTGTCGCGGGCACTAGGTCTACCTACACATGCGAGGTACCATTTTTATCGCGAGACTTGAAGAAATGCTGGGTGGAAGGAAATCTGTGGCTCCTCTCAGATTCCAGAACTTTCTGTTACCAAAATGTGACAAAAAGGTGTCTTTTTTGTCAGATTTTGAGGTTTGCAAAGGATTTTGGGTAACAGAACCTGGAGAGAACCCCACAAGTCACCCCATCTTGGATTCTTCTAGATGTCTAGTGTTAAAAAATGCACAGGTTTGGTAGGTTTCCCTAGGTGCTGGCTGAGCTAAAGGCCAAAATACACAGCTAGGCACTTGGCAAAAACAGCTCTGTTTTCTTTGGGAAAATGTGATGTGTCCACGTTGTGTTTTGGGGCATTTCCTGTCGCGGACACAAGGCCTACCTACACAAGTTAGGTACCATTGTTATCGGGAGACTTGGAGGAACACTAGGTGGAATGAAATTTGTGGCTCCTCTCAGATTCCAGAACTTTCTGTCACCGAAATGTGAGGAAAAAGTGTTTTTATTGCCAAATGTTGAGGTTTGCAAAGGATTCTGGGTAACAGAACCCGGTGAGAGCCCCACAAGTCACCACATCTTGGATTCTCCTATGTGTCTAGTTTTAAAAAATGCACAGGTTTGGAAGGTTTCCCTAGGTGCCGGCTGAGCCAGAGGCCAAAAGACACAGCTAGGCACTTTGCAAAAAACAGCTCTGTTTTCTTTGGGAAAATGTGATGTGTCCATGTTGTGTTTTGGGGCATTTCCTGTTGCGGGCACAAGGCCTACCTACACATGCGAGGTACCATTTTTATCGCGAGACTTGAAGAAATTCTGGGTGGAAGGAAATCTGTGGCTCCTCTCAGATTCCAGAACTTTCTGTCACCGAAATGTGATGAAAAAGTGTTTTTTTTGGCCAACTTTTGAGGTTTGCAAAGGATTCTGGGTAACAGAACCCGGTGAGAGCCCTACAAGTCACCACATCTTGGATTCTCCTAGATGTCTAGTGTTAAAAAATGCACAGGTTTGGTAGGTTTCCCTAGGTGCTGGCTGAGCTAAAGGCCAAAATACACAGCTAGGCACTTGGCAAAAACAGCTCTGTTTTCTTTGGGAAAATGTGATGTGTCCACGTTGTGTTTTGGGGCATTTCCTGTCGCGGGCACAAGGCCTATCTACACAAGTTAGGTACCATTGTTATCGGGAGACTTGGAGGAACACTAGGTGGAAGGAAATTTGTGGCTCCTCTCGGATTCCAGAACTTTCTGTTACCGAAATGTGAGGAAAAAGTGGTTTTTTTGGCCACATTTTGAGGTTTGCAAAGGATTCTGGGTAACAGAACCCGGTGAGAGCCCCACAAGTCACCACATCTTGGATTCTCCTCTGTGTCTAGTTTTCTAAAATGCACATGTTTGGAAGGTTTCCCTAGGTGCCGGCTGAGCCAGAGGCCAAAATACACAGCTAGGCACTTTGCAAAAAACATCTCTGTTTTCTTTGGGAAAATGTGATGTGTCCATGTTGTGTTTTGGGGCATTTCCTGTCGCGGGCACAAGGCCTACCTACACAAGTTAGGTACCATTGTTATCGGGAGACTTGGAGGAACACTAGGTGGAAATAAATTTGTGGCTCCTCTCAGATTCCAGAACTTTCTGTCACCGAAATGTGATGAAAAAGTGTGTTTTTGCCAAATGTTGAGGTTTGCAAAGGATTCTGGGTAACAGAACCTGGTGAGAGCCCCACAAATCACCCGATCCTGGATTCCCCTAGGTGTCTAGTTTTCAAAAATGCACAGGTTTGGTAGGTTTTCCTAGGTGCCGGCTGAGCTAGAGATCAAAATCCACAGCTAGGCACTTCCCAGAAAACACATCAGTTTTCAATGTAAAAATGTGAGGTCTACATGTTGCGTTTCCTGTCGTGGGCATTAGGCCTACCCATGCAAGTGAGGTACCATTTTTATTGTGATACTTGGGGGAAGACAGAATAGCAGAACAAGTGTTATTGCCCCTTGTCTTTCTCTACATTTTTTCCTTCCAAATGTAAGACAGTGTCTAAAAAAGACGTCTATTTGAGAAATGCCCTGTAATTCACATGCTAGTATGGGGTCCCCAGAATTCAGAGATGTGCAAATAACCACTGCTTCTCAACACCTTATCTTGTGCCCATTTTGGAAATACAAAGGTTTCCTTGATACCTATTTCTCACTCTCTATATTTCACCAAAGGAATTGCTGCATATCCAGTACAGAATGAAAACCCATTGCAAGGTGCAGCTCATTTATTGGCTCTGGGTACCTAGGGCTCTTGATGAACCTACAAGCCCTATATATCCCAGCAACCAGAAGCGTCCAGCAGACGTAACGGGCTATTGCTTTCAAAAATCTGACATCGCAGGAAAAAGTTGCAGAGTAAAACGTGGAGAGAAATGGCTGTTTTTTTTACCTCAATTTAAATTTATTTTTATTTTAGCTGTTATTTTCGGTAGATATACCTTGTAGAATCTACACAAGTTACCCCTTGCTGAATCCAGAATTTTGTCTACTTTTTAGAAATGTTTCGCTGTCTGGGATCCAGAAATGGTTTCACACCTATTTCTGTCACTAACTGGAAGGAGGCTAAAAGCACAAAAAATAGTAACACTGGGGTATGTCCCAGTAAAATGCCAAAATTGTGTTGAAAAATGTGGTTTTCTGATTCAAGTCTGCCTGTTCCTGAAAGCTAGGAAGCTGGTGATTTTAGCACCACAAACCTTTTGTTGATGCCATTTTCAGGGAAAAAACCACAAGCATTATTCTGCTGCCCTTTTTTTCGCTGTTTTTAAAAAAAACTAAATTTGAACTGTATTTTGACTAATTTATTGGTCTGCTTCAGGTTAACCCACAAACTCTGGGTACCTCTAGAATTCCTAGGATGTTGGAAAAAAGGACGCACATTTGGTGTGGGTAGCTTATGTGGACAAAAAGTCAAGAGGGCCAAAGCGCGAACTGCTCCAAATAGCCAAAAAAAGGCCTGGTACCTGATGGGGAAAGGCCTGGCATCGAAGGTGTTAAAGCGGCAAGTTGCTGTGATTTGTCTACCTGCCAACCTGCTTCTGTACAAAGGTGCATTTAAATTGTCTTTTCTGTTCACATCTCTACTCCTGCCTACGTTGGTCTCAAAGAAGGAATTTTGGGGCTCTTTAGTTTGGAGGTAGTATTTGTTTTAGCCATATTGGAAATGTAGTACTGGGGAAACCTGGATAAGGTGTAACATTAAAACTATAGGGGCGTTTAGGTTGTCTTTGACATTATCTTGGCAATATAAAACCTCGACTGGTGCATTGATCATTGCAACATTGTTGTGTCAAACATTAGCAAAGTGTTTGTAGAATTTGAAGGTAGACTACAGAGGGGCTTAGAGCACTCCTCTCGGGCTGCTCCACTGCACAGATTGTATTAAATTGTCTATTTTAATATAAATAAAACATTATTATGGTTTAAAAACAACTTTATACAGTCAGGTTGTTTTCCTCCAAGGAACATGCATCGAAAATGGTGCATTAAAAGCACACTGGGCCTGAAACATCATGGCGTTGAAAACCATCTTCACAAGAAAGATGTGAAATGTCCCACTCCCTCCTCAAATACATTTGAAATGTAACTTATAAAGCACTATGGGCCAGATTTACAAGGCTCTAGCGCCACCTGAGCATTACTTTTTGCCACGTTCCGATGGCGCTAACCACTTCTCCATATTTACAAGGAAGTGTAACACCACTTTTTGTGGCTTTACACCTCATTGTGAATATTGGCCCCTCAGATGCAGTTTTCTGCATCAGAGGGGCGTGCAATGGGCCCACAGCAACACCCATTGCTTTTGACACTGCCCCAGATGTACAGGAACTTGTAAATCTGAGGCAGCGCCAAAATCTAATGCCACCCCAGGGGTGGCGTTAGCATGGCAGCACGAGGAGAAATACTTTTATTCCTCCTTGTTTTTTTGCTTTTTCTATGTGTGCTGCTGTTAAAAATGGGGTCTTTGGTTACCCCCTGTCCAAGCAAGGACCCTCACTCTAGTTAGGGCAAAGGAGAAACACACCTGTTAACCCCACTTACCCCCTTAGTAGCTTGGCATGAGCAGAAAAGCTTAACCTAGAAGCAATGTGTAAAGTATTTGTACCAACACACACAGTAATACAGGGAAGTCACTACAAAAGGGACAACACACTAGTTTAGAAAAGTAGGCAATATTTATCTAAATCAAACAAGACCAAAACAACTACAATTCCAACATACACAAGTCAAAATATGAATTTTCAAAAGAATAAGAGTCTTACTCCATAGAAAACAATGGAAACATTGATTTTACACAAAGTACCTGGTTTGCATAAAAAATAAAGCTGCACGGGCGAGCGTGCGTCGGAAAAGTCAGTGATGTGTCGATTCCTTGCTCACAAGAGAGGCCGTGTGTCGTTTCTTCTCCGGTCGTGTCGCTGATGCATCATTTTTCTCCTTCGCAATAGAGCGATGCATCGATTTCCGGACAGGGCACCTCAGATCCGCACAGGTTCACAATGACTTTGATGCCCAGCGACGATGCGTGCGAAATCAGGTTGCACAGTGTTAGAAAAACACCCTGTGTGGGGTTTGTGTTGTTATCAGAAGCCGCAAGCGGGTGTTGCGCCATTTCTCCAGCCGCGATGTGCCGATCTCCCAGCCGCGATACAGGTGGAGCGTAGATTTTAGCTGCGAAGCGGGTGGCATGTCAATTATTATCAGCAGCGTTGCAGATGGTGCGTTGAAAATTTCCCTGCATGGTGTTCTGTGCATGGATTTCAGTTCTTGTTCTGCCAACTTCACCTTTCAAGGGCCCAGGGACTGGATAGGGCACCACTTGGCAGGACAGGGGTCTCAGCAGAGAGTCCAGGTGCTGGCAGAGGAAGTCTTTGATGGTCCTGAGACTTCAAAACAGGAAGCAATCTCAGTTTAAGCCCTTGGAGATTCTTCTCAAGCAGGAATGCACAACAAAGTCCAGTCTTGTCCCCTTTCACAGGTGAAGCAACAACTGCAGGATAGCCCAACAAAGCACAGTCACAGGCAGGGGCAGAACTTCTCCTCAGCTCGTCAGCTCTTTTCCTTGTCAGAGGTTCCTCTTGGTTCCAGAAGTGATCTAAAGTCTGGGGCTTTGGGTCCAATACTTATACCCCTTTCTGCCTTTGAAGTATTCAAACTTCAAAGGAAAGTCTCTGTGGATTACAGGATCCTCCCTTGCCCAGGCCAGGTCCCATACACACACCAGGGGGTTGGAGACTACATTGTGTGAGGGCAGGCACAGCCCATTCAGGTATAAGTGACCAGTTATCCCTCCACTCTAGCCCAGATGGTTCATCAGGATATGCAGGCTATACCCCAGCTCACTCTGTGTCACTGTCTGGAGGAGATTCACAAACAGCCCAACTATAAGTCTGACCCAGACAGGGAACCCACAAACAGACAGATTCACAGAATAGTTAAAGCGAAACAAATGCCTACTTTCTAGGAGTGAAAAAAGAACAGATGATGGACAGAATGCAGAGCAAATCAAACATTCACCCCCAGTCAGTTCTGGGTTTAATCCATCATTCTTTTGCTTGCCATGCTGTTCCAGTTTGGACCCAGCCATATGCAAATCAATCTTGACCCTGTTCCCTATGGGAACAGGCCAGTCTGAACTGCTAGGCTAGGTCCCCCTGGACAAGAAAAAAAGCATTCTGGGACCGGTTTCAGGGTATCACCCTTCATCAGCCAGGCTAGCTAGAATCTGGTGGCATAGCAAGCACGGGACCCACGTCTGGGCATACCCTTCCCACTTGGGGCAACAAATGAAAAAACAACAGATGATGGACAGAATGCAGAGCAAATCAAACAATCAACCCCAGTCACAGATCTGGGTTTAATCCAATGTTATTTTGCTTGCCATGCCATTCCAGTTTGGACCCAGCCATATGCAAATCAGTCTTGACCCTGTTACCCATGGGAACAGTCCAGCCCGAACTGCCAGGCCAGGTCCCCTCTGGACCAGAAAAAAGCATCCTGGGACCAGTTTCAGGGTATCACCCTTCATCAGCCAGGTTAGCTAGAATCTGGTGGCATAGCAAGCACGGGACCCACGTCTGGACGTACCCTTCCCACTTGGGGCAACAAATGAAAAAATAGCAGATGATGGACGATGGATTAAACCCAGATCTGTGGCTGGGGGTGAGTGTTGGCATTGTTCAGCACTCTGTCCATCATCCTTTTGTGTTGCTGAAGTTGCCGTAAGTCGGAAGGGTATGCCCTGCAACTGTGAAAACCCAATTTGGCAGTATTTCATGGTTAGGACATGTAAATGTAAAACACATCAGTACATGTCCCACCTTTAACATACACTGCACCCTGCCCATGGGGCTACCTAGGGCCTACCTTAGGGGGTGCCTTACAAGTGTGAAAAGGAAATGTTTGGGCCTGAATTGGCAGTTTAAAACTGCACCTATAGACACTGCAGTGACTGGTCTGAGCCATGTTTACAGGGTTACTCATGTGGGTGGCACAATCAGTGCTGCAGGCCCACTAGTAGCATTTGATTTACAGGTACTATGGTGCAAGGATGCCTGCATTGGTGCAGGCTGCTTAATTTAGCACTGGTGCAGGTGGAAGCGTAGGGGTGTGCTGTATTCTTCTAAACATGGCGCATCACTGAATTTCAAAACTGGTGCAGCATGGGGCTGCTAATTTTGGCGTAGCACTGCTCTGCACCATTTTTTTGTAAATCTGGCCTTATCATTTTAAGAGCACCGCCATCAACATCAAGAAAATCATCCCTGCAAAATGATGAAGAACAGCAGAGGGGGTACAAAACTACTATACATACAAATAAGTATAACAGAAGTGCAGCAGCTTATGCCTGCCAAATCTCACCTGGAGAGATGAATTCACACATACGTGGTTGTAAGGAATTGGAGTATTAGTTGAGGGGTTGAGACCCACTCCAAATAATAATCACAATCCTTGTGAAGCACAAATGTCACTAAATAAACCTGCACTCAACCCTCTGGTACCTTGGCACAAAGCAGGTTGGCTTAGCATAGAGGCAATGCAGTACTCAAACAATAATAAAGGGAAAATACAACAGAAAAATAACCCAAAACAAATTTACAAGAATAGAGTCAAGAAAATGACATCACAACAAGAAATATCTAATTAGTAGAATGGGAGATATGAATTTTTTAATTTTCAAATTAAAAAAGCCTCAAAGAGCACAAAGGGCCACCTGTGGTTATGTGGCTGTGCTAGACCTTGTCAAAACCAGATGTTGTCAAAAGTTGAAGCCAGCAGTGATGGACTGTCTGTCAGATTCAGGGAACAAATTCGTCCTGCTGGAAAGTTTACCTTCTGATTTAGAGACATTGTACAGAGGGAAAAGTGGTTGTCCAAGAATCAACCGTGGGACAAACTGCAACTGGATCCAAAGCAGAGCTTGACAACTGTGGTTTGTTGGAGTATGCCACTATGGGCATTGACAAAGGCGGGAAAGGTCGAAGTGGACAAAGTCTGATGTCTGTGCCTAGGAAGGCCTCATCATTTATCGGCTTTGGCTTGGCACCGGTCTTGGTGAAGCACTCTACGTTCTAACTAAGAAACCTTTCTGGAAGTCAGATGTCCTCAGCGATTCAAAGTCAAAGGCTTCAACTTCGATAGCGATCACATTCTCTGTCTAGTCTTCAGGCACACACAAGGCATGTCACTGCCGAACCACACCCACTGTTTCAACCAGATGGCAGAATGTACACTTAGTCGGGGCTTGCAGCAGGCCCACTGCTGGCCCCGAAGACACGCCAAAGGCAAGCCTGTCTGGGCCCGTCCACGCCCAGATTGCATAGTTCACCAGTACGCTTGGCAGTTTCAATGCAGATGTGATCCTACACTCTGCCTATGTTACATTACATCTGCTGGCAGGATTACCGCAGTGATACAGATGACACGATCCAGGGCTTAGGAGCCATCCTGGCTTCAGCAGTCAAACCCATTGCCATCCATTCGTCAGGGAAGTGTGCCATATAGTGCTGTAGCCTATTGATACCCTACTCATGCACAATAACCATATCCTTGTGGAAGGGCATTGGCAGTTATAGGGACTTTTGAATTGCATCTGAATTTGGTGTGTAAAATGTCCCCAGCATAATCACTGATGTACATGTCAAGTGTCTATATTCACACACAATTCATGCAGAACATTAAGGGGCATATTTACAAGCCTCTAGCTCCTCCTTGCGCAGCCCTAGCGTCATTTTTTTATGCTAAGGCATTTTCAAGGAGGCCTTTTCCCCACACCAGATTTACAAAGTGACTCAATGCAAGCATTGTGCCACTTTGTAATCCGTTGCCCCACATTATGCCAGCCCTGGCCTTAATGTATGCAAGGTGGCATTCCCCCATTAGGAGGCCCAGAAAATGGTGCAGTGAAATTGATAACATTTCACTGCACCATTTTCTCATAATTTTTAACGGCTGCCCAAGGCAGGCGTTAAAGTGATGCTCCCATTGTTTCCAATGGGCCCCCCCACATAGTGCTGGACTAGCACCATCCTTTTTGGTGCTAGTCAATCAATGTGCAACAATAGCATCAAAAACTTTGATGCTATTGTGCTAACGTGCAACTTGGTGCTCCGAAAGTGCCATCAAGGTGACGTTAGGGAGCGCAGCGGGTTGCAAGAAAAGTGACGCATAATAGCTGATGTGCCACTTTCTTGTAAAAATCCCCCTAAGTATCGTGTCACTTCCTTCTCAAGCTGCTGGTACAAGGACCACATCTTCTGCTACACACTCGAGAAGCCAGGTTCAGCAGCTGACGTCAACGGGTATTTCAATATCACACAGAGCTGTGTTTGGAACTGGTCAGTTTGCTTTTGCATTGCACATCTGCATTGAACACATCAATGCTACAGGATTAGCTGTCATGTGTAGGTGTACACAAAGCAGATCACTTGTGGAACATCAGTTAATGCACAGATCATTTGACTCAACCCTTGTGTTGCACCACATGATATTCTAAGGCAAATACTTAGCCTGTTGCAACCTCTGCCTTTCAGGTGCCGAGGACCATGCACCAATGGCAGGCAATGGGCAATCTAAGGGGAAAACCCACTCCTCTTCCAAGCAGCTTTGTCTGCTGCCAAAAATGCACAAGAGGAGGAGGAGTAAATAGAGGATGAATAAGCTCTGGCACTCTTTGCAATGGATGAAAAGGCTAATCCCCTGCCCACCATTGTTGGCCCACTGGGCAAAACATCTAAGCCCACACCTACTCTGGCCAGCATAGTGCCGCCCACTTCACCCCAAGGATTTCCCATTCCCAGCAGTCAGCCATTCAGCCACAGCATTCACATAGCCCAAAACAACCATCACCTCTTCACAGCCCTCTCATCCAGGTCAGGCGTGTTGATTCCCCTACGCACTCCTCCTATGACAGTGCCTCCCAGGCCTTCTCTCCAACATCTGAGGGACCTGTCAGCCCTGGAGAGGAGCAGGTAGCCCCTAGGCACCCATCTCCTCCCCACAACCTCCCACTTACCAGCCCCCTCTGTTGATGAACCTGACGGTCGTATCCGAGGCCATCCCGGGTGGAGGAGGCTGGTAGATGTTCATGGTAAACAGTGGGAGGAGTTTTTCCCACAGCAGTCTGATGTGAGTCAGGACATTCGTGCCATAGGGCCTACTCTGTCTGACATGTCAGACTCACCACAGGACACGCACCAACTCCAATAGTTGGTCCACAGAATGACTCAGGTATTGGAGAGGATGCATACTTCTTGGCAAGACATGGGAAAGAAGATAAATGACATCATGACCATACATAGGGAAGAGAATGCAAGACACCATGTATTGGCTATGAGGATGGTGGAGGGCCTGCTGAAACTGATTCAAAGTCAGCCTTGACAGTCAGTACATGGAGGAGAGCCAACACATCTACCTGCACCATGTGACACCCAGCCCATAGTACTAAAACCTGCACAGGCACTGCCCAATATTCAAAGGCACTACTCCCCTTGCAAGTGTCCCCCACCTGTACAGACACCATCACCGCCTGTGCAGGCACCTCTCCCACCTGCACAGCCACCATCACCTTCTGTCCAGACACCTCCCCTACCTGTAAAGGCACCCTCATCCCCTGTCTAGGAACCTCCCCCACCTGTACAGGCACCCTCAGGTCCAGGCACTTCCCCCACATGTACAGACACAGGCACCACACCCACCCACACCTCAGAACCCCAGGAAACGAACATACACACAGCAATCCTCACCACCACGATTGAGAAGTCGCAAGGGAGAGCCCCTATGATCACTGTAATATATATTTTACTACACTTTGAAAATAAAATATATATTCCACATTTAAATTGAGTTGAGTAATAGTTGATGATGGTCAATTGCTTAATCTGGTTGTAGGCCTTAAATGTGTTGATAAATGTGTGTAAGACATGTTTATTAGTGGAACCATTTGTGTACAAAGGTATCATGTTGAAAGCATAGCTATACCACTCCAGACATATACTTCCATACTTTGAATCCAGCAGATACAATGAACTACACAAGACAGAGAGGTTGGATAAAAAATGACCTTTTATATTAACTAGAAAAAAATAATGCAATTAAATAACCGTCGATTTGAAAGGGAAAAAGGAAATAATTAATGGTCTTAACAAAAAATGATCTTCATACAGAATGGGCAAGGGGACATGGATGGGGTTAGACAAAATAAATAAAACACATCAGGAAATGCCAGGGGAATCAGTCCATATACAAGGGGTAAACAAATTGTCCACTGTCCTAATATCCACAAGTCATACTGGTCATCCTCCTTTTGTATGATGAGTAGATCCTCCACCTCTGCGGCCTTGAGCTTGCTGGCCGGTGTAGAACCACACACCCCACAGGAGTGTGATACATTAGGAGTACAAGGGGCACGAGAGGAAACAGTGTGGGTAGATTGACAGGGAGACACACGGAGGGTGGTATGGGAGGGACACTGTGACACACCAGACCTCATGGCTGCACCCAAAAAAGTGATGTTGGCAGTGAGGGTGGCAATGTCTCTAACATGTTCCTCTTGGAACCCTCACAGTTCAACATAGATTCACAATAGGATCTGAGAGGACATACCTGGCTCCCTCTCAAATGCCACCATCACTTTCTGGGATGCATTCACAGGAGTGTCAACACAGGGAGGGGTTTGGGTCACACATAAGGGGTGTTGGATGTCAGGGACAGAGATTTCCCTTGGGTCTTCTGGGCAGACACTTGGAGGGGACTAGAGGTAGAAGGTGCAGCTGGAGGCCCCGATGAAATGGTGGCCTCAAGAGGTAAGGAGGGGTTGTGCCAGGCCCAGGTCATGATAGGGTGATAGAGCATGCTCTACATAGGGGACACCTCAGCAGTGTCCAGTTGTTGTATGTCAGGGGGAGAATCAATTTCCTCCCCACCAGCCAGAGGTGTCCAGATTGATGCCCTCCCCCACAGTGCCTTTAGCCTCCTCATTTGCATAAGCTGATTTGTTGTAGAGTTTGTAGCCTCTGTCCAGGTGGGTGCACAACCCCTGCCAGGTCCCTCCTCCTCTTCAGCGGAGGAAAGATGCTGTGCCTACCGATGTCCCAAGAATGCCCTGGCCTGCCCCTGGTCCTGTTCCTGGTGTCCCGGGCCAGCCAGGTCCACTGAAATAGAAGTAAAAACATAATGTAGTTGGTGTATACTTCACGACAAAACACATATTTACATGAAGCAAGTGCAGACTTTGTTCTTCTTCGATCTTACTAACCAATTAGATGTGCCTTGGAGCCAAAATGCATGTGTACTATCACTCTGATGTCGTGAAATAACTCACACATTGACACCTGTCACAATTGTGGGGAGTATACACTTATGTACTGACTAACTCTCACCTTCACTTTTATTGCTATCAGTGTCTCCTTAGGTTGCTACATAGTCATCTTCCAATGTCAGTCTACAGGTGGAGATGGGACACAGTCTGGATGGGTATGTCCACACCTAGGGATGGATCTATGATCATCCTGTAATGTGAAGTCCTAACAGTCTTAAACTTACTATTGAATGGCACATGATGTTTAGCATGGTTGGATACCACACAAATGCTGGATTGGGAGTACATATACAAACAAGGCCTTGGATATGACCTATGCTGAGATAAAAATCTATGTATTGGAATAACCCTGACAACATCAGACAATCTACATGGTAAGTGCCACATTTAGCAGGTCAAGACTGCTTGTGGTGCCGTACACTAATTGGCACGTATGCATAGTTAGTTCAGCTAGCTAGAAACTACATATGACATACAAGCCACTGTTTGTAAGATGTGTGCATTTGGTCCCCCTTGGAAATTTTGGTACCATTTTGTGTGAGGCAAGTATCCCAAAGTCAGCCTTTACTCCAAGGCACATGAAATAATATTTACACTGCTAAAACATGCACAAAAGGCATGTATGATGTAGAATCCAATCCATCCACTCAGGCTCCCCATCCACTCAGGCTCCCCCACAGACCCCTGCCCTCACCACATATTCAACAAGGCCAGTCAAATCATTGCTCCCCAGCTCCTCGCCGTAATCAACAGCTCCTTCAACACCGCAACCTTCCCAGACAGCTGGATGCACGCTGAAGTCAACGCGCTCCTCAAAAAACCCAAAGCAGACCCGGAAGACCTCACAAACTACTGTCCCATCTCTCTTCTCCCCTTCCCTGCCAAGGTCACTGAGAAGATAGTGAAGGCCCAACTGTCTCACTTCCTAGAGGAAAACAACGCACTCAACACCTCCCAGTCTGGATTCTGCAAGAACCACAGCACTGAAACCGCCCTCATAGCCTGCACAGACTACCTCAGAACCACAGTGGACAAGGGCGAGCCCGTTGCTCCCATCCTTCTGGACCTCTCCGCAGCGTTCGACACTGTATGCCACCAAATCCTCTGCTCATGCCTTTTTGACGCAGGAATCCGACACAAGGCCCTAGACTAGCTCACCTCCTTCCTCACCGAAAGAACCCAAAGAGTTTGCCTCCCTCCCTTCCGGTCCCCAGCCACCAAGATCATCTGCAGGGTCCCCCCAGGATCCTCCCTCAGCCCCACCCTCTTCAACATACACATGGCCCCCCTCACCAACATCCTCCGCCCCCACGGAATCACCATCATCTCTTACGCAGACGACACCCACCTCATCATCTCCCTCACCAGGAACCCTTCCACTGCCAAGACAAACCTGCACACCGGACTCCTCGACATCGCCAATTGGATGACAGCAAATCACATCAAACTTAACTCCAACAAAACAGAAATCATCATCTTCAGCCCCAACAAAACAGTATGGGACGATTCCTGGTGGCCCACCGCCCTCGGACCACCCCCAACACCCACCACCCGCAAACGCAACCTGGACATCATCTTAGACTCATCTCTCTCCATGGCCCAGCAAATCAACACCATATTGTTCTCCTGCTTCAACACCCTTCGCATGCTACAGAAGACTTTCAAATGGATTCCCTTAGAAACAAGAAAAATGGTCACCCATGCCTTCATCAGCAGCAGACTGGACTACGGCAATGCCCTCTACGCTGGTACCAAAGCCAAGCTTCAGAAACAACTCCAGGGAATCCAGAACACAGCCGCACGTCTCATCCTCAGCCTCCCCCGCCATGAACACATCTCCACTCACCTCAGATCCCTACACTGGCTGACCATCAGCAAAAGGATCATCTTCAAAGTCCTTATCCACGCTCACAAATCCCTCCACAACACTGGACCAGCCTACCTTAATGAACGAGTAAACTTCCACACACCTACTCGACTCCTCCGCCCCGGTGACCTCGCCCTCGCTACAGTCCCCAGCATCCAACGCACCACCTCCGGTGGCAGATCCTTCTCCCACTTCGCCTCCAAGACCTGGAACTCCCTCCCCACCAACCTACGCAAGACCCAGAAAGCACCTCAAGACATGGCTTTTTGAGCAGTAAACAGCAACCCTCCCCCCCAGCGCCTTGAGACCCTAACAGGTGAGTAGTGCGCTTAATACATTTTTTGATTGATTGATTGATTTTTTTTGATTGATTGAATCCAACACCCTAAGGCTTCTTGTCCCCACACTGGAAATTGTCTGGTCCATTCCCTTACCATTGCATACAGCAGTTATAAGGTCCTTGGTTCACCAGTATTCATTCAAATGCAAGTGTGAGGCTCATTTCCCCATTTGTGTTCAGAACACTACAAGTCCCAGGATGCAGTCTGGTTAGTGCATCCAGTGTGCTCCAATGAGGCATTAGCCTTTCGACTACTGCAGCAGTTGCACGGATTACGTGAAAGGAGACATGAAAAACCCATGCATGATACAGCATCCAACACCCAAAGGCTTTTTGTCCCCACACTGGACATTGTCTGGCCCATTCCTTTGCCATTGCACACAGTAGTTATAAGGCCCTTGGTTCACCAGTCATGGTGTTGGTATTGCAGTTATTCATTCAATACAAGCATGAGGCTCATTTCCCTAGTTGTGTTCAGAACACTACAACTCCCAGGATGCAATCTGGTTAGTGCATCCAATGTGCTCCAATGAGACGTTGGCCTTATGACTACCGCTACAGTCGCTCAGATTACATCAAAGGAGACATGAGAAACACACAAAAGGCATGCATGATACAGCATCCAATACCCAAAGTCTTCTTGTCCACGCACTGGACATTGTCTGGCACATTTCTTTGCCATTTCACACAGCAGTCATAAGGCCCTTGGTTCAGCAGTCATGGTGTTGGCATTGCATTTATTCATTGAAATGCAAGTGAGAGGCTCATTTCCCCAGTTATGTTCAGAACACTACAAGTCCCAGAATGCACCCTGGACCACTGTAGTCACTCAGATTATGTCAAAGGAGACATGAGAAACACACAAAAGGCATGCATGATAGAGCATCCAACACCCAAAGGCTTCTTCTCCCCACACGGGAGATTGCCTGGCACATTCCTTTGCCATTGCACACAGCAGTTATAAGGCCCTTGCTTCACAAGTCATGGTATGGGCATTGCATTTATTCATTCAAATGCAAGTGTGAGTCTCATTTCCCCAATTGTGTTCACAACACTACAAGTCCCAGGATGCAGTGTGGTTAATGCATCCATTGTGCTCCAATGAGGCATTAGCCTTCTAAGTAGTGCAGCAATTGCTCAGATTATGTGAACGTGACATGAGACATATGATGGTATAGCTCCCTCGCCACTCACATCATACTCCCAGACACAAAATGCAGGTAATGCACTTACCAGGTCTCTGCTGCTCATACTCCTCCAGCTGGGCATGGCCAGTCTGCCATCAAGACCCTCTTGCACAGTGGCGTATAGTGGGGCCTGTGCATGTGGGACTGGGAGGACTGGCCCAATAATTCCTGGGCCTTCAGACGGGCTCAGTGTTTCAGATTCTCCCAGTGCTTGTGGCATGTTCTGGCCCGCCGGTGGTACACACCCACTGCACTGCAGAGCTCTGCAATGTTGGCCCAGAGTCTGGCACATGCTGCATCTCTCAGCTGGTCCTCTGGACCCCATAAAGCTGAGGGTAGTTTTCAAGCACTCCCAGCTAATATGTCCAATTCAGCTTCACTGAAGAGGGGTGCCTTCTCATCAAGTCTCTCAGTCATGTTGGAGGTAGTTTGGATAAACAGAGCAGTAGGATGGCAGAAGATCTTACTTGGAGGTGAGGATTACTCAGAATGACCATAAAATAGCTGCCTGCAGCTTCCTGTCTTGAACTTCCTACCTTGTATTTTTTCTTTGTCATTTCTTGTATGAAAACATGGGGTTCTGGCTCATTTTCGGATTCTCTGTCCCAAGTGTAGAGTTTCCACACCCAGGGTGTACTCTCTGCACCCAAGGTGTAGACTCCGCACTCGGACAGAGATTTCGCACTCAGGACAGAAAAGAAGGTTTAATAAGTGTAAAATCTGAAAACATGTAAAAGAAAGGTAGGAAGTCCTATTCAGGAACGGAAGAGCGTTTATGTACACACTACCTAACATCCCAGCACAGTTAGCCACTTTGCATTATGGTACATTCAGTGCACATTTGGCAACTACATCAAAGTAGAGTGTAGTGTTTCACCAAAGTTGGAGCAGGTAGTGCTATTTATCCCTAGACACATAGGAATTGATTCACACACAGCGTCCGCACTAGTGACAGAAGCCCATCAATCATGGGATAGTTATTGCACTCAGAGCAGAATCTCCACAATGAGAATTCCAAGTGGAGGGCTATTGTGAATCTGGGCCATAAATGTGTTTCTGGATATCATCCTTCATCAGGGATATGGAGGTTCAGACATCCATTTTATGGTAATTTTGAGTCAGCCTCTCCTTCAAGCACGATCCTCTGCCATTGTGCTGCACTGTTGAACCTACCTCACCCAACATGGCTGAGGGACTTAAGGACAAGGCACCCACACATTCTGTGACACTAACATGAATATACTAACTGAGGGGGTGCTTGATAGGTAGTCTCTGCATTATGTGGGCCCAGAAGAACAGATGAGGGCAGCTCCACACAAAAAGACCTGGGGCCTTATTACACATGGGACACACTTTCTCTGTTTGCGCCACAGCAGAGCTTAAAACAGATGTGCCATGCACAGAGAAAGTGTGCCCTAATACATTGAATGAGCTGCCCCCAGGTCAGCCGCAAACTCGTGCTGCTCTGGGGGCGGCACAGTCATGTGTAAAACAGAGCAGTCTTAAAGCATCCGCTCTATGTAGTACTGGTCAGGTGTCAACCCACGTGCATGTTTGAGAGGGATTAGAGATGCCCTTGGAGGCAGCTGCAGTGAGTGACTGCACCCGCCTCTAAAGGTAGGTCTGGGGGGCCCATGGGAACAGCTTTCTCCCCGCCAGAGGGCTGCCACCAGGGAATACAATGACAGTGCCCCACCTTTTATCTGGCTCACTGTCAATGCACATCCTGACAGCTTCTTTGCCTCTGCAGCCGCATCTAATATATGACGTAGGTGCAGTGGCAAAGGGATTCCCTCATTTGCATGGGGCTATACCCCCATGCTAATGAATGGACACCTGCTGGTGATAGTGCAGGTACTATGGTGGTGATTATGAACTCGGTGGGAAAACCTGCAGAGTTCAGGGTTGGCAGTCAACAAAAGACCACCAGCGTGCAGAACTCCCCGCCGGCCACATAATGAACATTCAGCTGGGCCGGCAGGCGGAAACAGTGTTTCCTCCAGCCGGCCCAGCTGAATGCAGGGCCCGAACATTTGGAGCTGGCGGCAATGTAGCAGTGAGGCAGGTACAGCAGCACCCGTCGCGCATTTCACTGCCCGTACATCCTCTCAACTCTCCTTCTCCTCAAATCCACCTGTCGCATGGCAAGGGGCAAACCAACAAACACATTCAGCGACATGTTGAAAGGTCTGAAAAGGTTTGTTTGTGGCAGCTCTGCTATTATGTGTGCAGCAGGGCTGGGATTGGCTGTTGGGCTAAAGAGTTTCAGGTGGAGCTGGGTGGGGGGATGGTAGGTACTAAAAAAAGGTGTATCGTGATGAAAGATTACTTCCTCCTCCCAGAGTGCGGAGATTCCGGCCTGAGTGCGGAGACTCTGCTCCGAGTGCAGAGATTCTGCCCCGAGCATGTAGACTCTGCCCGAGTGCAGAGAATTCCCCCAAGTGCGGACATAAAGATACTTGTAACATGACTTTGTGAATACTGACATTAGTACACTTTTGGTCTAAGTTTACCTCTGTGAATCGGGCCTGAATTTAGGATGGGGAGTGCAATTCAGCCTGCTTGCTTATTAACACATGGTCACTGGTCAAAAATAAAAACAGAAGTTATGGACTTCATCCAGTCACGGAACCTGTGTGTTTATCACAGAAACCTGGGTGTGTGAGCATCCGGGACCCAACCTAGTGAAGGAGGTCCCGAGAGAATATGCCATTGTCAGGCAGGATCTTCCCAACAGAGCCAGAGGTGGTCTTGCTATCATATTTTGAAACACTTTGCACTGCAGACTTGAACCTCACACTTCTCAATCCCTTTGCGAGGCCCCTTTGTTTGAACTTTAAATTCTTTACACTTTTACCTTTATGGACTGCTTATTTATTTCCCACGAGGACCTAGGACTAGTTTGTTGTCCTCCTGTGGCCAAATACTTGAACCTTTCTTAATTATATCTAATTTTACAATCCTCAGGGAATTTAATTTCTATGGTGGTGCCTCATCTTTAATTGACATGATGGCCAACCTGGATTTTACACAGATTGTTCAGTCACCTTCTCATGCTGTGGGTCATACTCTAGGAGACATATTTACAAGGGGCTTGCGCGGTCGTTGCAACATTTTTTTTCATGCTATGGTGGTGCATTCAGTGCTCCATATTTACAAAGTGACGCATTAGGGCCAATGCGTCACTTTTCATTGGCCTGCGTGGGAATTTCCCTACACCTGAACTAGCTACATAACACAACCATAAATATACACAAGGTAGGAATACCTTTATAAAAACCAATGCAGAACTGACGCAGTGACATTTATGAGTGTATGGAATAGTGGCGCATTGTCAGTAAACGGCACACAGAGCCTGAAAAACATAAAAAGTCCTGTGCATTGGCAACCCAGGCGTAAGAAATGCTGCATTGGCACTGATATATGAACAGAACATACACAAAGCACTTTGGCAAGCTCAACTACGCTATGGAGTTACTTGTAATTCAGTTGGTAGCAGCGAGAAGACCAGCGCTATCATTACCTCCACCACCACCATGTACGCAGCGCAGGAGAAGGGAGATGATATGCTGCCAAAGGACTACCCCCTTTGACCTCAGGGAGGAGGAGGTAAATACTTACTACAGGCTCAGGAGGGAGTCCATCATCCAGCTACTGAACCTGATTGCACCAAGGCTGCAGGCAACATCACAGAGGTACACCAACATCCCTCTGCAGGTCAAGCTGATGGCAGTCCTGCACATGCTGGCATCTGAGTCATTCCAAACCACCACAGCCAGAGTGGCAGGAATCTCACACCCATCCTTTTCAGCATTCCTACCCTCCGTTCTGGATGCCATCATCAGCTTGACTCCCTAGTTCATCATGTTCCCTAAGATACAGCAGCAACAAATGGAACATAAGCAAGGCTTCTTTGAGATAGCTGGTTTCCCACGTCTTGGGGGCAATGGATTGCACAAATGTGCAACTTGTGCCTCCTGCTGCTACATCCCACCTGTACCGCAATAGGAATCACACATACTCTTTCAACTTACAGGGAATGGTGGACAATCTGGGGATGTTAGTCAATGTGCTGGCAAAGTACCTTTGGAATGCTCAACATGCCTACATCTTCAGGCACTCCATCACCAATAAGCCCTTCCAGAATGGGCGATATGGAAATGGCCTACTGGTTTGCAAGTACATCTGAAGTATATGACAGACCTACACAGGCCTTGCAATGGCAGGCCTGAGACATGGTTAAGGGGCTACTTAAGTGGGTGGCACAAGCAGTGCTGCAGGCCCACTAGTAGCATTTAATCTACAGGTCCTGGTCACATATAGTGCACTTTACTAGGGAGTTATAAGTAAATTAAATCAGCCAATAGGGTATGCTCCAATGTCATCATGTTTTAAGGGAGAGAGCATATGCACTTTAGCACTGATTAGCAGTGGTAAAATGCGCAGAGTCCTAAAACAAGCAAAAACAGTGTCCAAAAAGTGGAGGGAGGCAGGCAAAAAGTTAGGGGTGACCACCCTAGGGCTGTCAGGTTTAGCAAACAGTAATCAATGTATGCTAAAATAGCCGTCTTTGTGTTTGCTGACTGAGATAGTGCATATGTAGGAGAGGTATGCGTCATATTTGCACCAAACATCATGGCACATGTGCAATACAACCCAGCAAGTCACACATGTTAAGACCTGCTAAGCCACTGTGTGTGATTTGCAATGGTAGAAAGATCCCAATCAATGCAATACCTTGGAAAATGCTGTTTTGTAATATAGTGTGCAAGGAAGGGTTCAATGTCTGTTGCCTATGTGTCCACATGTAACTCCCATGGTCATGAGGCATTTCATGTATTCAACACCATGTAAACGGTGAAATGTCTCAAATCATTTGCCCTCCTCAGGTCATGTGTACCATGGAAATCTTTCTTACATAATCCCAAACACCCTTGCCACCCCTATCTGGTGCATTCCTTTGCACACAGACATACACTATAAGACTTCCAAGGGTTCATGCTGTGCCAGAAGCTAGCAACTCATGCACAAAGTATATCTCATAGGAAATGCAGCCACACAATCGCAATGCTGTAATTGTGCCTGCCTTGGTTCCACACAGGCCATTGTGTGCTAGTGCAGCTTGAAAACTCAGGACTGCTGTATGGTCTAAAATGTGTCCTACACTGCCTTTACTTAGTATGCCAGTGCCGTGCTGATAATTTACTAGTTGAACTGTACGGTGCACAATTTCTAAACTTCTGTGCCCTTGTGTCCTGTCAACATAGCTGACCCAATGCACTGCAAAGTGTAGACAATACTATCCCACACTGATATGCACTCACTAGTCAATACATGGTAGTAGCTACTAAAGAACAGTGACTACTACTCTCACATTTAAATCTGTGTGAATGAATGGGACCACATCATCTGCACTAGGTAACTAATTAAAAAGAATACATGTAGTAGGGCAGAAATGCCAAGAATAGTCCCAAGCCAACACAATAGAGAAGTGTGAGATAAGTGTTTCCTCAATGGCGTACTCACTCTCCATATCAGTAGAGACTCACCAGGTTCATGGTATTGCCAATAAAAAGTTGTACAATTAGTAACTGTATCACACATGCCAGTATACTTGTATGTGTAGTCCTGTGTCAGTAATATAAAAAATGAAAGGGCATGTATTTTATCCAATGTCAGTGTAGGGCCTATACTTGCGGAAATGTGCAGGAGTCATTAGGTACACATAAAAGATACGTATGTGAATGTGGGTGAATCGATCAACATGATCATTGTCTGATTTTTTTTCCTGTCTTTTCAACTGGCCAAGGATATGGTTCTGCAGCCATGGATCATGACCCTATTTGCACATCCCCAGTCAGAGGCACAGTCCAACTACAACGAAGCACTGGGAAAGACCAGGGGTATTGTGGAATGGACCTTTGACATCCTGAAGTCTCATTGCTATGCTCCCCTCCTATAATGTGCAAAATAATCCTAGCATGTTGCATGCTACCCAATATATGTGGAAGGGCTAATGTACCATGGGATGTTCCCCTAAGGAGCCAGAAGCAATGGATGAGGCTGAGCATGAGGACAGAGGAGATATTGAACAATCAATTGCTGGGACACAGAGATGCAACTTTGTTAAAAATTTCTTTTCACAATTTTTCAGTGTCCGGATGGACTTGATTATGATTTAAGGACAGATGTCTGCTAAATTTAAATAAATGTTTAAACACTACCTTTATGTTACCAATTGCATATCTCAATTACTGTAAACAACACAACACTCACATATCCTCAACTAAATTAAGGCCTATTCCAAAAGTATCTGGCTGGGAGTTACTTTCACCCCATCACAGCATCATCTTGAACGAAATCAGTGTGCATATCATCACTATGTGGCAGACATACACCCACAAAAACTAGTAATGTAGTACAGTGTAGACATGCTGTGAATACGTCTGCTGCCACAGTGTACTGACCTTCAGACATCCTACCACAGTCCAGAGGGAGTGTAAATGTAGACAGCATGAAATGACTGTGTGTGTGTGTTGTACTTTTAGCGCCTTACACTTGTGGAGGTCAGTTTAGTGAACTCATAGTCCGATGGCTGTGAAAAGAGGCACATATGATATGCCTAGGCACACAGTACAACCCATATAGTCACCATATGCAACATCAATGTTTGCAAGTACATAGCAAAATCATTGTGTTATATCACATATCACATATAAGTGTGGATTTGTCAACTGTGCCAGTGCTGGTTTGGCTACATAAGACCAATGCTGGCACACTTGTCCCACTAGGCAAGGTTGCAACTGTTACATGCAGGAATGTTTGTGACCGTGCTGGTGTGTCACACTCTGATAGAAACAATGATGTCACGCCTACAACTCCATCTATGTTGGTTAGTGAAAACAGTACACAAAGAGATTCTAAAAAATAGATGTGCAGGTATGACTATATGTAATATCACTTCTGCCAAGTTAGCATGCACTGACACATTCCAGGTTAGAGCGCATATTGTGTCCAGAAATGCACTGAGGACCATCTGGTGTGAATGCCTACCCACATTCCAAGTTCACAGAAGTCCTCTCTGTTGTCAAAAAATGTGATGCATGGTAATGGTAAACATATACCTACTTGGAAGTCATCACACTTGTTTTGAATACTGAAGCTGTCCTCATGATGGGCAAAATATCAGCTAACATTTAAGGTTTACACTTTTCTGTAGGACTACTGTGCATATGCCACATATATTGTTCCAGACACCAAGCCCAGTCAGCAGATGTGTGTGTCCCTCTAACATGATGTGGTGGTTATTGGGTATTTCTGTGTGGTAAGTGTTGTTTCACACATATTAACATGTGTCATATAGGCCTAGCCACCATCCTTACATATCTAGATAGTCAATCTGTGACCAGGATGCTACATACACTGGAGACTGACAGATGAAGCCAGTGTGTGTCATTCTCTGTGTATTGCATCCATAAGACATCCTATATCATGAATGCAGAGAGAATAGTATGTTACACAGGTTTTGCCATAATCACGTATTGCAATGTGTATTACATTTGCATAGGACTACAATAGCTAAGTAATTTAAAAAACTACTACACAGCTATCCACATCTAGCCAAGCATGATACAAACTGTAAGACATACAATTAATGGCAAGCTCTCAAGGATTCACAATATGTCAATGCATTTCACATTGATATTTTGCATGTCCCAGTGTCTGCACCAATAATGCAATGAGTCATACGTATATTCACTGTTAACATTCACAGGCAACACATTCCAAGTCATCAAGCATGTCAGGTCAGAAATTTTGAACTAAATAACTGATCACTGGGAGTGTTTACCTGCATTGCACGATACACTACCCTGTACAAGACACAATAGGCTAGTTGCGTCAATGTAAACACATGCATTTGCCTTATGCATGAAGGATTGCACCCATTGCGTCATTCAGCAGCTGCGCATCCACGCCAATGCATCAAAAATATAGCAATGTGCATTGGCATGCATTATGCATAGATCACGCGTTGCCTAATTTGTCAACGATGAGTCTGAAAAAACAACGCATTTGGAGAAAATGTGACACATCCAACCAGGAAATGATGCATGGCTCTGCCATGCTGCAAACCAGGAAGTGTGAAGTTACTTTCACTTTCCCTTACAGTCTTTTTTTCTGTGCTAGATGATGGAGGTGCTTGGTGGTTGTTGGAGAGATTGGTGGTGTTTTTCATCTTGTTGGTGTCTGTGCTATTCCTGTTGTGTGGCAAAAGTGTAATTTGTGTCACTCTATTGTTGGGTGTTTGTCATTATAGGGGTTTGTAGTGTTAGAGATTGGTTGAAGGTTTTAGGTTAAGTTAGATAGTAGTTAAGGGTGTTTCCTTTGTTGAGGGATATGTCAAGGAGGAGCAGATCCAGAAATCTGTTGGAGGGGGAGTTTCATGACCTCCTGTGGCTCCTAGTACACTACCTTCCCAATATGGTTGCCACGGTGGGCGGTGAGCCAGGAGTACCCTACCAGAGAGAGGAAGAAGCACTGGGAGACGGTGTAGGTGCATCTGAACTGTGTCATTGGTGTCAAGAGAGCAGTCCATCAGCTGACGCACAGAAGGTCAGATGTTGTCAGCCATGAGAAAGAACTAATTGATCATCTCGGCCTTGAACTTGGTAAGCCTTTTGTTAAGAACATATATACCATGAGCTTATAGCTGTGGCTCCTTTGTAAAAATCTTTTAGTGCTTTTATGACTCAAAGGGTCAGATATGTTTTGGGATTAGTATGCCATGTTACAGGCCAAATCTGGTATGAAAAAAAAACATGAAAGAGAGTGGCCTAGCACTAGCCCAAACAGACCACGCAGTGCAGGGGAGGCCCAGAGGTGATTGGGGACCCATTTGGCACTGTGCATGGAGTGTTGTCACCTGGCCTGCCAGGTCATTACTAAGTCCAAACTGTGTGGGCCACCCTCTGTGTATGTTGCAGGGGAGCACACTCACATGTCATCATGTCACAGGTTGAACAGGTTGTTTCGAGCACCCCAAAAAATTTAATGTACATGCTATTTTGAACATGATCACTATTCCTTAATGAGCTTGTACAGAGCAATAATGGACAATGTTTCTTTACGGTGCAGTAATACCATGTAATGAGCTAAGTGAAGCCAACAAACAAGAATGGCTACTGTCTGATGTGTGTGGCATTGTTCAGAACTCTTATTGATGTGAGAAAGTGCCAGCAAAATTGTTACCTTGCAGAGTGTGGTCTGTCAATTCATTCTGTTCACATAGCTGTCAAAGGCAGGCACCCTTGGAACATGTAGCAATGAGTGATGGTTTAGAACTTTGCCTGCACTCTGTGCACCTGAGTCTTGATTTCCCCGGATATTACCCATAAACACTGCAACATGGCAGACCTCCGTTCATCACTAAGCCATATCATTTTTGCCATATGCTACACGTCTAATGTGTAGACTTTGAGACATTTGTGAACCAAATGTACAGTGCTTCATATGTACAAAGAGTAGGTGTTCTACATTCACAGAGCAGTGTACCATGTTTTTGTCTTGTAGATGGACCAGAACCACACACAGCTGCAGAGATGGAAACATTCCGGGATACCAATGATACCAATGAGTGTCAGTTGAATGTTTACTGTGCTCTGTTATGATTGTGTGTTATTGTCCATAGCAATCATTCACTTGGATTCCCCTCTTATACCACATTTATCATGATATGTGGGAACTGTCATCCACAATCAGGGGTGCTGAGCTTTCCTCAGATTGCTGAATATTATTGATGTGTGAGAAGGGATGGCAGAGGCGCAACGTCTAACATGCCATGGTTTTTTAAAGGTGTTTGATCGAAAGTCTATGTGAACCTGCATTTGTACGGGTCAACTTCAATCTGCCTATCTGATGCATGTTGCTAGTGTTGTTGTACTCATGGGAATGTATGGTCATTTTCTATGGCAGGTCCACACAGGAGTGTGAGGATTCCTACCTCAGTGCAGACAGAATAGACAAGACTAGATATGGCACATGTCATCAGTCCACACCTGGTAATGCAGTTAAAGGTCTGACTCTTTTCCTCATATGCCCAATGTCCTATAAAAAACATCACCATACCTTTCTAGTATTTTGTGAAGTAAAAGGATAATGTGTAAAGTACCACATGGATGTCTGCACTAAGTGGTCAGCATACAGCCCATTACGCAGTCCAACGACTAGTGGCGTTACCCATGCTGGCTCCCTCTAAAATTATCATCCTTGATTAAATTTAGGCAAATACATGCAAGGTACAGCACAGGATACTCATACATATGAGAACTACAGCATTCATGCACACACTCATCACATGGATGTGGGTTAATTTTATGTGCATCAATGTAACAGTCCAAACTGACATGTGTGGGCAGATACTAGGATATGTGTAGGGCCACATGTATTTGCTTGAATTTCATCACATGGAGCATGTAATATGGTTCCATGTACTTCCATGAGTCAATATTGGAGACGTGTTCAACAGGCCAGTATGAAGGAAGAATAGCTAGCCACCCTCCATCTATGTTTCAACCATCTTGCATGCTGCTTGAAACACCCCAGTGAGTAGCTAGGTTGACCATGTGTGCCATTCCACGTGTACACAATATCACATTTACAAATCTGTCTTAGTAATCTTATGTGTACACATATATATTGGACCTACACTGCCATTTCATGAGTACCTTTGCATTGTTACATTCAGAGAAGTATATGTTTCTAAAGAGTCTTTCTCATTATTACATTACAAAATGAACATGACATGCCAATACATTTGACTTAAGGCTATTATTGATTACAACATGTACAGCTTCAGCTTTGTCTGATACACATATTCATCCTCTCCAACAGACAACATGACACCTGCCCAGCAAGAGGCCCATGGGATCCGTCTTGACAGGTACCCCCACCTCAGGCGTGTTTCACTGGCATACCGTAGGATGCCCCTGATGTATGTTGAGGGGAAAGCAGCCGGGACCTGGAGCTCAGGACCTCAGAGGCACCAAGAAGCAAACAAGGCAGGCACCAGCTAGGCAGTCAATGTACCCCATGGTGAGGGAGGTGCAGCAGTTCCTGGCCCATCTTCAGGACCTACTACAGAGGCACCACAGGCCCAGACACCATCCTCAGGACTGGCATCTGTGTTTGAGAAATTGGCACTAAATGACCGTGTCAAACTAAAAAAAACATGTTGCAAGCATGGAACAGCAGATGGACATGATGATGAGGATGAAAAACACTCTACAGCAGTGTGTGGACCGGATTGCTGCCCAGATCTAGGGCTCACTTTTACTACCAGCCCTTTCCCAGTTTTTATGATGTAGTTTTATGGATGTGTATATTAGCATAGCTTAGGTTAGTTATTAGCATAGGAATAGGTTAGTTTTGTAGTAGTAATTTATGAGATTTTATTACTGTTTTGTTGTTAGGTGGAGATATGGGTGGGTAGGTTGTTAAGGGGGAGGTTGATGTTTAGTATATGTTAACAATTTAAAAAACACAAAAAACAAACACAAAATTAAAATACAAAAATATATAATTGTTTAGGTTTCAATGTTTAGTTAGTTTGTGTATAGGTGAAATTTATGATGTTATTGTGTTAAAATATGTATTAAGCGGAGTGTTTGCTGCGGTATATGTGTAGAGTAATATAAGTTAAGATTAGGTAAGTTAAGGTATTTTATAGTTAAATTAGTGTAGGTGTGTTTGCATATGCTAGTTTAGGAGTATTTTAGATAGGCTAGGTGAGCTGAGGTAGTGTAGTTAGGTTCGGATTTTACAGGTTATATCTAAATATTAATAAAGTATGTTTTCTACTTTCACAACTGCTTCATGATTTACTGCATATATTGTTGAAGCTGTGTTAGGCACATGGTGTAGGGCTTCCATGCAGTGTTTATATACATGTGTGACCAAGTGAAACCCTTAACACAACAGGTATGGTAGCATAAATATTTATAGATTGTTGCTCATGAAGGGCCAACAGACTAATGGCCCAAGTTGGGAAGTGACAAAATTAATGGCCTACCAGAACACAAGGGAAGATTTTCCTTATGGAAGAGAAAACACCTATGGAGACGATCCTGTCTAGTTTGCAATGGCTTAAATTAAGGGATCCTCAAACATGATTGTACAATGTAAGTGGCACTCGTGCTGTGAATGGAGACACACCCCAAAACAGGCAGTTTGTGTGTAAGTTGTGCTACATGTGTTATATGGATGATCATGTCAAATGATTGTTAGTACTCAAGGAGGTTTCAGCTCACACACTGGGGATAGCATCTTACACACTCACCCTTGCACAATTTTATGTCACAGCAGTGTTGTTTGCTGGCCAGTGTCCATGGAGGTGTTCCCCACCTGTGCTGCAACTTTATTCACCCTTGCCATTGACTGAATACTTATTGTTGCACTTCATGCTTGTGACCTTGAGTAAATACTTGCTAGTTTAGATGCACATAGTGTTCTCATAAACTATCCCCCCGGCTCATGTACATTTGTCCATGTCTCTATGAAACACAATTCCATTTAGGTAGAAGGTAGTGTTTTTAGGGTCCGGAAATCCACCATTGTCTACTTAGTACAATCATCAACAGACATACAACACATGATGAAGATGGGGCATTTATTTACATGTATGTAAATATGCAGGATCACAGTCACAGTTATTTCAGCAACAACCTCAACATTGTTTTAGAGCTAAAAGGTGTCCAGAGAGAGCCCATAGAGGATACATGTCATGACACATGTGTAGGAGAGGAGTATTCCAGTGAAGAGGAGATCCAAATTGCCATTTGAGAAGGGAGGCCACATTGACAGTCCACAAATGGATAAGAGCAACAGGTGGGCAATCATAAAGTGGACAGTGCCAGATGACAAGGGCGATGGCATGCTACTCAACACAGGTTCAATGGGAAACTGGCCAAAGGCCACAGACATATGTTACTGGGAAGTTCTCTGCCCAGAAGGTGGCGAAATTCACTTCTTCCTCTTCTGATATGTGGTGTTCCTCCCCTGAGGGTGGTGGTGTTTGTGCATGAGGTACACACACATCAGTAGCTGAAGATGTGGCTCCCCTTTCCCCAGCAGCATTTGCCTGTATCAACAAGGAAGCAGCACAGCGAGGAGAAGGGCCTCCTGGCTTGTCAGCACAGCAACAACATCACAGTGAAGGCACCCATTGTTGTAATACAGGAGTCCTGCTTCCGCGCCATGGATTGTAGGAAGTTACTTGTGGCTCCAAGCTGGGTGGCAACCTCGCTGGTGTTACATTGGCAGGGCTGTTGCTGTTGCTTCTGCCTCATGACACCAGCGATGTCAGCCAGGGACTGTATAGTCTCTGGAGCAGAGTGTAGGTGCCTCTAATTGCACCAGAAGTATCCTTATTGGGACTGAGGCACCTACGGATTCCCTCTAGGGTGCCGCAATGGTCCCTAACCCCGCCTGCACCACATCCAACATCTGGCACTGGACTTCCACCGATTGCCATTGAAATGCAACCTGTGGGTCCGTGGAGTCCAGAGCTGGTCTGGGACTTGCTGATGGGGTAGGTTGGGTTATAAGCAGTTCCTCTGGAGACCCGATGATGCTGTCAACCCCTCCCACACCCGGAGAAGGTGAGACAGTGTAATCCAGGATTTGCTGAAAGGTGTCAGTCATCGTCCATAGGGGGGCAGGATGTCATTGGCAGCTTGTTGGCCTTGTTGGACAGGCAGCTGGTCAAGGGTAGTTGTTTCTCCCTCTGCAATAAAATAGATATATGCCAATATTGTTCAATGCTCGATGTTGACAGCAGTTATCTGGCTGACATAGTATTTAAACTCATTCACTTTTAACTCAACATTGATGCTTTGTACCTATGTGACTTGAATGTATTGAGTGGAAGTGGTAAAGCATTTGCCTTTCAGATGGTAGTATCTGTGCACTGTTCACATGTCACTGTGTGACAAGGGTGTTGGTGTCATACCACACATTACAACACAGTTACACAGCTTGCTGGACTGTCCTGCCAGTGAGGATATGTTGAGTTGAGGTACACATCCTGCGTGGTGATTGGTACTTCTTTCCATGATGGTTATGTCTAACATGTTTTCATGTATTCACAGCACTACTGTGCACATTGTTCCAATATTGTCCCAGGTCACTAGTGTACCTAGCATTCCCTGTGGCCACTATTCAGGCCACAGCTCCTAGAAACACTAAGGGCCTGATTCTAACTTTGGAGGACGGTGTTAAACCGTCCCAAAAGTGGCGGATATACCACCTACCGTATTACGAGTTCCATAGGATATAATGGACTCGTAATACGGTAGGTGGTATATCCGCCACTTTTGGGACGGTTTAACACCGTCCTCCAAAGTTAGAATCAGGCCCTAAGTGTTTGTTAATGTATTCAATTGGATCCTGCTGTTAGCCTTACACATGCTACATCATGGCGGTCTGCCTTGTTGTGCTGTCTGGCATGCACACTGTGCATTCATGTGTTCTAGTTTCATATTGGTGATGAACCCATTCTACTCTACACAGCTAGCAACCTACTACACTGCAGGAATTAGTCAGTGCAGATACTTGCCGTGGGTGCGCTATCGGTCTAAACAGTGGCCAGTGTGTGTGAAATCTGAGGGGATATACACAGTGGAACTAGGTAGAGAGCTAACACTGACCCTCAACCGATTTCATTGTTGCCAGAGTTGACTATCTTCTGAGTATAAAACATTGTTAGACTCATTGCCACTCAAATGAATGTATATATGACTCCTCTGGCAATCCTCATTTTGGCTCAGTTTCTTCACTTACTGTCACGCATGGATGGAAGCCTGATCATACATTAACTCATGTGGCACGAAAGCCTGCATTTTGATTCACCAGTTCCAATTGCCTAACATGTCTGAGTGTATTTGTGAGCTATGTATCAGGCTAGACACACACAGGCCAATATGTTTCATAATGCACGACTTACCCTGGTTTGCCACACAACTTTACACCTACTTCACAGCCTGAAAACATCATAGATTTATGCCCATAGTTATGGCAACCTAGCTCATCCTGTCTCTTCTGGATCCAGTTTGTCATCCTGTTGCTTTGACATATATATTGTGGTACAATTTTTCTTCTTCTGTTTCTGTCCCCTTCCTGACAGATGCTATACTCCCCCCCCGGTGAGCATCACATGTTGTATGAAGTACACCTATGCCCTCTTCTATGACATCCCTTCCCAGCTGCAACAGATGTGTGACAATATCAAACACAGCAAGTTGTGGGTATAGCTCAGGCTACCTTGCAGTACACACGCCACTTCTCAACTTCTTGCTATGCAATGTGCCCCCATCAGTGCTTAATTTGTAAATAAAAATGTGTCGGTGCACAAAGCTCTCCTCTGAAACAAGTGGCTGCTGCAATTAAATCTGCAAACATAGAACATCAGGGCAGCGTAGTCCTAAAGCCATTCACAACCACTCCCTGCCTCTTCAACTCACTCTTGCAACTTTCTGCTCTCTCCTTTTGAACGCTTTTTCATTTTTCTCTTCCTCTGCCTTTCCTATGTGTGTATTTTGCTCGCAGTAAATGCCTGATGCAGAAAACTAAGCTCCGGCCCTAAAAAGTAAGTACTGGTGCTCCGCACCGGAAATAACAAGCACAAATTAATCACTGGCCCCCATTCAAGCACAGTGACAGTTCATTGTGCTCAGCCACACTTACATTAAATAGCACTTCCAGGGGACAACCTATCTCCCACATCATCTATTGTTTGACAAAACATACTCACTATTTATGCATCACCCCAAGCTATTTTATATACCAGGATTGAGGGTGTTGGCTACCATTACAGGCTACACCTGCATGCTTACACCACCCTCCACCCCACCAAATCATAGCATCTCTGTGAAATTTAGTTTAAGACTTGGGACTAAGGGACAAATTTACAAGCTGCATGCACTGCCATTGCAATACTTGTGCTGACGTATCAACAGTGCAGACTGCAGACCCATATGTATGAGGCTACGCAAAGGCTGTTTGCATGCCTTTGAATAGCGTTATAGATATGGACTAAGGCATTGGAAAATGACTGTGTTGTCTTAGTCTGCATCAGGGGCTCATTCCATGAGCGTCATGTTCAGTTTTCTAACACAACCCCATGGCTTTTGACTCATTCCAGATTTTCTAAAATGGGTAAACCTGGACATGCATAAAAAACATATTGTTAAGCCTGTCAGCTCTTGGCATGGTTTCCCCTGTCTTTTTGCTTCTGACTGCCTGTTTTTGATCCTGTGCTGAATCTCGTTTTTGCTGGCTTTAGGACTCTGGCACTTTACCATTGCTGACCAGTGCTAAAGTGCAAGTGCTTGCTGTATAAATGGTATTGGCAATTGGTTTATCTATGATTGGCAGATTTGATTACCTGGTGAATTTCTAGTATAGTGCACCATGTGTGCCTGGGGCCTGTAAATCAAATGCTACTAGTGGGCCTGCAGCACTGATTGTGCCACTCACATGAGTAGCCCTGTAAACATGTCTCAGACCTGCCACTACAGTGTCTGTGCAGTATTAAACTGCCTTTTCGACCTGAGGTGTTCATCCACTTGCCAGGCCCAAACCTTTCCTTTCACTACATGTAAGTCACCCCTAAAGTAGGCCCAAGTCAGCCCCATAGGCAGAGTTCAGTGTATTTAAATGGTAGGACTTGTACTGGTGTTTTTTACATGTCCTGATAGTGAAATACTGCTACCTTTGTTTTTCACTATTGCAGGGCGTATCTCTACTATGGGTTAACATGGGGATTGCCTTTAAATATCTTTTAAGTGTAATGAAAAATTTCCTAGCTATCGTAACGGAAAGTTTCAATTCTATTAAGGACTCGGAGGCGAGGATTATGCCTTGCTTTCTTCACTTTATTAAATGAGCAGCCAAGAAATTAATACAAACTACAAGGTGTGTCGTCTTCTTCGGGGTATAAGACTTTCTTTGCCTCCGGAGCCCCGGTATTCTTTCCTTTGGGATGTTAATCAAGTTCTGAATCTCTTCCTATCTTGGCATCATAATCACTATCTTTCCAGGAAGGAGCTTTCGGCAAAGTTAGCCATGCTACTTTGTCTCGTTTCTTGTAGGAGGGTCTCTGATGTTCGTGCTCTCGACATTTCCCATAGGTCCTTTTCTCCTTCAGGAGTCTCGTTTACAGTAGGTAGACGCACAAAAACTAATACCAGGGTTATATCTTATCCATCTTTTCCTGATGCTCCAAAACTATGTGTGGTTCAATGCCTTAAAGCATACGAGGACATGTCCTCTGAACTCCGTCCTCCTGGTGAAGATCAGCTCCTTATCTCATTACGTAAGCCTCATAGAGCTGTTTCTTCTCCTACTATTGCTCGCTGGGTTCGTTGGGTCATGCATGAAGCGGGCATTGATCTTTCCCTTTTTGGTGCACATTCTGCTCGTGGGGCTATGGCCTCTAAAGCATTCCACTTAGGTGCTCGTCTGGAAGACATCATTAATGCAGCAGACTGGTCGTCAGATTCTACCTTCAAAAGGTTTTACTTCAAACCAGTTCTGAACATAGCACAGTTGGTTGTCAACGAGCTTTAAACTAGCATAATCCTCGCCTCCGGTCCTGACATAGAATGAAAAATTTCCTAGCTATCGTAACGGAAAGTTTCAATTCTATTAAGGACTCGGAGGCGAGGATTATCCCACCCTGATCACCTTTATAATACTACAAATTTTTAGTAAGTAATTTCTATCTTATATATTTCACGTTTTTTCTCATATTTATTATTATACTGCATTTAAAAAAATGTATTCATTTAATTTAAACAACAACTTAATTTGTTTCAGAATGAACGTTTTCCTTAATCTGTTTTATTTTCATAGGATCTGATACGACAAAACAGGAGACTTCATGATCGTTCTTGACTGGCTTGCGCTTCGAAAGAGGAAGACTGAACACAAACAAGGTACTATGTTATGGACTGCCTTCTGTTAATTGGACAAAATTCTTACTGTTCATTGGTTATCACTGTACTAATTTTTCCCAACTGTTCATGGAACTTGTAGTTTGTATTAATTTCTTGGCTGCTCATTTAATAAAGTGAAGAAAGCAAGGCATAATCCTCGCCTCCGGTCCTGACATAGAATTTCCCATTGGGAGCTGACAGACATATGGAGTTTGAGGTCTCTGAACTGACAAGTTAAAAATAAATCTTTTGGTGAAGTTGTTTTTTAAATTGTAAGTTTCAAAATGCCACTTTTAGAAAGTGGGCATTTTCTTGCTCAACCATTCTGTGCCTCTGCTTGTCTGTGAAATACACGTCTGGGTCAGAATGGCGGTTGGGATGTTTGTGAATTCACTCTAGACAGTTTCACAAAGGGAGCTGATGTGTGCTCTGCATTTCCTCACGGGTCTTCCTTAGCTAGAGTGGTGGGGGAGCTGACACTTGTACCTGAATAGGGGTGTGCCTCTCCTTACACAAAGCAGTCTCCAACCCCTTGATGTGTGTCTAGGGCCATTGCAATAAAGGCAGGGTCTTGTGCACTACAAACACTACTCTTTGAGGTTTGCCTACTTCAAAGACAGAAATGGGTATAAGAACTGGACCTTTGACACCACAAAGTTAGACCACTTCTTGACTGAGGACATTCTGCCAGGTAGAAGAGCTGAATGCAGTAGGAGGGACTGCCACTCTGCCTGTTGCTTCGTTGTGCTGACCTGCTGCTTGCTGCTTTTGTCCTGGGAGTAAAAGGACTAAACTTTGCTTCCTACATCCTGCTTTCCTTTCCAAGGTTCTCCAAGGACTTGAGTCGAGCTTGCCTCTTGTTAAGAACTCTCAGGGACATCAAAGACCTCATCTGCCAACACCTGGACTCCTCTGCTGAGACCCCTGTCCTGCCAGGTGGTGCCAAATCCAGTCTGGTCCCTTGTAGTGGTGCTGTAAGGAGAAAATACACGCATCGACTCACTGAGTCATTTTGAACTGACGCACCGCTGCAAGAATTCGATACATAACTTCTGCCTGCACCAGAACATGGTCCCCACTTGACCCAGTGACCAAGCTTTTCTACACAGGCCCCAGCTTTCCATCGCAGGGCTTCAGAAAAACCACGCTGCATGAGTTTTGAGCACCACATCACTGGAGTCTGTGATGAAACACTCTGACTCTGATCCACCACCAGCTTCATCGCTGTGGGATCAAAGCATCACGGCTTGACTTCTGATGCATCACTGATGCATTGTCCCTGGGTGCCATTTTCTTCATCGACAACACAGTAAGAAACTGACTCTATGTGCAACAAACGACGCAATCACCTCCCCTGTGGCATTAAGGAGCCAATGCATCACCTCCCCTGCCTAGCGATAAGGAACTGACACATCACCTCCCCTGCAACAGTAAGGAACCAACGCATCTCTGGCTCTTTTGAGGCATCACCTCCACTGCTGCCTGCATCGTCTTTGTTTTGTACGGATCTCAGGTACTTTGACTCAGTCAAGCGCTTCATTGACTTCAAGGAACTACAATTGCATGTAATCTTTTAAAAGTGATATCTTTGCTTGTGTATATTGGATTTTTGTCGTTTTGGTCTTGGTTAGTCAGATAAATAGCGGGGACTTTTTTAAACTGGTGTGGAATCCTTTTGTAGTGTTTTCACTGTGTTACTGTGTGTGTGTGTGTGTGTGTACACATACTTTACATATTGCCTCTGAGATAAGCTTGACTGCTTGAGCCAAGCTCCCAAGTGGGTGAGTAGGGGTTATCTTAGCTGTGTGACTCCCCTACCCAGACTGGAGTGAGGGTCCCTACTTTGACAGGGCGCAAATCACTGCCAACTAGAGACCCGATCTCTAACACATAGGCCTACCTAGAGCAGGCATGAAAGGAAGAAATAACTTTGCTTCTCCTCCTGTTTGCCTCTTCCCATGTGTGCTGCTTTCTGCACAGACGGGAAGAGGTAAATGCCTCTATGGATTGTTATTGTGCAGGATGGTATGTCTTCTTGGGCAAAGACAATCCTGCATGCAATGCAGGCATTCTTGCCACATGTTGCACCTCTGCCTGGGTTGATGCTAGGCAGCCATAAGGGCATCGGTGCTGTGGTAAGGAACATGAATGCACAGTTTGTTTTAACATACATAGCATGCCTGCCTTTTCCCTGTTCCACAGGGCAGCACAGCATGGTCACTTGCTGTGCTGCCCTGGGCCAGTACTGTTGTACTTATGCTCCTCTGCACATGGCTCTTCACATGGTCCTATGTAGTGGTACTTCACATGCCCAACACCTGACACTCCTCTCAGATGAGGAATTGATCCACTGGCACCCACATTCCATTCCATTGCTTTGCAGTCCAGATTTGGCTGCATGGCCCCACGAGAAACCCACTAGACTCATGGCGCAAGGGAGCATGCATTATCCAAGTAAGAGCTGCCAGGGTTCCTGTGTCCTGCCATGTTGTGGTGTTCCAGTCCAGGGGATATATTTACAAGCCGAATGCAGCACATATAGAAAGAAGAAAATCCCTCCCAGGATTGTTTTTGTGCAGGAAGCCACCCCCTTCCAGCACAAAAACAATCCTGCTGACAATACAGGCACCCTTGCACCATGATGCAAGGGTACCTGCACTGGCACTTGACAGGAATTTGTGTGCCAGCACAATCTTATCTATAAGCGTATCTTGTACATACAGTGCACTTTTGTCCTTTCCATGTGGCGCATGGAAGCTCATCAAGGTCACTTGCTGCGCTGCCCTGCACCATGGGGCTTGTAAATATGCTCTGAGATCTTTTGCTTGGTAATGTGGGACTTTAACTCCTGGACACTGATGTTATACATTATAAAAAAATTATATAAAGACCCAACGGTGAAGCTGGACTGGTGCAGCACATCACACATGGACTGAACACACATGATGGCTGTGGACTGGGCTGTGCAACATGTGTGTGTTTGTTCTTAAGTTACATTTCTATAATGTGAGACTGGACTTGTGGCCATTTCCATCCCTTTCCCTTACAGTCAGCGCAGTGAAGCCCAGAAAGGTAGCCTGCTGCACTGCAGAACCTGGCATATTTGGTGCAATTTCCCCTTATTGCCACTTACCCTGTGTGTCTTGTTGGTCCTGATAGGCTGCAATGTCAGCTGAGATGACTGATGCCACCTCCTCCTCCAAGGATGTCGACTCCTTCTGGACCTCAAAACCTCCTCCTCTAGGGAGCATGGCTACCTTCAATTTGTTGTCAGTTTCTCCTTGGTCCTGCGCTTCTAGTCATGCCAGCACTTCTTGCAGTCTGTCACTATCCTCTTGACTTCCCCTACAGTGTTGATTTTATCCACTAGGGAATTGGATATGGCCTCTTTCTTCATTAATGGCAATTTTGAGGTGACAAAGAGTTGATGTTCATGCTATGTCACCTCTGTTACTAGTATTTCATTCTCCTCCTCCTCACTAAAATTCATCTCCCTCTTCCTCTTTCCCTAGGACTCTGCCTGGACATCCTGGCTGGTGCTGCAGATGGTGGGGTTGGTACCCTGGCTGCTGCTGCCTGCTCCATATTTTCCTTTCTGTGAAAGGGGAAAACTTTTTTTTAATGCGTCACTTTTTGAAGGATTTCTGACACATCACACACTCAAAAATTATGTGATTCACAGCTGATTTACCTTACTTTACGTGCCACAAATCAGCCATGCACCACTTTGGCAGCACATGCAGCAGTTTTCCTTATGACCTCCCTACCATAGATGCGTAAATTTTTTTGATGCTGCCTGGGACCTTACGCCATGGTGCACTGTGTTGTAAATATGATGCATCCATGTAAGAAACTGTACAAAGTTATTTTGTTGCATCGCTGTCTCAATGTAATGATGCGTCACTTCTTGTAAATATGCCCCTAGATTTTTATCAGCTTGGAATTTATGTAGATGAGGGAATTGCTTCAGTTAAAGTGGTCAGATCACTGGGCTGTTGGCATTTCCATTAAAGTCACTCAATTTCTCCAGTACTAGTGGATGTATGTCATGAGTCGTGATTTGAAAATGATATAGAGTGAAAACTTTAAAGAAGTCCAGCTAGGGGCTTTTTTATACTTTATCAGAATGAGGACAGAGCTGGGGGTAAACTATTCGAAGTGGCTAAGCTCCACCTTGGATGCTGTAGCTTCACTCAAATCTGCCAGGCCTCATAGAAAAAAACATCTGCCCCAAACAAACTTAAGCTTTTGCAGCAGAAATATCTCAGGCACGAATGTAAGTGACGTTTCACACTTGATCAGCAAGATAAAAGGAAGTATAGATCCTTGCAAGAGTTTAAACGTGCTGCTTTGAGGCTAAATCAGAATATTTTACTTGGAAAATTAAAACCACTGACTATTCCTCAAAGACGTTTTTAATGTTGTGAATTTTCTGTCTATTCCTAACAATTCTATGTGTTTTGGATACCTCCCAAATTTTTTGTGACAACCTGGAGGCCTTCTTTTAAACAATATCTTTAACAAATTTCTAGCCTCTCTAACCAGATACAACTGATTTCTGTGTTTATCTGTATCCCTTCTGCTAGCACAGCTGACCTTTCCTCAGATCTTGGTGGCACAAGTCAAGATGCTTTTTCTTGGGACTAAATCTTGGTCTCCTTTAGACCTTGCCCTCCTAAAATTCTCAGTTAGCTTCTCACTAGTGGCCAATCACCGTACCGTACCTAGACTTGTAACTCTGTTATAGAGGTAGGGTATTTTCCTCACTCTTGTAATAGTCATCCTGCTATTAAAGAAACCCAACCTCAACTCCAAAGATTTTAAAAACTACCAGCCCATATTGCTGCTGCCTACTCCGGCTAATGATTCTGAAAAAATATCTGAATCCGCATACTATTAGGTATATTGATAGACGTGAGTTCCTGGTCCAACTCAGGCAGGCTGCAGAAGTGAGCATAGTATGGAATCCGCCCTAGCTGTAGTGGGAGAAGGTGTAATATCTGTGGTGAATGGTGGGGAGGCAGATGTTTTGAATATGCTTGATTTGTCTGCAGCCTTCAACACGGTCTCTCCCAAACTTCTGACATTGTGTCCCTCTCAGCTATGTATTAAAAGGAAATCTCCTACATGGAATCTTTTCAGGGTGACAGACTTCAGACTGTTAGGTGTTGACAGTTTACTGCTGAGCATTTAGTCTACCATGCAGAATCCCCCTGGGTTCATCTTTGAGTCCAGCTCTATGTAATTTATATGTGTCGTCCTTAGCGAAACTGATTTGGTCCTTTGGTTTCTGAGTTTTATTGTTAGCTGATGATACCCAGAATATTGTTACTATTACTGATGTTTTTTCCTTAGTCACAACAAATTGTAGGAGATACATACTGGAAATCAGTAACTGGATGAAGTACAACTACTTAAAGTTTCATGCAGATAAAACTGAGGTCCTGGTTTGTGTGCACATCAATTGTGGTGGCCAGAAGTTCTGAGTTACCCTCCTTCTCTGGTTAGCTCAGCCAAAAATCTTGGTGAACTTTTTGATGAAAAGCTCTCCTTTGCCATCTCTTGTTTTCATATCAGTAAATTGTAGAAAAAGCTTTGTCCTTTTATCCTCATGGATCTGTATTGTCCTTGCATTGGTGTCCTCTCAGCTGGACTGCTGCAATGGGTTGTATCTTTTTATCAATTAGGCTGCCCTTAACAAACTGCTGGTGGACCAGGTGAGCTGCAATTCAACTTATCCTTGACATCCTAAAATACCAGTCAGTCTTACAGAAGCTGAGGGGTCTGCTCGGTCTACCTGTCAGGAAACAAATATGTTTTAAATCCTATGTATAGCACATAAGGCACTACTTAATCTTTGCCCCTGGTTTCTTACACCCAGGTTTCAGCGGTGTGTACTCAGAAGAGTGCTCTACTAGTAGCAGTGTCCAGAATTTGCAGGGCCAGATGGGGTGGCAGATCTTTTTCTTATGCCACTGATAAAATGGAATATGCTATCACAATATATCATAGAAACTGAAGATCACCTCCTGTTTATAAGACATCTTACGACACTGCTTTTTTCTTTCTGAATCACCTAGGGAACTTGTTTAGTTCTTTTTCTATCTGTGCTGTCATGTTTTTTTGGTCTGTTAACACATTGAAAACTTTGGGTAATTGTATGCTTTATAAATGCATTTTCGTTTCCTTTAATTTTTTTCAGAAAGTTGGCAAAAAATTTCTAATTTCAAGATTTTCTACAGGAGGAGTACACTCTAACACCAGCCAGGAGGTCAGGACCTGGTGGGCACCGCTTGGGGGTGGGACTCACACCAACAGAGGCCTGCAGCAGGGTCCAGAGCAGAGCCAGTTGGTACTGGTCAGTTGGGCAGTTGAAGGTAAAGAGCCTCTGGAAGCTCGTTGTGTCCCTGTCGCTCAAACAGAAGGTCAGCTAGCTGACCCTTGGAGGCTGGAGTCTTTGGTTCAAGGCAAGCGGGTCCAGTTTTCCTTCTGGTTCTTCAGGCAGCAAGGCAGTCCTTCTTCAGATTCATTAGGGGTCCACAAGTTTTCTGAGGTGGGGAATAGGGATGCCTTATTTATGTGTAGTGCCAGAATGTTGGTGTTGGAAATTCATGGCCACTCCCTAACCAATTGTCTGAAAGTCCCCAGGGGTGACCCTAATGACTTTTGTAGCACTTGTCTTTTACTGTAATCTATCCCACCTTTGTCTGCCTAACTCCAACATGTCAGAACCTTTTTTCCCCTAGTGAGAATGCTGTGTGCCCACCCTTGAGGTGTGGTTATAATAATGGGCAAACCCTCCCTTGTGGTCACACCAAATCAGTTCTGGGACAGCTCCCCCCCACTGGGTTTGGTACCAAGCTGACCAGCAGGGCAAAAGGGAAGCAGGCCTATGTGAGAGCTACATCTGCCAATGACAAGGTAGGCATCATTTAAAGTTCTTGATAGGAATGGGCACAGCCCCTGTGCTATCCTGCATCAAGGGAAAAAAAGATTTCTCCACACCCAATCCACACATCCAATCCAGCACATTGATCATTGTGCACTCCACATTGCACTAGAGGGAAACTATATGCCGTTAGGTGGCCATGGACGCTGGCAGAAAGGCCCCCTTTTGGCATAAGTAGGAAAATTACAAATTTCTAAAAGTGTCATTTTCAAACTAGTAATATAAAATCTGACTTGACTAGTAAGTTGGATTTTGCATTACCATGACAATCCTTAACCATTATCCTTATTCCTTGAACCATTTTTCTAGCTACACCCAAATTAAAGCTAATGTGATAATGTAACCCAATGCTTTTCAATGGGGGAGCAAGACACAGTGAAAAATGACTTTGGGGGTTTCCACTTTCAGGACATTTAAACCATTAAAAATTAATGCCTAATATTTTAAATGCCATGCACCCAGCCCAACGGCCTTTAGGGCCTTTTTGGGGGTAAGTTATAAGCATTACAAAGGAAGGTTTATGCTTGGAAAAGGTATATTTTGCCAAGTCGAAATGGCAGTTTACAACTGTCCCATCAAGCTGCATGTTTTACTGTGTTACTTTAGTTGGTGACACAATGAGTATTTCTCGGAGAGTCTTCTTGGTGCACAGAAATGGCCTACCATCCTTCCTTCCATGTTTCTCATCTAAACCGCATAACATCCTTGCAGAGGACCTCAGATTAAAAAGAGACCATCTCCCATACTTATTGTATTGATGGGTAACCAGAGAATGGGGATCAAGGCATTTGTAACTCTCAATAATTTATACAGAAGTTCCAGTATCTAATTTACTGGAAGGGATATAATCCTTGCAATTGCTCCTGGAAACCAGCAGAACAAGTTCAAGCTTCCTTTTTTATTAAACAATCCTATTCGAACCTCCCCCTCATTATTTACCAGAACTAAGAGGAGGCAGAGTGTGAGGATTTTGCCTTTCGGTTGTTGGGCCTACGCACCCGGTGAGATTTCTCTCATGCAGCCATGGTTCTGATTGATTGAGAACCTGACAGGCCGTGGCCTTCTTGGGTGCCATCTTACCCTCTTCCTGCACGTCAGGTCGATGTGGTCCTTTGTAAAGAATCCTGGGGCAAGTCATTTCTTGCATGCTGGCATCTCTGTAGTGCCGCATTCAGGAAAATCTACAGGACACGAGGCACCATAGGGGGGACTGATTCAATTCAGTTGTGTTGGAATTATGGTTGCTTGGTTGCTTGATTGCTTGCTTTCTAGATTTGGATATTTCTGACTTCTCCAGTTTTCTGCTTCGACTCCTCACTTTGCTTGTTGGGCTGGATAGTTGGAAGAGTTTTCTGGTCTTAAGTCTTTTCCTTCCTGCTGGATATTCTGGAGCAATTCTAGACACTCAGTTTCATTCTGACATATGGGTTTGTTTCTTTAGAGAGTAGGCCATTTCTGTGTACTGAGGACTCTGCAACCATTGCCAAAAAGACCTTCTCTTTACAATTCCTGACTGATTTTATGACTACTTCAAGATGAGTTTGGCTTACTTCATAATCAATCCTTTGTAACATAAGGCTACAGGGTTGGATTAGTCCTTAAATATTCTGTGACAACATGAGTGTTTCCATGTGACCTAGAGAGAATGTTAGCTGATTTACATAACTTATATAATCTTTGGGTAAGCCTTCTTTAGACACTGGGTTGAGGAACTGAATTCACATTCTGGATCAGCATACAGTTAGCACACATATAGTGGGGAAATGGCTCAGCTCCTTTTATATTTTGGCTTCTGTCAGTGTTGGGCTACCTAGAAAGAAACAGCAGCACACCCCAATTACAGAATAAAAATACATGGCATCAGAAGTTGTGATGCTCAGCGTTAATTCAGTTATGTGGTGTGCTTTATTACTGACCACAACTATGGCTGTATTTGTGTCACTGCTGCATATTCTAACTGAAGCTGAGCTTCATGACAACACGCTGGTTCGATGACCATCATTCCATACATGTTCAGTGGCTCCTTTAGTGTTGACAGGCAGAAAGAAGGACTTACTTTTTTTGGCAGTATATTTGTTTAAAAAATATCTACAATCTCAGAGGTGCAGCCTTTCAACACCTACTCTAAAGAAGACGTGGTCATGTTCGGTGTAGTGGTCATGTTCAGTGTAGCCAAGTGCTTCTATTTCACTCCTCAAGATGGTTGCTTTGTTCCTAGTTTCTTCGTTGTAGTTTCTCATCTTTTTCGGGCCTGCCTCCATTGGGATGTGCAATAAGCAGAGAACCACATTGAGAGTGTCACACATCCTGATCAAGGCCCTGTCATGCGAATGTGTAGGCATGTTGTGTTTAAGCTTGACTTTGCTAGTGAATCTACTTCCAGTCCTGCAGCAGGGTCATTTCCCTTACAGTCGAGTGTATTGAGGGTCATGATTGTTGTCCTCTGCTCTAGGATTGGAAGGCAAGGCGGGTATCAGCAATGCACACATTTAAGTCCAGGTGTCAAGAAGTCACTCATTTCATTCTGAGATAATCCACAAGAATTAATGTCGACGTTTGGACCCCAAGAAGAGAACCAATCAACAAAGGGTAATCATCAGGACAAAAGTCATGTTTTTACAGGTAGCACCCTCTGCATAATAAATGATCAAGCTTTTCTTTGAAATGTGTCCAATTCAAAATCAGTGCTTCCCCCTTGATCCCGGAACAAATATCTTTTACACTCGTTGCTGGCGTTTGCAATATAAATCTATTCAATATGCATTTGCTTCAACACATCCGTCGGAAATGTTGTACAATTTCCAAAAACAACTCCTTCATCCACTTCTTTCTCCGTGGACCGACGCCAACTAGTCAATTGCAAGGTAGAAAAAGGTCACACATGGACCAGAGGAGCTCAAAACCACTACCGTATGACCACGACTGGGCCCTCTGGCCACTGGACGACTGCAGGGTGGAGGTACAGAGCCACCTAGCCCCTGTCTGTCCTGCAGAGCACAGGGAACTGAAGCTGGGATACTCACTGTTCGGGGCCTGGAGGGCAACACTGAGCCCGTCTTCAGGCAGAGGGAGATCCTCAGAGTAGATAGCCTGCCCTTAAGGATGAATAAGTTCCATCTGTCCGGACTTGGGTACTGGGGTTTGGCTGACAGGGTGAGACAAATGGTCAAGTGGGGACCATTGGCCTACTAGCTTGAAAGCAGTAAGACATGGCCGGGTGGTGTTGCTTGCTCTGGTCTATGTGTGACTGGGCTGCAGGCTATCACTACTGTGGACCATAGACGAATCACTGCACAATTGCTTTTGGGCAGTGACCTGGTGCAGTCTGATTGTGCCCTCCCTGCCTAACATTGGTTATATAAGGGTAGAGGCGGGCCCACGAGTAACTCTTGGTCTCCCAACACAGATATCAGCATGGCTTTATGACTCTGTGCACTTTACCACTGCTAGCCAGTGCTAAAGTGCTTGTACTCACTCCTTTGAACATGGTAAATTTGGCATACACCCATTTGGCACATTTAATTTACCTATAAGTCCCTAGTAAAGTGACCCTACTTGTACCCAAGGCCTGAATATAAAATGCTACTAGTTGGTCTGCTGCAAGTATAGTATCACCCTCTTAAGTAGCCCTTTAAAGCATGTCTTAGGTTTGCCATTGCAGCCTCTGAGCAGTTTATAAACTGCCAGTTCGACCTGGCAAAAGAAGCCTTTTGTCAGGCCCAAACCTTCCTTTTTAATACATATAAGTCACCCTAAGTGATAATTTCCAGTTGGGAGCAGGTAACCAGTTCATGTTTGATCTTAGGAATTGTAATGAAAAATCCTCTCCACTGGTGAAGTCAGATTTTAAATTACAAATTTGAAAATGCAGCTTTTATAAAGTTGGCATATTCCTCTCTTAGCTATTTAGTGTCTACAGTCTGTCTTTGGGCCACAGGACTAGGTGTAGATGCTTTGTGTATACCTTCTAGACAGGCATACACAATAGAGAGCTTAGGTGTGCCTGGATATGCCATCGCTGACAGGATGGGAGGGTGGGACTTGGCACATTTTACTTACACTTGAATAGGATGTGTCCTGCCTCCACGTAAAGTGCTGAATACCCCTTATAGTTAGTCTGGAGCCAAGGCAGGGGAGGCAGGATGCCTGTGGTCTTCAAAGGGAAACCTCTAGAAGCTTCTCCCTACTTTAAAGGAAGGCCCAGGTAGAATTATTGGACCTCAGACACCAATTTTAAAGTACACTTCAGGGCCTTTGGATACTCTGCTAGGAAGAAGGACTGTTGTGCTGCTGAAAGGACTGCCACTCTACTGGACTGCTGCTCTGAAGGACTGCAGCTCTGATGGACTGCTGCGCTTCTGTGCTGATCTTCTGCCCTCTTGCCTGAGTGAGAAGGACTGGACCTGCATGTGTTGAACCCAGGAGCTCAAAGTGATCCCAAGGTCTTCTTGGCTGGACTCCTGACTAGAGCCTCAGGAACAGAAAGCTCCAACAACCTTTAACTCAAACACCTGGACTGCCATCTGTGAGACATACCCTGCCAAGTAGTGCCACACCAGTCCTGGATCCATGGAAGTGGCCCTGAAGGTGCTTTGCCAGCTCATATATGAATCCAGCAGAACCAACGCATTTCCTCTACTGGGCGGCACAAATCAGAGCAGAACTGATGCATCGCATCTGCAGCAAGGGTTCTCCAAGTGAAAGTACTCCCAAATGACCTTGCTGCATAGATCAAAACCACCACTGCGTGAAGCTTCACCATCGCAAATCTCTTGGCGAAAGCAGCCTCAACAGGGACCCAGGATCTCACAGCCTTGCAGCTCGTCGGAACCTTGGCACCACACGTAAACAACATTATGCATCCTCAAACCTGGACTTTCCATTGCAAGCCCTCATCCACGGGATCCTCGACGAGGATGCAGAACCTCTCATCAGATCTCCACACCACCTCAAACCAACAGATCGCCTCTGCTGCGCAACACAACTGCAGGGGACCTTGCAATGCTCTGCAACCAGGATTTAAGATATTCTTGTTGGGCAGGCCTAACTGGGTCCCTGTAGCCAGCCCCCGCTCCATCGTAGGTGGCATGAACTTGTGACGTTGTCCTGGTCTCGCACAACCAGATATCCACAGTTTGAACTTTATGCTTTTGGCACGCTGTTCACTGAAATCTTTAAAATTGCACATCTCCAGTTCTGCTGATTGGATTGTTTTTGTTTTTGTCTTGTTTTATTTTATACAATGTACCTTATTCTTCTACGTTTGGTGTGGTACTTTTCCATGTGTTGTGTTTCACTTTATTAATGTTTGAAGTGGGGCATCAATGCACATTGCCTCTAAGTTAATCCTAACTGCTCTGTGCTGAGCTACCAGAGGGTTGAGCACAGGTTAATTTGGGGATTGATTTTACCTCACCCTGACAAGAATTGTGGTTCCTGCTTGAGTAGGCTTTTACCCCCTTCAACCAATAACCCACTTTCTCACATGTTGCATAAGTACTTTATACCGTGCCTTTAAGTTAAAGCTAACCGCTTTTGTGCTAAGCTACCAGAGGGTTTTACAGGTCAATTTAGTGACTTTTGTGATTCACCCTGACAGGGATTGAGGTTGTTGCTTGACAAGAGTTTTAACCTCCTCAATCAAAACCTAATTTTCTCCAGGGGAAACCCATGAACTACCCCTAAAACCAGTTCTGGTCAGTTCTTTACCTTCCCCTAGGTTTTGCCCTTTCTGACTAGGGTCACAAAAAAAAGCAAGGGCAGGCCTGGTGTAAGGTTCCTTAGCGTTTGCTGCAGGCATAGCATTTGAAGAATAATTCAGGCAGTGTACAGCTCTGGCCTGAGCATCCAGTCAGTCAGGAAAATTCACCCACCTCACACCTAGATTTTCTTTGCTCCTATGTCTGTAAGTAATACAGAAAACTCCACAGGAGTGCCATTTATAGTCATGTGACCCTGGACACAGGCAGAAAGGTGCCTTTAGTTTGGATATGAAAATGCTAACTTTCTAAAAGTGCCATTTTCACAATTGGAACTTAAAAACCGACTTTACCGTCACATAGGATTTGAAATTACAATTCATATGAGTTTAAACCTCTTTTTGCTGTTTGCTTCCAATCTGAGTTAGCACTTATTGAATGCAATTAGGCAACCCAGTCTTAGGCCCTCATTATGAACATGGCGGTTAATACCGCCGTGTTCATGCTGGCGGTCTTTCTATAGACCGCCAGCCCCCCTGGGACCTCACCGGCCATATAATATACATTCTGCTGGGCCGGGACATTGCCAGCGGCTCCGCATGGATCCACCGTCAATGCCTCTGTGCAGCGGGTGCAGCTGCACCCGTCGTGAAGATCACTGCCCATAAATTGGGCAGTGACCTGCGCGATGGGGCACTGCAGTGGGGCCCCTGCACTGCCCATGCCAAATGCATGGGCAGTGCATGGGCCCCCAGGGGGGCCCCAGAGCACTCCTTCTGACAGCCTTTCCTTGGCGGGGAAACCCACCAGGGAAAGGCTGGAGGAAATGTGATCATTATCCGGATAATGATGCCGTCCACTGTCAGACTGCCTGTCGGAGGCAGCCTCGCGGTAGACGAGGGGCCTCCGTGTCTTCATTATGTGGCGGTCTGGGTCACCATGCCGGATGGCGGTATTTACCGCCACTGCCGGCATGGCGGCCCAGAACGCCAACATCATAATGAGGGCCTTAGTTTGTTTACAACACTGAAAAATTACTTTAGGAGTTTTTTCACTGCCAGCTAATGTAAAACGTAAAATCACATGTGTAACGTTTTACATACCATGCACCCTGCCAAATGAGGCTTTAGGGTCTACCTTAAGAATGACTTACAAATACTTGAAAGGAAAGTTTGGCCCTGGCAAATTGTTTATTTTTCCAGGTTGAAGTGGCAGTGTAAAACTGCACTGCAGGCTGCAGTGGCAGGCATGGGACCTTTTTAAAGGACTACTTAACTAAATGACACAATGAGTGCTGCGGCACACTAGTAGCATTTAATTTACAGGCCTTGGGTACTGGAGACTTATAGTAAATTCAATGTACCTATCAGGTATAGGCCAATTTTACTATGCTTTAGGGAGAGATCACATGTACTGTACCAGTGATTAGCAGGGACATGGTACTAAAAGCCAACAACAACGGGTTCATCAAAGAAAGGCGAAAAACTGGGGTGATCCTGCAGGAAGGATCAGGTACAACATTTATGAATGAATCTGTGAGTTTACTTTACCACCAGACTTGGATAGGATGCAGGTGATAATAATTTGGAGGAGGTGTTGCTTTTTTCACATGAGTTATCTTCATGGAGTGAAGAGTGAGAGGTGAAATGGTAACATATGGCGAAAAAGATATTCAGAGTTGTTAATCCCAACTAATAGGGAAACAGGGGTAAACTATTTGCCTCCATGGGAATTTACTGTTTTAAATGTATAGAGAATTAGCTGAGCATGCTGCAGCCGTGCTTAATTGCAACTTATTTTAATATTTTTAATGAGATTTCCAAATGATCAGTTTCGTTCTAAGATGATCATTTGCATGAACCTTTAGCATTCCTCAGAGCATCAATGAGCAAATTAGATAAGGATGAGTCGTGAGCTGAGTGGAGATGAAGGGCCATGCCTCTGGCCCTGAGCTGTATATGGTGGTGATTTAGCATGTAATGGGCAGCAACTTTCTGTGACTCATCAGAGCTTCTGGGCACCTCAACGCGTGTGCATGGGCTGCCGATGGCCAGGCATTAATTCCATTTTCAGCTTTAATGTTATTAAGCAAATCCATATCACATCGACTAATATATCTGTAGGCTACCGCAAATGAGTTTTTCCAAGCAGCACATTGCTTAACCTAAGCATGGGTTTCAGCAGCATCGGTTGGTGGATTTTTGGATATGGAAAAAATAGATCACCTTGTTATTGCAGTCATCATCCCATATGAATTCAATTATTGAAATGATTTCTTAAATTGCAAGGAAGTCAGAATACATTAAAGAGGCTCAGTCTTATAGGATTCTTTGTTGTGCTCCTTAGCAGTCTGTGAGCGCATTGTTACAAAGTGGTCTATAATCCATCTGGGAAGACATCGCTATTCTCCCAGGCTATTGTTTAAACAAGGGACTTTAATTAATAATAGCTTAATCAGGCTCATAATAGACTAAGGGGCATATTTACAGGGGGAGTTTCGTCGCTCTTGCGCCACTCAACGTGGTTCAAGTGCAATGCAAGCCCAAAATGGTATCCATAAAGCCATCCAAGCCACCTTGTGTGATCCCGAGTGGCTTCATAAATCTGGAGTAAAGCAATGCAATGCAAATCACTGCTTTGCATTACTCTGCCGCAGGGAGGAGTTCCCTGAGTGTTGCATGGTTGTTCCCCCCCACCATCCATGGATGTTGACGCATTACAAGAGTTACTAGAAGTGGTCGACCTGGGAATGCGGCAAAATGCTCTGCCTTCCCATGTGAAGCATAATGAGGAGAAATATCTTTACTTTTCAATTCTTCCTCTCTTTATGTGTGCTGCATTCTGCAGCATGCATAGAAAGAGGAAACCACCTCAGGGGATTGTTTTTGTGCTGGAAGGCATCCCTTCCTGCACAAAAACAACCCTCCTTACAATGCAGGCACTCTTGCACCATGGGACAAGGGTGCCTGAATTGACACTAGGCAACCAAAAAGGCACCAGCACAGGGACAAAGGAAGGATTGCACCTTAATCTTTTAAATATGGTGCATTCCTGCACTTTCCCTGTCATGTACTCAGCGCAGTAACGGTCTCATTATAAGTAGATATGGACACGTTATGCTGATGAAGCTAGTAAATTACATTTTTCGATTTCACCTGGACCTTTTGGCAACTGTGGCCCATCCTATGGGGCTGAAGGGCTATGCCCCTTGCATTTTGCCCCTCAAGAAGAGTGTCTGTCAGACGGAGCAAAGGTCAGACACTCTTCATTTCAGGTCAGGCAGCCAGGAACTGGACAGGCTCTATTTGTGCAGACTCCTAGCTGCCTGGGCTGTCTTTGCTGGGCTGAGGAGGTCACAGATCTTGTGGACGTGGCCTCCTCAGCTCAGCAAAGGCCCTTGAGGCCCTCTCTCTTGGTGACAAGGGCTAGTGTCACTAATTGAGTCTGACCTGAGCCTATGGACGAGTGTTAATCCGTGACACGTCGTCACAGAGTGGGGTGGGGTCAGCAGTCCCATTGGCCCCATCCTACTCTGTGACGAGTTTAGGACTGCTGCTTTCCCTCATTGGCTGACCTTAGGTCAGCCAGTGAGGGAAGGAAGCAGTCCCAACCATCCTGGGACCTCCCGAGGCTGATCTGCAGGTATGTGTGTGTGTGTGTGTTTTTTGTTTTTAAATGAATGTTTGGTGCACGTGTATATATTTGAATATTTGGTAATCAGTGTTGTGAATGGATGTGTGTAAGTGACTGTGCATGTGTGCGTGTGTGTCCCATCCAGCCCTCTCCCTCCTAAAATTACTGGCCACCACTGGCTTTGGGTTGCTTGAAGTCACCAGAAACTTCCGGTGAAAGTCCTGCTAAAAATAAGGAATTATCGGGGGATTTGGATCCAGAATTACCAATTCCAAAGCCAATTCCTCGTGTCTAAGTCGTCCCTCTCTGTCCAACACATAATGACTTGGATTTTCACCACCACCTTACTTACCACTGATAATTTTGGGGGGGTGGGAAATTTGTCCTGTTTCCCGAAACATTTGTAATGCAGACTTTGATGCTTACAGGAAAAGGCACAAAAAACTCAAATCTGTGTCACTAAAGTTTCCTTTTTGTGGCACAGGATTTGCTAGCCCATGTCACAATGTCCTGATGGACAACAACGAGCAGAGGGTTGACAAAATGGGAAAGAAGAGATGTTTCATGGTCTGTCTGAAAAGCAGAAAATAAGCAATACACTCTGGTCTTTGAGGGTTATTTTCTAGTGTTGCGCAAAGGCACTTGCATGGTACAAATGAGTGCAAATGACTTTATCAATTAACATACCATTAAAAGTTCCACAGGCACACCATTAAATTGTGGTGCACTGAAGGGAGCACCCGTGCAACCCTTAGTATATTTAGCCTTACTGTCACATACACAGACATCCATATGTGCACTTATGAATAAATGCAGTGTACATGTGTATTTTTCTGCGGACACATACTTAGATAAAAATAGATATACATATTTGACTGCATTCAACATGTAGCCGTTATGTGGATTGTACAGTTACATCTGCAAAACACAGATAGGTTCTCGTGCTCTAAGCCTGGAAGACAAACATTTATTGTGACATCTCAGTAGCAGTACGCTGATTAACATCAAATAAAAGCATGCTAGATTCTTTAAACTTACATATATCTTCCTTGCAAATTTACTTCCAGAAGCCATATATATATATATATATATTTCTGGCTTCTGGAAGTAAATTCCAAACAAAATATATTAAATATATATAAATATATATAAAACGAAGAATAATTTTATTTCACCCTGTGAAAGTTGTTGCTGTTTGCCGGGGCACCACCCTCTAGGCTCTAGTCTGATGCGGACAACTGGTATAATGGACAACTGCACATGAAAGATTTTCTCAGCAGGATTTGAAAAAGTGATTTTTTTCAGCCCATTCTGTTTTGGTCTGGCAGATGCCATTTTTGAAAGAACATTTTCATATCAAACTATGTGACAGGTGCGTCTCTTGGCTGCAAGCACAGGCTGCAGTGAAGTTATGTTAGCAGTGTGATTTCAAAGCATTAGTCCGTGCTGACGGAGGGCACAGCATGCCAGCCCAGGGGCACAATGCCGCTCACGGGCAGACCTGACATTATCTGCGACGGAGCTGAAGGCGCAGCAATTACACCGATTACATTTGGTCAGAAAATCAGCAGCAGGGAAGAGATCGCCTGGCGCTTGAGGGACTTTGCTTCATTTTTTTCTACTTCATTATGTATTTAAGTGTTACAGTCGGTTGCTTGAATTAAAACAAGGAGCAGCTAGCAGTTTTTAAAGGGCAAAGGTTCGCCACGATTTGGGCTGTCATTAGTAACATTTAACATGTGGATCCTGTGAGTGCAACCATCTACCGCATGGGTGATCTCAAGTTGCAAACAGCAATGTACAATCCGGTGGAAATAATTCTTGCCATATTTTTCCCAAAGAAAAAAAATCTTGTAATGAAATTGTGACCAAGAAAGTTAGTTTACAACACTTGAGAAAATTAAGAGAGAGATACATAGGATAAAATACACCCTGCTGTACAGCAGCCTCGTTCTTTTATATGACCATGCAATAGCCTTTTAATGTATGGCAGGGATATTTTGATGCCTATAATAAAATAGTCCTACCGACCAGCCACAGCTCGCGGTTGAGAAATTAAGTGGGGCGTGGTGTTGCACGCGTGGGGGCCGGGGGCACGGGGATATGGCAATAGTAATAAAATGAAATAAATACATAAACTTACCTTGTCTCCCGCGCCGCTCCTCTGCTGGCTGTAGGCACAGGCTCCCAGCCTGCCCTGAGGCCAATCCTGACGCTGCTCAAAGCAGCATCAGGATTGGCTGGGGGCACTCAGCCAGGGCACTCCCAGGTAGACTAGTGCTGAGCACTCCCCCAGCACTTCCCCTCAGGGTAAGTCACCCCCATGGCCCGCCCCTTTACAACGAAATGATAACAAACACTGTTTTGTTATTGTTTCCTTGTAAAGGTGTTGCTGCTGCCGCTGCTGGCGGGGGGAGGTGACACTCCTCCGCCCCCATGGAGGAGCCGCCCCTGCCAACAACACCTTTACCATAAACTGCTTAAACCCAGTGTCTTTTTCTCCTTAATGTTCATTGAAGACAAAAAGAATAAAAGCCAAATCTGTACGGCAAAATTAAATACTCCAAAAAGAAGTTAGTAATTTTTACAAAAAGACATCAGAACCAGTATAAAGGGAAAGTCATATATTTTTTTTAAAAAGCTGTTGCTCAGATTGTGTACGTTAGAGGCTGGGTATTGGTAGGGGTAAGTATACAACTACCACTAGCAATACACCCCCATCACAGGGTTGTGCCCAGTCAAGGTCACACAAAGTAACCTCTGGCTCAACCCCTGGTAGCTTGGCAATGAGCAGTCAGGCTTAACTCGGAGACAGGTATGTAAAGCATTTAAATACACCAATACAATAAATAAGTGAGATACAACACACAATAAAAATCCGACACCAATTTGTAAAAATAGTAAATCTTTTTATCTTTACAATGACACCAAAATGACAAAAATCCAATGTAGAGAACACAAGATATTACTTTTTAAAGATTAAAAGTAAAACTAGCGCTTAGAAGCAAATAGTGCTCAAAGGTAAGGTTGTATTAGACCAGGACACACTAGCTTCACTATCTGCCTACCTCCCCCATCAGATAACCTCTGCTCAGGGCAGGACAGTTCTCACCTCATCAAAGCATCCTGACTAATCCTGTTAGGGCTGACCAATCAGGAGAGAGAGCAGGCTAGAATTTGGCTTACAGTAAAGAAAGTCTCATAACTTATTTTCTGTACAAGGTATGATACATTTAACCATTATAAACTGTTGCATGTATCATTACCATTCATTTTAGTCCTTTCATGGCATTTTTCTTTTTTTTCTAGCAATATTTAGGCTTATGCCTAAGGAGCCAATTTTCTACAATGGGGGGAAATGAAAGGTGCAGTTCTTCCCTCACAAGGGCATATAAAACATATGTTATAATGTCCCTGCTTATAGGTAAATAGCACCCTACCCCTGGGACACATAGAGGAGACTTTGGGGGTGACCTATATATAGAAATAAGGTAGATTGTTACTTTGGAAGTACCTTTAATTCCAAAGCTGAATTTGCATACATTTTGTAGGGCTGCCTTTTAAATTGACAACAGGCACACAGCAGTGCACACTCCAGGGAACAAAATCTACTAACCCTCTAAAACTTCCTGCCCTATTATATACTAGCGACTTATGGGCAGTTTGAATCCCCCTTGCCCTATCATCTGCTAGGGACTTACAGGGTCTATCATTGCCAATTGGAAATATAACATTGTGCCATTTGACCATATACCTTTTATTCAGAGCACTGGTCTGGGGCCTGTTAAGCAGAGGCCAGGGCATAGTTAGGGTCAGTTACCATCAGTAATCAGTATCAGTCAGAAACATTGGAGTGAGCAGTCTAAAAGGGTGATGTCCTCACAGTGTAGAGAGGTAGAGAGTCTATCTTTCCTGTAAGAACCCATAGCATGGAAAAAAACATCATAAATATGTTGTTTCTATTTATAACATTTTCTTTTTTGAAAACATATCAGAAGAAAAGAGAAACCTCTTTATGTTTTTATTGTTTCTAATGTAGCTGCATGATCTGCCTTTTACCCTGGCATTTTTCTATCTGTTATACAGTTTTATCAAGGAGTGTCAAAAGTTTCCTTTCATTCTTTTCCTAAAGAAATTAGTTTTAGGGCAATTATGTAACATATATTACACCTTTTCCCACATTTCCAGCCTTTATCTTTCAGATGTTTTCAATTTTCATCCTTTGTAATGTCTAATAAAATCTAAATCACATTTTCTGTTGTCAATTCTAACCCACTTTGTAGTTTTCCGGTCTGGCATGACAGTGCAGCTGTAACCAGACAGTTTTGTGAGAAACTAAATTTTAGGTTTGCTGAGGATTCGGGGTAAGAAAACACTGGGAGATCCACGCAAGTCCACCTCCCTGGACTCCCTCGGGTGTCTAGTTTTCAGAAATGTTTGGGTTTGGTACGTTTCCCTTTATGGCTGCTGAGCCCAGGACCAAAAACGCAGGTGCCTTTCCCATCAAAAACAGGTAGTTTTGTATTTGATCATTTTGATGTGTCCACATAGTGTTTTGGGGCATTTCCTGTCACTGGCACCAGGCCTACCCACACAAGTGAGGTACCATTTTTATCGGGAGACTTGGGAGAACGGGCTCCTGTCAGATTCCAGAACTTTCTGTCACTGAAATGTGAGGAAAAAGTGTATTTTTGGCCAAATTTTAGGTTTGCAAAGGATTCTGGGTAACAGAACCTGGCGAGAGCCCCACAACTAACCCCATCTTGTATTCCCCTAGGTGTCTAGTTTTAAAAAATGCACAAGTGTGGTAGGTTTCCCGGGGTGCCGGCTGAGGTAGAGACCAAAATTCACAGCTAGGCACTTTGCAAAAAACAGCTCTGTTTTTTGTTGGAAATGTGATGTGTTCACATTGTGTTTTGGGCCATTTTCTGTCACGGGCACTAGGCCTACCCACACAAGTGAGGTACCAATTGTATAGGGAGACTTGGGGGAACGTTGGGTGGAAGGAAGTTTGTGGCGCCTCACAGATTCCAGAAGTTTCTGTCACCGTAATGTGAATAAAAAGTTTTTTGGGGCCAAATTATGACGTTTGCAAAGGATTCTGGTTAACAGAACCTGGTGAGAGCCCCACAAGTCACCCCATCTTGGATTCCCTTAGGTGTCTAGTTTGTAGAAATGCACAGGTTTGGTAGGTTTCCCTAGGTCCCGGCTGAGCTAGAGATCAAAAACCACAGCTAGGCACTTTCCAAAAAACATGTTAGTTTTCAATGTAAAAACGTGATGTGTCCATCTTGCGTTTCCTGTTGCGGGCATTAGGCCTACCCACGCAAGTGAGGTACCATTTTTATGGGGAGACTTGGGGGAACACAGAATAGCAGAAAAAGTGCTATTGCCCCTTGTCTTTCTCTATATTTTTTCCTTCAAAATGTAAAACAGTGTGTAAAAAAATATGTCTTTTTGAGAAATGCCCTGTATTTCACTTGCTAGTATGGGCACCCTGGAATTCAGAGATGTGCAAATAACCACTGCTTCTCAACACCGTATCTTGTACCCATTTTAGAAATACAAAGGTTTCCTTGATACCTATTTTTCACTCTTTATATTTCACCAAATGATTTGCAGTATACCAGGTATACAAGGAAAACCCATTGCACGGTGCAGCTCCTTTATTTGCTCTGGGACCCCTAGGGTTCTTGTTCTACCTTCAAGCCCAATATATCTCCGCAACTGGAAGAGTCCAGCAAATGTAACGGTATATTAGTTTTGAAAATCTGACATCAGAGGAAAAACATGAAAAAATGCCTTTTTTTACCTCAATTTAAATGTTTTTAATTCAGCTTTTATTTTCTGTAGGAAAACCTTGTAGGATCTACACAAATGACCAGTTGGTAAATTTAGAATTTTGTCTACTCAGAAGTGTTTAGCTTTCCAGGATACAGCATTGGTTTCACACCCATTTCTGTCACTAACTGGAAGGAGGCTAAAACCACAAAAAATAGTAAAAATGGGGTATGTCCCAGTAAAATGCCAAAATTGTGTTGAAAAATTTGGTTTTCTGATTCAAGTCTGCCTGTTCCTGAAAGCTGGGATCATGGTGATTTTAGCACTGCAAACGCTTTGTTGATGCCATTTTCAAGGAAAAAACCACAAGCCTTTTTTCACATTTTTTTTTAATTAACTTTTTGCTGTATTTTGGCTAATTTCTTGATCTCTTCCAGGGGAACCCACAAACTCTGGGTACCTCTAGAATCCCATGGATGTTGGAAAAAAAGGACGCACATTTGGCATGGGTAGATGATGTGGGCAAAAAGTTATGAGGGCCTAAGCGCAAACTTCCCCAAATAGCCAAAAAAAAGCCCCGGCACCTAAGGGGGAAAAGGCCTGGCAGCAAAAGGGTTAAGAATAGATTGTTATTACACTGTGCTAAAGCCTGTAGGCAGGTTAAATGGAATTCCATAGATTTAGTGTAGTAGGCAAGGGCTTTGGTGTTGAGGAGCTACCTGAAAAAATGGTGGGGATAGAACATATTCACTACAATAATCCTTAATATGCTCTCTTGGGTAAGATAGCATATTTGTTTGTCAACTATAATTTTGTATATGTATATACTTTTACTACTGCATGCCGGATGGTTGCCTTGTGGAAATTCACTCAGTATGATGGGCTTAAGTTGACTATGGGGACAAGTGAATAATAAAGGCTATATGCCTGATTGTTTCTCATGAAAAGGTACGATAAAGGCAGTAAGCCTGACATATTGATTATGAAAAGCATATGTTAACATCAATAAGCATTTAAGGGTGGATAGTTATTACTCTGAATATAAAGCCTACAGATAGGTTTCTTGTTGCATGGAATCTCATAGATTACCTTACTAGGGAAGACTTTTTTTGTAGGTTATTCTCTCTGACAAACCATGAGATGATTTGCACTGTGGGAATCCTTCTTTAACCTTATAAGGAGAAATGCTATTTTGCTTTTCCAGCTGTATTTCTGACTACATTTGCAGTTTTATGATTGCACACCTGATGGTTGCCTTGTGGGAAATCTTATTCTCAGAACAGTAGGCCTGAGTTGGTTATGGTCACCAGTCAATATTACCAGCTTTATTGTTGTGCATGGAATTGTTATATCCAATGCAATAGTTCTGGCCTGTTTAATATTTAATGTTATTACTAAGGCAGCAGGCCTGGTTTTTATATTGTGAACAGAATATTTTAAAGCCAGTACGACTTCAACAGTGGATTGTTGTCACATTATGTTACAGGTGTTAGAAAGAACTTCGGATACATGTAATCTCACAAATTGCCACTTTAGGCAAGGATAATGGTGTTGGTCACTGTCTCTGATAAACTCTGAAGTAGAATTACTCTGTGCTTGTTCTTGTAAACCCCAATTGAGAGGGGTTGTATATTGTTTTGCCAACTGTAATTTTTTGCAGCCTTGCAATTTTATGTATGTCTGATGACTGCCAGCTTCTGCACACTTCAATATAACTAGGTTACATATAGTTTTAAGCCACTGGGAAAGGATGGAGGCCTTATCAGTTCACTGGCAAATATTATGTCAGATTCCTTAGGTGTAGTCTGTGTATATGAAAAGTTATGACCAAGCAAGTAGCCCTTACTTATTGTGAAACATATGTTTTAAAGGCAAATAGCTTTCAAGGGTGGATTGGTATTACACAGTGCTAAAGCCTCTAGACAGGCATTTTATTATATGGAATCTCACAGATCATTGCAGTAGGCATGAGATTTGGAGCTGGGAAGCCACTTGAACAAACCATGGGTATAGACACTTTGCACTATGGTTATCCTTATTAGGCTCATATGAAGGGAATTTGTATTATTTTGACAAATGTATTTTGTACATATTTGTAATTGTATTATGCTATACCTGATGGTCTCTTGGAGAAAGTTAAGAACCAACACATTAAGGTGTGGGTTGCTTATGGTGACAAGATACTGATAAAGGTTTTAGGCTTGATTGTTTATAATGATAATTGATGATAAAGGCAGTAGGTCTAACATATTGATTGTGAAAAGCATATGTTTAAGTCAGTAGGCATTTAAACCTTTGTTATCACTCTATATTAAAGGCCACTGATAGGTATTTTGTTACATGGAATCTCACAGAGTACCATAGTAAGCAAACATTTTGGTGCTGGTTGTACCCTCTGACAAACCATGGATATAGACAATTTGTACTATGAGAATCCATGGTAGGTTCTCTTAAGATTTTGCTTTGGCCACTATAATTTTGTAAAACGTGTGATATTATGATTGTATGCCTGATAGTTGACTTGCAGGAATGCTTCTTTTCCATACGGAGGGCCTCAGTTGGTCATGGTGATACATCACTGAAAACAGGCCTAGTTATTTCTGTTGCCAAAGGTCTGATCTGTTTATTATGAAGATTTATCATAAACACATTAGGCTTGACTTATTGATTATGAAAACATTATGTTAAACTCATCAGGCATTTAAGGGTGGATTTTTCTTTTTATGTATTAAAGACTACCGACAAAGTCTGGGGTTACCTTTCTAGGGCATTGATTGTGGTGTGATTGCTCCCTCTAACAAACCATAGGAGGAGATGATTTGCACAGTAATAATTCTTGCTAGACTCTCTTCTTAAATGCCTAACAGGATCTTGTAATAAAAATAATAAATAATACATACATTCATCTATATAAATATATATCCATATTGATACAGAGAGGCCTTTGGGTCCACTCCGCTCAGCCATTGGTCTGTGTGAGTGGCATCTACACTTGGTTTCCATCCATAACAGTACCTCATGGAGTAAAGGTTCAGTCTGCTTCAGTCATAGGCTCTTTTTCCCTGTGAATCATAACATTGTCTGAGCACATGTGTACATCTGCCTAAAAATGAGTGTGCTACAGTGTCAAGGCTGGTTGGGCAGTCCTTTAGTTTTTAGTTTTCTCCTTTTAAAGTTCCCTTTTCATTTCTTTGCTTCTCCTCTTTTTATTTTAATGTTTCTTAAGAGGATTCTTCAGCTCTTCAGAAAGTGCTAACTTGTTAGGTGCTTGCCTCTCATTTCATCTGCATGTTGCATTCCATGTGGCCACTTCCTCTAAACAAGGAGGAAATGCTGTCATCCACAGTCTATTATTGTTTTACAATTCCAAAATGGCGAACACATTGTTTCTAAATGTAGCTGCCTTTCTTGAACAATGATAGACTATTTACAATGCCTTTGCATGATTTATACCCGGTCCTATGGTTAGTTTTGTTAGTGCAATCATCTGCACGCTTTGTTTAGAAGTCAGCACGTTAGCTTTTTTATGCATGTATTTAAAAAAAAAAAAAACATACTTTAATGAGTTTGTGTGTGTTATGTTGTCCTTGTGTCAGAGTTTCAATGGAAAGGTGAGTCAGTGGATTGATGAACGGATGATGTGTGCAAAGATGAATGACAGAGTATTTGTATGATGTCTTATTGAGTGTCTACATCCAGTGACACAAAAAGCACTTTCATTCATAAGCCAGACCTATTGTCATTGTTAATGTGTGTTTAAATGTTTCCATGCTATTTACCCAAGCTCATTGCAAAGAACAGAGCTGAAGTTGAGAAAAATAGAGCTTTCCTTGAAAACTTCTGTACAAAATGAATGACAAGATATGTATTTCTGTGTCCACCTTCCAAGGCCTCTTGAACTCCCTGGTGAAGCACTCTTTACTCCATGTGTGGACAAACAAAACTCTAGCTTCCACACATGAGACACATGTACAATCCATGTCAGGGAGACAAGTCTAACACCATACATGCTGACATTGGCCAACACAAGATGAGATACTTACCATAGCAAACAGAACACAATGCAACAACACCCCAATTACCTTATCAAGCATTGCAATGACAGCCCAATTGCCGTAACAAACAAATATCCATACAGTGAGCATCTTCCCTTGTCCTGGGTGACCCAATGTTGGAAAGTGGGTTATTGGTAGTAGTAAGAATGAACCTACCACTGGCAATAAGGCCACTAACTAAATATAGGTTCTGTAAAGGTCTCAGTAAATTAGTGCCTTGCTCAACCCTTGGTAGCTAAAATCGAGCAGGAAGACCGAACTTGGGGAGACAAAATTGTGAAGCATTGAAAAACAGCAATACAGTAAATAAGTGAGACACAACACACAATACAAAATCCCACACCAATTTATAAAAATAGGTCATATTTTTAAGAGCATATAGACACCAAAATGAAAATAATTCAGTGGAGGGAACCAGAGTTATGGATTTTAGAAGAATAAATACTTTCTGTCGCTAGAAACACAAAGTTTCAACTTTACCAAAATTCTCCAAATTTCAGGAGGTATTTCCTGAAGTCCTCCTTGCAGGTCCAAAAGGTCCAAAACACAAATCCAAGGGTCTGGAATCTCCTGGTTGATCCTTGGAACCGGAGATATGATTTTTTTTAAAGAATAAAAACTTTCTAGTGCTTAGAAACACAAAGAGCCAGCTTTCCAAAAATGCTCCAAACTTCTCCAGTCTTCAGGAGGTGTTTCCTGAAGTCCTCCTTGCAGGTAGAAAGCGTCCAAAACACAAACCCAAGGGTCTGGAATCTCCTGGATGGTCCTTGGAAAGTTAGACTACAATTCCCACAATGCACCTGGACAAATCCATAAAAGTCCACTGGAAGCACTCCAGGCTGGGGACTCCTGCTGGGGATGATGCAGGTGAAACTTTGTTAACCTGTAGCTGCAGGGAGTCCACTCCTGAGTCCTTCTTAAAGCAAGGCACCCTCCCCTGGGCTCTAGTACCAGATTGTGCAGCGGGCGCAGTTCACTCAGAAGTGCAGACCAAGGGTGCAGATCCAGACTCCAGCAAGGCAGTCCTTCTTCCTCCTGAAGTTTCAGGCAGCAGATCGGAGAGGCTATACACCTCTCACATATTTATTCCCAGCTCCTGGGAATCAGGAAGGGGAGCACCCCAACCAATGGAATGCTGGATGACACCCAAATGCATGACCGCTTCCTCCAAAGTGTGGCATATTCCTCTCCCAGATAGCACCATTCTTCCAAAATCCATGATGGCTCAAATTTCAGCAGAGCAGTAAGAGCTGACTAAACCATCCCCTAGTGTGGCTCCTTTCCATAGCTCTCCTCTTCCTACCATCTGCTAATTCCTTCTTTGAGCCTAGTATCTGGATTAGGAGCTCAGAAGGTGGGGGTTAGGTGATCTGGCATTCCCCCCTGTCCTGCTCCCCTTTGAGGCTGTATGTTTTATTGCACCTTCCCCTGCTCTGGCATTACTGTGTAGCCCCAGAGCCGCCCTTCATCAGATAGGTGCTCCCCTGGACAGCCACATGTCACTTAATCAAGTAGCTGTGTTAATTCTGTTAGCACTGACCAATCAGAGGGGACCCCCAGAAGGCTGGATTTTGGCTTACAGAAAGAAAAGCCTTATAACTTATTTTCTGTACAAGTTGTGATAAATTCACCAATGTCAAATTGCTGGATTTATCATAAAAATATTTTGAATCCTTAAAATGCTTTTCTGCATTTTTCCTTAGTATAATTTCAATGAAATACAATATTGCAATAATAGCCTATGAAGGCCTGTATCTACAATGGGGTGAAATGAAAAGATTTGTTTTTCCCACACCAGGGCTTATAAAAGATCTTAGGCCCCTGCTTATAGTGATGTGACCCCCCACCCCCACGACTCAGACACCTAGGGGAGACCCTGGGGAGTACCTAATAAGTGAAAATAAGGTAGATCATCACATTTAAAGTGCCCATGGCACCCAAGTCAAATTGGGACACAGTTTCCATTTAAATGCAGTCTGAAGAGTCAAGCTGCATTTAAAAATCACAGCAAACCTCCAGCAGTGCCCACATGCAAAGGGCAGCAATTCTGCTGGGCCCCTATTTCCATGCCCTATTATGTACTAGGGTCTTATAGGTAGTTGGCACCCCCTTGCCATATTATTTACTAGGGCCGTATAGGGGATGTCATGCAAATGGTATGAATTTAACTTTTAAAGACATGCTGCAAGGCAGGCCTGCATTTAAAAGGGCAGAAAGCACACACATGCAAGTGCAGAAATTCTGCTGGGCCTCTATTCTCTATGCCCTATTATATACTAGGGGCTTCTCAGCAGATTGTACACCCTTTCCCTATTATATACTAGTGCCTTACTGGGACTGTCAGGCCACTTGGAAGGGTACCCTAATACCTACTGTACTCTATTACAAGTTTGTGTTTTAACAAAGCACTGGCCTGGGTCTGGGTAACAGAGCCCAGGGCACAGTCCGAGTCAGTTATCATCAGCACCAGTCAGCATCAAAAAACTGGGGGTGAACAGGGCTAAAAGATGACTTTGCAACACACCAGCACTGACCACGAAGCCAAATTTTGCAAACAACAGCAAATGGATCAGCAATCAAGGTGAAACATGCACAACTGTAGGCATACAAACAAATTACAAAGGAACAACATAAAGGTAGAAAAGTAATTGCAGGACAAATATGTATCCACAAAACACAATAACTTGGATTTAGTGGAACCAAATGCTTCAGAGCACAGGCCATTGGCCAGTCCATATATGTCCATGCACATTATTGTTCCCAAACTTGACTCCAATCACTGTCAGGGAACCTCCACATGAAGGCACATCAAGTGGGCAGGCAGGCACCTCAAGGATCATCCTTGGGTGAGGTGGGGTTGAATTTGGGAAGGGTGGATTTTGGTTTTAGAGGGGAGCCTTTTTCTTTGCAGGGGTGGGCTTCTTCTTGGGGGAGGGGTATGGATGCTTGCAGGGAGGCAGGTGTGACGGGAGAGGACTTGGATGAAGAAGGAATGGGTTGAGATGTGGGCGGGAGCCTCTTTGTTTTGGGAGGGGGTTTGGAGGTAACAGGGAAAAGGGCAAGTTTTGAATAGAAAACTCTATTTGAGAAAACAGGTAGGGTTACGAGAAGGGGTTGGGGATTTGGAGGTTGAGGGAGTGGTCGTCTTGTGTATGGGTGTAGATGCCTTGGGTGTGTACGTGTGTGAGGTATGCTTCTGTTTGGGTGGTGTCCGTTGAGTGAGTGAGTGTGGGCATTTGCGTGTCTTGGGGGGCTGGGAAGTAGAGGTGCTGGGTGATGTGGATGTGGTGGATGTGTGTATGTGTCTATTGGGATGGTGTCTGTGGGTATGCTGGATGTGTTGGGTGTGTCTGTGTGTTTGGGGTGGTGTCTGCAGGTGTGGTGGATGTGTCTGTGTGTGTTGGGGTAGTGTCTGCAGGTATGGTTGATGTGATGGATGTGTCTGTGAGTGTTGTGCTGGTGTCTTGGGGTATGGTATCTGAGGTGTGCGGGTTCGTGGGTTATGAGCTGTTGTCTGGTATATGGTGGGTGTGGTGGATGTGTTTGCGGGTATGCTGGATGTGGTGTATGTTTCATGGGAATGATTGTGGTGTCTGTTGAAGTGGTGGCTGATGTGATGTCTGTGGGTGAATATTGAGTGGCTGCGTGCCGGTGTGTCTTGTGGTGATTGTGTAAATATGTGATGCTTGTCTGTGTTGAGGTGAGTGAGTGCAGATGTGTCTGTGTGCTTAGGACAGGTAGAGTAATAGGGAATGTGGATTGGGAAGAGGGGGGAAGATGGAGGTGGCAGGAGTGCCGGGTGGCTAGCTGCCATCAGTGAGGAGGCTAGAGCCCGAAAAGATCTCTATAGGCCAGACATTTCACTTTGAATGACTTCCAGGTAAGCATTGGTCTGCTGAAGTTGGTTGGCCAACCCCTAGATAGCATTCACAATGGCAGTTTGCTTCACAGAGATACTCCTTTCTGGGGCAAAGGAGATGCCCTCTTGGGTGAGTGGGCACGACCAACTGTGTGGTGAGCAACAGGGAGGGTGGAGATAGAACTGGGGGTGGCAGACAAAGATGGTACAGGAGCAGGTCCTGATGGGTCCGCCATCACTAGGGAGTGGCCACAGGAGGTAGAATCCACTGATGCTGAAGTTGATCCTGTCTCTTCCATGGCACTCCCCTCACTCTCTGGGCTACTGGGTCCATTTGTGTCAGCAGTATCATGACTGGAGCTACAATGGCCAGATGCTTCCCCACTTGGTTGTTCCCTGTCTCCTTCACTTGCTTGGGCTGACGCTACAACAACAAAGAGGAAAGGGTGCACCACATGTTCCTGATCACACTCGATTAACAGCTATGAATAGCAAACATTATAATGATGTCAAGTAGGCCCCAGCAACAAATTACATCAAAGTGGCTTCTACATGTACCATATGCATGCATACCTCATGAACTGTCAACAGTTGCCCACAGGAAAATCAAGATCTCAGACAGCTACAGTTGCATGGGTGAAGTTGTGCAATCAAAGTAACCATTAAGCAAGTAGGAAACCACCTCATATTCAATGCTTTGCCTCATGGAGCATACCTCAGTTACCTGTTGTCATACAATAGTAGACCAGTGCCAAGTTCATTCCCACAGATCCCACACAAGGTCATGCAGACATCTATTTGTCACGTACACAATAACACAACAATAAGAGATGATGGTCCAAAATCATGCCATGTTGCTGACAGCAATACAGTAGCCTGAAGAAGGTGAAATGGATATACTCATGCCACACTGCAAACATATCAACAATGCACACTTCACCATGTATAATTTGTCCTAATGAAGTCATGGAGGTAGTGCTAATGTTGCTCAGATATATTACACATTTAGCATGGAAATGTACACTGTTGAATAAATGTGCAAAATGTCAGGGAGATATATTACTAAAATTTACAACTCAGTGAATCAGCAAGACCTAGGGAACTCACCACTACTGCCTGGCACCCCTTAGAATGACCTACTCTGGTTGCATCAGTAGGAGCAATTAGTGCTTTGTATGTTGGAGAGGCCCAGAGATTTCCACGTACTTGTAGAAGGCCCTCAACAGGTTGCACACTGGGAAGCTATATCACTGTCTCTATTTTCTTCCTGCACACTCAGATATCCATGGATGAATGGGGGTACCCAATCACATGTGATTCCAACATAACGGCAAGTCACTCCATGATGCATGACAACAGTCAGATAACAAACATTTCCCATTACACATGTACAGTGCACATTTCCACAGGATGCCACATCAATGGCATGGAAATGCACATTGTCTGTAAAACCTCTAGTACTATCTGTCATGTCCCTCATTGCTACTGCAGATAGTGACTCATTGCTGCACTTATTTTCCATTTCATAACAGGGGACTCAACATATCCAAACTGTGCTTGGTTATTGTCGCCGTTGAGGAATCCAACTACACCAGGGGATGTCCCCTTCAATGAGGCCCATGGAAGAACACGGCGGGCAGTAGAGTGGGCTTTTGTGCTCCTGAAGGTCATATTTCGGTGACTGGACAGGACTGGTGAAGCCCTCCTCTACTCACCCCAGAAAGTGTGCCAGATCACTGTGGCATGCTGCATGCTCCACAACATTGCCTTGCAGAGGAATATCCCATACATCCCAGAGGAGGGGAGCCTGCAGTGCTACCAGGTGAGAATCCTGAAATGACAACTGAAGATGACAGTGGTGAAGAGGAAGGAGCTGACTTGCAAGAAGATCTCATCCACAGCTACTTCTCGTGAATGTAAGTATATCATGTGAAATCATGACTGTGACTGCACAATGACCTGTAGTTATGAGAATGTGTGGAGTTTAGTGTTTTCCAAAGAGGTAGGGAGCTGATACACTGCAAAAATCAGCCAAAGGCTGATTGATAAGATAGCTTTCGACGCATCCCCACCTTGATGATGTTGCTTTGTTTGTGTCAGAATTATAGCAATGTACTTTGTTTTCCAGATGCCTGCTATGTGACTTGTGTAATATTTATGGTTTCAAGCCTATACTCCTTGTTTTGTTCTTTGTAACTGTACCTTTACCATGACATCTTCATGTGGACATTTCAGAGTTGTGACATTGGCAGGTATGTGATGCTGTTCTGACATAGAAGTGGACATGGATTGTTCTGGGTAATGTATGTTACATAGTTTTGGTGTGTGAGACCTGTGCCAAGACAGCTTGCAAAGTGTTTGGATGGAAGTTCAGAATTGCCCATTCAACTTGTTTTGTTTCCTGTGGTGGGCCTGGTGCATCATGTGTGTCATCATGTGATCATAAAATATGTAGTCCTAGCTTACAACAAAGTCATTTTCCATTCACATCGGCTAACCACTCTTTTTATATGACCTGTATGAACCTGTAGATGTGTTTCATCACTGTAGGCCACGGTGCCTGTGCCAAAACACTGACATTTGTTTGTGTCATACCACCTGATGCATGAGCATTAGATTATAATGGTCCTGTGATCAGGAACTGTTGTGCTGCCATCTGTTTGAATCTTGGATAATGTGATATTGGATTACTTTGGTGTGGCATGTTATGAGGCTCAGGCCGATGACATCAACAACTTCAATGTTTGCCTATTCTACAGGACAATGTCTGACAAATCCCTTCCTTCCATGATCTGGAGGTCTGTACTTGTAAATATGTTCATTTGCTCAGTATGAGGCAATCATTAAGTTTCTAATAGTTCAGACATATTGACAGCTTATGTGCTGAACACTGTAATACATTTCAAGTTAGACCAGACACTTGCATGTATGTGTTTGTGTGGGATGGTTGTAATCCTGAGCTGGAAACTGTGTACATGCAACATATCCCATCTTGAATAAATACCTTAGATCATCATCGTATAGTGCACATGGTCTGACATAGCTACATGGCTCAATATGAAAGCAAAATCAGCAGAAAATGAATCAGTGATGGGTGATTTTATTGTGAAGCTACGAATAACAGAAAATATACGTGCCATTAACCAACCCAAAAAATATGTGAAGGAGTCAGTCATGGTGAATAAACTCACTGGAGTAGATGCAACACCATTGGAAGCCCAGAGTCCAGAGTACTCCTCCAATTGGAACTGGAATGTCATTCAGGTCAGTCCACTGAGTGAATGTGTGGCACACAAAGTTAGGCATTAAGGAAGAAGGTGGTGGGTGTCTTGCCATCAGCACCTCCTGGATTCTTTGTTGGACTTCCCCGCTTACGGGGGAGGGTGATGAGCTGCTACAGAGGCAGGGCTGTCTGTAGCTGGTTCTTCCTCTGGCAGGGCCTCCCTTCCTGTGGCTAGTGCCGATTTTGATGGGCCTGCTGTTGATGAGTTGAAGGGAGGGGTACACTGGTTTTGAAAAGCCAAGCTCAGGGTGGTATGTATTTCCCTCAACACCCGTTAGGGAGGCCATGTTGGAACTGTGGGCCTGCATCTGTTCATGCATGTCCCTTTCCATGTCCCTCTGTAGCTGCTTGATTTTCTGGAGTTTGGTCAACACCTAGTCCATCACCCCTTGGGACTCCTGATAGATGCCCCCAAGACGTGACTGATGGTGCCCTGGCAAATAACAACCTCAGTGACCTCACCCTGCTGGCCCTCAGCATCTCTCCCATGCACCCTACCCCCACAGGCCTGTCCCCTTGCCACACGGTGCCTTCTCCAGCTTTTTCCTGGGCCCTTGCTGTCCGAAGTGTTGTGCTGCAACTCAGGATCCATGACTTGGGGTACACAAGATAGTGGACACTGAGCTAGGGACACAGATTGGGTTACAAATGGTTTCCTGTGATGTTGATGGAAGGGGGCTGGGAGGTGACAGACATTGTGGCCACAGTGAGACTTACTGTTGCCATCTGCCAGGTTGCTCAGATGGGCCAGAACCATCCTCCATGTTCAGAAGTCCAGGAGTGTTGTTATCATTGAGGGCTTCATCCAAGGGGGTAGTGGAAGACTTCCAGGGCCTCCATGTGCCCAGCGGCAGCTCATCCTGTTGATGGAAAATATACATTTTTACTGGTTGAATCGTGACATCTACCTCCAAAGGTTTTGTGTTACAGTAAGCAGAGACCTTGGACAAAGTTAAGTTGTAGGTAATCCAGTTGTGTCAAGCAACCATGGTATAGAGTAATTTGACATGACATGTGTGAAGCATGCCAACATAATTTGACTCAAGCGGCTGATGAGATGTGCAGAGCAGTTGCACTATGGAAGATGGCCGGAAAATGACATTTTACCACCAGTGCAGGCAACACAGTGGAGAGGCAAGATATGGCTTTGAACATTTGGAGCCCTAGTTGAGTGGGATGCAGGCAAACCCAGGACCTTGTGGTATATGTGACTGGAGTCATCATGTGCACAGTGCTGTTTCAATGTGTCTGCCGCTACCAATCTGGGGATGCAGCTTGAGGCCTTAGGAATACTTGTTGCACACACTGTGTAAGGTGTCATTCCCATTCTCAATAGTTCCATCTTGGGTTAGCAAGGTAGACAGACACGTTTCTGAGTTGAGCATGATCTGTATCTTGATATCTCCCAGGGGATTTCACTTACTTTGAGAGCTGACAGACAGGGGTATTTGGGCAAGTGAACATTGGGCTTTTTGTTGGAGTTAGAGAAACAAGGCCTATTGGGCTTTGCAGTTAGGTCACTCCCTTTACTTCCTAATACATGACAAATGGAATACTCCCAGGTGAGTGAAGAGCATTAGAGGGATTAAAAACAGGGGTATTTGGGCAAGTGACCACTGGGCTGGTGGTTGGAGTTACAAAAACAAGGCCTCCTGGGAGTTGCAGTCTTGTAACTTCTTCTACCACACACAATATACAAATTGTATCCTCCCAGGTGATCACACTTCAATTGAGAGATTACAAAAAGGAGTATTTGGACAAGTGAAAACTGAGCTGGTGTTTGGAGTTACAGACTCAATGGGGGTTATTACAACTTTGGAGGAGTTGTTAATCCGTCCCAAAAGTGACGGTAAAGTGACGGATATACCACCAGCCGTATTACGAGTTCCATAGGATATAATGGACTCGTAATACGGCTGGTGGTATATCTGTCACTTTACCATCACTTTTGGGACGGATTAACACCTCCTCCAAAGTTGTAATAACCCCCAATATCTCCTGGGAGCTGCAGTCAGGTCACTCTCTCTACTACACACACTATACAAATGGCATCCTCCCAGGTGAGTACAGTTCAATTGAAAAATTACAAACAGGAGTATTTGGTAAAGTGAACACTGGGCTGGTGGTTGGAGTTACAGAAACACGGCCTCCTGGGAGTTGCAGTCGTGTAACTCCCTCTACTGCACACACTATACAAATGGTATCCTCGCATGTGAGTACACTTCAATTGAGAGATTACAAACAGGAGTATTTGGACAAGTGAACACTAGGCTGGTGTTTTGAGTTACAGACACAAGGCCTCCTAGGAGTTGCAGTATGAGCACTCTCTCTACTACGCACACTATACACATGGTATCCTCCCAGGTGTGTACACTTCAATCGAGGAACAGGGGTATTTGGACAAGTGAACACTAGGCTTGTGTTTTGAGTTACAGACACAAGCCCTCCTGGGAGCTGCAGTCAGGTCACTCTCTTTATTACAAACACACTATACAAATGGGGGGTCATTACAACATTGGCGGTAAAAGCCGCTTACTGCCGTGCAGAAGACCGCCAATACACCGCCGCGGCTGCGGAATTCCGCCACAGCTATTATGACCCACATCTCGGAATCGGCCGAAACTCAGATACCCACACAAGTCCGCCACACCAAAGGTCAGTGATAAACTGGCGAAAACAAAACCTCCACCGTCACGCCAACAGAAACACGCCCATGCTATTACGACCCACGAATCCACGCGGCGGTCTTTCAACCGCGGTATTCCATTGGCAGTACACACCGCCGCGCTCAAAATACACACACATCTCTAAAACATCGCCACATTGGACAATTCAAAATACACACACCTGATACACATACAAACAACACTCCCACACACCCAACACAATATAAAACACACACCCACATCACCCACAAACCCCTACGACCCAAAATCAGAGACAAAGGTGACAGAGAGAGAGCACAGCAATAGAGAACCCCACCACACAGAGGCACAAAACACCATCACCCACACAACATCCAAGCACAAAATTCCCCACACCACTACACATCACCATACTCATCACCACATACACCACCCACACATCACCTACACCACCCCATGGCATGCCAAAGACACCCCAGGTTTTCCGAGGAGGAGCTCAGGGTCATGGTGGAGGAAATCGTATGGGTAGAGCCACAGCTATTTGGATCACAGGTGCAGCACACCTCTATAGCCAGGAAGATGGAGCTATGGCGAAGAATAGTCGACAGGGTAAACGCAGTGGGACAGCACCCAAGAAATCTGGAGGACATCAGGAAGAGGTGGAATGACCTACGGGGAAGGTGCGTTCAGTGGTCTCCAGGCACAACATCGCAATTCAGCGGACTGGCAGCGGACCCCCACCTCCTCCCCCACAACTAACAACATGGGAGGAGCAGGTCTTGACCATTATGCATCCTGAGGGCCTGGGAGGAGTCGGTGGAGGAATGGACACTGGTAAGTCAAATCTTAACTATCATATCCCCCACCCTACCTGCATGCTATCACACACCCCCACCCTCACCCCCTTCCCTATCACTCCAACTCTTCACTAATGTACTTATAACACAAACCACCCATCCCAACACCAAGCCCTGCATGACACAACTAAGCATGGACACCCATCACTAAAGCATGCCCAATGCACAAACCCATAACACCCCGAACCATCATCACACAAGCCCCCACACAGGAATGCTTGCACTGGAGTACACGCACACCCACCCATTGCACACCATGACACACACAGATGCAATAATCATGCTTTTATACCCCTGCAGGACCACTACCTAACGTCACCAGACAGGAGGGTCCAGACATCTTCACTCCACCCCCAGAAGAGGCCCACAGTGATGACAGCAGCTCTGGCCAACTGGATCCAGATGACCAGCCCGGACCATCGTGGGCCTCGGGACAGTTGGTTCCCCTCACACAGGCACAGCCCAACACTGACCTTCCACTCTCTGGTAACACCAGCACAGCACCCACCCAGCGGGCCCATACCTCCGTACCCATGACACGTCAGTCAGCTGTGTGTCCACCACTACAGGGAACCCAGGATAACCCACCACCCCAACAACAACAGGGACCTGGAGGCAGTGGTAGTGGGCACACGGTCCAGGGGACGGATGCACAGGAACACAGGGGAACTGGGAGGGCTGTTGTGCGACAGGGGGCGGACAGGCCAAGGGAACCCACTCTCCACGAGGCCCTCTCCTCCATCATGGGAGCATACCACCACTCCCAGGAGACGATGGCAACGGTCCTGGCCAAGTTTCAGGAGACCCTGCGCATGTAGGACGAACAGTATTCGGGGTTCAGGGAGGAGCTCAGAACCATCAGCTCCGCCCTGGGCACCATCGTAGGGGTGCTGAAGGACATACAAAAGACCATGAGGGACACCGTGACACTCCAAGGGGCCCCTGACACTAGCATGGATGATGAACTGCCCACCACCTCCGCCGGCGCTAGTGGACAGGATGCTCCGCCACAGGACCACCACACCAGCACCCCACCCCCTGCAGATGGAGAAACACCCCGCAAGCAGTCCCTGAGATCCAGGAACAGGACAGAGCAAGATGGCAAGACCCCCGCCAGGAAATAAGACCACCCTGATTGTCCTCCCACTGTCCCACTTTGTAACCCTGTCCATATTGGAACTGCCCCAGCTCCACTTCCTATGCCCATGTGGGCAATGCACCTGTGAGACTAATAGACTAGACTCTGCCATGGACATTCCTCCACCATCACCCATCACCATTTTGCCACCCCCTCCAATAATTAGCACTTCAATAAACACCCTTGAACCACAAAACAATCTGGAGTCAGCCTGTGATTTTGAAAATGTGTATTAGCTATGACAGTGACAAAATCCGTTCTCAATAGTAATGTCAACATACCTATGTCACACATCACAAGTCCATGAAGGATGCAAGCAGATGACACACGTTGGTAACCACACCTGTTAAACCGTAATGGAAATGTATCACTCAGTTAGCAGATACTACTTCAAATTGACAGACAGGATAGAGGTAGAAGTGTGAAAGTGAATGTAATAGTAAAAAAATTGTTCTCACCTGTGTGTCACTGGAAATATTGCTGTATGACAGAGTCCCTGTTATCAATGTCTTCTTCCTCTGCTTCCTCCTCATCACTGTCCACAGGTTCCACAGCTGCCACAACACCGTCATCTGGACCATCCTCCTGCAGAAAAGGCACCTGGTGTCGCAAAGCAAGATTGTGAAGCATTGAGCAGGCGATGATGATCTGGCACACCTTCCTTGGTGAGTAGAATAGGGAAACACATGTCATATGGAGGCACCTGAACCTGGCCTTAAGGAGGCCGAAGGTGCGTTTGATCACCCTCCTAGTCCGCCCATGGGCCTCATTGTAGCGTTCCTCTGCCCTGGTCCTGGGATTCCTCACTGGGGTCAATAGCCATGACAGGTTGGGGTAACCAGAGTCCCCTAATAGCCACACACGGTGCCTCTGGAGTTGACCCATCACATATGGGATGCTGCTATTCCGCAGGATGTAGGCGTCATGCACTGAGCCAGGGAACATAGCATTTACTTGCGAGATGTACTGGTCTGCCAAACATACCATCTGTACATTCATCGAATGATAACTCTTCCGGTTCCTGTACACCTGTTCACTCCTGTGGGGGGGGGGGACAAAAGCCACATGGGTACCATCAATGGCACCTATGATGTTAGGGATATGTCCCAGGGCATAGAAGTCACCTTTCACTGTAGCCAAATCCTCCACCTGAGGGAAAACAATGTAGCTCTTCACGTGTTTCAGCAGGGCAGACAACACTCTGGACAACACGTTGGAAAACATAGGCTGGGACACCCCTGATGCCATGGCTACTGTTGTCTGAAATGACCCACTTGCTAGGAAATGGAGCACTGATAGCACCTGCACTTGAGGGGGGATTCCTGTGGGATGGCGTATTGGTGACATCAGGTCAGGCTCCAACTGGGTACACAGTTCCTGGATTGTGGCACGGTCAAACCTGTAGGTGATGATTAAATGTCGCTCCTCCATTGTAAACAGGTCCACCAGCGGTCGGTACACCGGAGGATTCCGCCATCTCCTCACATGTCCCAGCTGACGGTGCCTAGGAAGGACAACATCGACCACAGAGTCAACAAATTCAGAGGTATGTACCCACAGCTACACAGAACACGACACTAAATACAATATCCTTCCTGTATGTGTGTTGCGTGTAGGCCTAGGTATGTGTGACGCAGTTGTAAATGAAGCCATGTGGGCCCCTGAAATGGCGGCTGCCTGACCTCTAAAGTGGGACAATGGGATGTGAGGTAACTGCGCTGGCGTTGTACACCGTCGTGGTAGGCGGTCAAAGACCGCGGCGCAATGCTGCATTGGTTAACATTGGACCCTATGGGTCCCAGGAGCCAATGACGAAGTGCGCCGGCGGTGATGATACGCACCGCCGCGGACGTGACCGCCATTTTCTATCTGTTCAATCACTCGATACCTGATCTTCGACAGGAGAGGACCTACACTGCAAATGCTGCTGTGACTGGAAGAGACAATGGCTCGTGCGTCTGAGGAAAGGGCCCCTGCCTTCACTGCACAGGAGTTGGAGAGGCTCATGGACGGGGTCCTACCCCAGTACACGCTACTCTACGGTCCTCAAGACCAACAGGTAAGTACACAGGGAGCACGTTGTATGGGCTATGCCTGGGTGGGGAGGGCTGGATGTCAGTAGGAAGGGGGCAGAGTCCTGCGAGCATGTAGAAGTGTGATTGCATGTGCCACATGGCAAGGGCAGGGATGTGGGCCACTCACTTCGAGGGTGCTGTTGCTAATGACTTCTCTTCTTCCCCTGTACATGTCATGTAAGTCAGCGCCCACCAGAAGAAGGATATTTGGCGTGCCATCGCCAAGGACGTCCGGACCCTGGGGGTCCACCAGAGAAGGAGCACCCACTGCCGTAAAAGATGGGAGGACATTCGCCGCTGGAGCAAGAAGACGGCGGAGGCTCAGCTGGGGATGGCCTCCCAACAGCCGCCACCCCCCCCCTACCAGCACTGCCCTCCCAGCAGCCCCTCAGGCTTCGCTCCGTGCCCGCTCATTCAGGAGGGTGGGCATCACCTTCTCCCCAGGCACCTCAGCCCCTGCCCCTGTCACCCCTGCTGCCCTCAGTGAGGAGGCCATTGACCTCCTCAGGTCACTCACTGTTGGGCAGTCTACCATTGTGAATGCCATCCAGGGTGTAGAAAGGGAGTTGCAACACATTAATGCATTCCTGGAGGGCATTCATTCTGGTCAGGCTGCCCATCATCGAACCCTGCAATCTCTGGCCTCAGCACTGATGGCAGCCATTGTCCCTGTGTCTAGCCTCCCCCCTCCAACTTCCTCCACCCAGACCCAATCCCCTGTACCCCAGCCTATCCCAAGCACACCATCAGACCAGCCTGCACACACCTCAACACACAAGGGCAGCTCAGGCAAACATAGGCACCACACATCCCACAGGCACTCACACAAGCATCACCCACATACAGACACAGCAACATCCACTGCCTCCACCGTGTCCCCCTCGTCGTTGTGTCCCTCCTTCCTCCCAGACTCGCACCAGAACAACCAGCACCACACCCCGCTCACCTGCACTCACCACCCCCACTACCATTTACACGTCTCCTGTGTCCTCTCCCAGTGTGTCTGTGACGCCCCCTCCCAAAGTACACAAATGCGGACACCCACACACCCAACATCCATCCACCTCACGACAGCCTCCAGAACATGCACCTGCACCCAAATCATCTAAAGTTACACCTCCTACAACCACCTCCTCTTCCTCCACTCCCAGACCCCCTCCAGCTACCTGTCCCAGTGTTCGTCAGAAACTTTTCCTGAGCAACCTTGACCTCTGTCCCACCACCCCCACCACTCCAATTCATAGGTCCCGTAGTAGCACCTCAGGCAAAGAAAGTCCAGTACCAGTGGTGCGTGTTAGAGGTATGTGGAGTGCACCGGCCACCAGGGCAGCCAGTGTGACACAGAGCCAAAGCACTGCCAGTCCACCCCCTGTAAAGCACCAGAAGTTGGACAGTGCCCGACGGGAGAAGGTGAAGACTCCTGCTGGCAAAGCCGCCCACAAGGGTCCCGGGGGGAGTGTCGAGTCAGCTGTGACCCCTCCGAAGGTGGTGAAGGGGCAGAAGAAGTCTCCAAAGTCTGGCAAGAGCAGCACGGCGGAGAAGGCCGCCATCCTCCCCGCTGGCCAGGACGCCACCTCCAGCCCCATCATCACTGGTCCGGAGACCACCGTCAGAGTCAGTGCCCTGGAGGGCAGCACTATTGTCACTGGTCCGGAGACCACCGCCAGAGTAAGTGCCCTGGAGGGCAGCACTATCGTCACTGGTCCAGAGACCACCGCCAGCGTCAGTGCCCTGGTGGGCCCCGGCACCCACAGCCCCGCTGGGCACTGAGGGACCGTCATGAACAGGTCAGAAACGGCAAAGTCAAGCATCGCTTAACAGGGCAAAGACCACCATGGCAAGCACCGCTGAACAGGGCAAGCACTGCTGAACAGGGAAAAGACCGCCATGGCAAGCACCGCTGAACAGGGCAAGCACCGCTGAACAGGTCAGAAACGCCAAAGTCAAGCACCGCTGAACAGGGCAAAGACCGCCATTGCAAGCACCACTGAACAGGGCAAGCACCACTGAACAGGTCAGAAACGGCAAATTCAAGCACCGCTGAACAGGGCAAAAACCGCCATGGCAAGCACCGCTGAACAGGGCAAGCACCGCTGAACAGGGCAAAGACCGCCATGGCAAGCACCGCTGAACAGGGCAAGCACTGCTGAACAGGTCAGAAATGGCAAAGTCAAGCACAGCTGAACAGGGCAAAGACCGCCATGGCAAGCACCACTGAACAGGGCAAGCACCAGCAACTCAAGCATCGTTAGCCCATGTGCGGCTGGGACAGTGACGGAACTGGGACCGTCACAAGGAGCGTGATGCACTCTGGGCACCAGTCCCACTCCAGAACCAGTGGAGAACTGCATCCACTACCTGAATCCTTCACAGGATGAAGCACTCTGGGCACCAGTCCCCCTCCAGAACCAGTGGAGAACTGCATCCACTACCTGAATCCTTCACAGGATGAAGCAATCTGGGCACCAGTCCCCCTCCAGAACCAGTGGAGAACTGCATCCACTACCTCTGTCCTTCACAGGATGAAGCACTCTGGCACCAGTCCCCCTCCAGAACCAGTGGAGAACTGCATCCACTACCTGAATCCTTAACAGGATGAAGCACTCTGGGCACCAGTCCCCCTCCAGAACCAGTGGAGAACTGCATCCACTACCTGAATCCTTCACAGGATGAAGCACTCTGGGCACCAGTCCCCCTCCAGAACTAGTGGAGACTGTTATCCACTTGAGAGACTGTGGCTTTGCACTCCCCAGGATGGTACAGTGGGCAAGCCACCCACTGTAGAGACTTGAGAGACTGTGGCTTTGCACTCCCCAGGATGGTACAGTGGGCTAACCACCCACTGTAGAGACTTGAGAGACTGTGGCTTTGCACTCCCCAGGATGGTACAGTGGGCAAGCCACCCACTTGTGAGACTTGAGAGACTGTGGCTTTGCACTCCCCAGGATGGTACAGTGGGCAAACCACCCACTGTAGAGACTTGAGAGACTGTGGCTTTGCACTCCCCAGGATGGTACAGTGGGCAAACCACCCACTGTAGAGACTTGAGAGACTGTGGCTTTGCACTCCCCAGGATGGTACAGTGGGCAACCCACCCACTGTAGAGACTTGAGAGACTGTGGCTTTGCACTCCCCAGGATACATCAATGGGCATGGAGCCCCGTCGTGGATCTGGCTTTGCACTCATCGGCTGAGGTGCCCCCCCCTTCCCGTCCCCCTGAGGTGCCTGTTGTATTTCTATCTGATGCCCCTGCAGTGTTCTCTCCGTTTCTGGACAGGTATCGTGTGTGGGCCTCGCCCATGCATTTTGGGCCCAGTGGTCCACGGACATTGAATTGTGCATACCTGCACTACTAATCATGATGGATATATTTGGAATGTGCATATATTTCTGTATATATGAGCTTACTGTATTTTTATTCATTACAATAGTTATACTGATTCCCTTTTGTCTTTGCATTCTTCCGGGGGGGTTGTGGGTTGTTACTGTGATGTTTGGATATGCATTGGTGTGTGTGTTGTAGTGGGTGAGGTTCGGGGTGGGGTTGGGGGTGTAGCGTGTGTGTCCCCCTGACTTTTGCCTCTCCCCTCCCCTATGTCGTAGGTGCAGTACTCACTGTTGTCTTCGGCGCCACCGTTGCTGATGTTCGTAGAGGAGCAGGAAGACAAGCACAGGGAGTATTTGGAGTTCGGGCTCCATGGTGCCCTCCTTCCTCGTGGAGTGAGTTAAGGTGAGCGTTTTTGCATTGCAAAAGCTGTTTCCGCCGTGTTTTTATCCACGGTGAATCCGGCCCGGAAAAGGTGGCGGATTGGTAGGTTGTGATACTGTGGGCGGTACTTTGTCTCCCGCCTGTCTGTTGGCGTTGACCACCGCGCTGCTTATCTGTACCGCCGTGACGGTCGTAGTGTTAAAGTGGCTGTCTATGTTGGCGGTTTCCGCCATGGTCATAATTCCCTTTTTTTCTCCGCCAGCCTGTTTGCGGTATTACCGCAGCTTTAACACCGTCCGCCAGGGTTGTAATGACCCCCCATGGTATCCTCCCAGGAAAGAACACTCCAATTGAGAATTGAGGAACAGGGGTATTTGGATAAGTGTACACTGGCCTGGTGTTTGGAGTTAGTGAAACAGTGCCTCCTGGGAGTTGCAGTCAGGTAACGCTCTCTACTACACACACTAGACACATTTTGGGGTATTACATATCTGTATGCAGGCTGCATTTAGATTGGGGCATACATTTACATGCTGACACATACCATGAGTCCTGGGATGGTTTGTTGATCTTGTAAGACTTACAGACTCCATTTGGACATATGACATGTGATGGGCCTTGATATCAATGATGTTGTATCCAACAATATAGATTAACAGTGTTAATACTCAGATACTCTGGTTATTGAATTTTAGTGAAGTACATGAACAAGACAGTGACAAAAGCTGAGCTGTGAGCATGCATGACAATGCAGTTTTGTGACAGTTTTCATGTTGTGGCTTACCAGCCTCCACTCCCCTAGGTATTCATGTCAAGCCCTAAGGATGCAGGATGTCCAAGACCTTCTCCTCCCAGGGAAAGAGTAATAATGGGGCACGCGGAGGGCCACTGCCAGTCTTCTTGGCCTGCAGCTGGTGCTTGGAGACCAGGGAATGCACCTTGTCCCTGAGGTCGTTCCACCTCTTCCCAATGTCCTCCTTTGTGCACAGGGGGGTGCTACAACATTCACTCTGTCAACTATCCTGTCCCACATTTCTATTTTCATACTGAGAGGAGTATGCTAGACTTGGGATCCAAACAATTGAGACTCTACTCTCAATTCATCCTATGTAAAACGATTTTTGGACCGTGACTTGACTAAAAAATAAAGGGGTGACAGTGACTAACTAAACAAGACAAGTGAATATGGGGAAAAAATAGATGATGTGTGTGAAAGGTGTAAAATATGATGGTGGAAAAAAGGGCCGCCTTAGAACGAAAAATGGATCCAAGATGTGTGGTCTGTCTTGCAGTGGAAATGCAAAGGATTCTGGTCTGTGAAGGGGTGTGTTTTATAGTGTGATTTGCAGTTGTGTCCATTTGGCCAATGTGGGTCAGCTGTGTTGTTTTTTAATTCATCCAATGTGCACTTTTTAGTTACTTGGACTGCGATGATCGACCGCCATTGGCTGACTGCTGTGAGGAGACCACCAAGCAACTGTGTTTGTAATAGGTGGTCCTGTCTGTATAACTCGTAATACAGCAGTCTTGTGATCGCCGACGTAGTGGTATTTGTAGGACGGGCAACATGGCGGTCTGGCGGTCTGGCGGTCCGACTATCAAACTCGTAATCAGGCCCTTACTATTCTATACTCCAGTCAGAACCAACTCATAGAAAGTGCTAGACATTGAAAGGAGCATGCTTACTATTCCTTACTCCAGCCACAACCCACTCAAACAAGCTGCTCAATAGTGAAGGGGGCAGATTTATTATTCAAAACTCCAATTAGAGCCAACTTGTGGAAAGTGCTGGATAGTGAAGAGGGCAGATTTACTGTTTCAAACTCCAGTCAGAGCCAATTCAAAGAAGGTGCTAGATAGTGAAGGGGCAGATGCACTATTCAAAATTTCAGTAAGAGCCAACTTGTGTATGGGGCTGGACAATGAAGGGGGCAGATGTAGGGGCATATTTGTGTGGCCCTGCGTGATTTGGTAAATGTGGTTTAATCCAAGGCAGTGCAAGTCGCTACCCTATGTTACTGTGACCTGGGAAGGAATTCCATGGGTGGCTCGTGATGTATTCCCACATATCCACCAAATGATTTTGGTGCATTCCCATGTTTACCATTTGTGGTAGACCAGAGAATGCATCAAAATGCTATGCCTCCCCAGGGGACATGTAACAAGGAAAAATATGCTTATTTCTCTTGTGTTTCCTCTTTCTACTTGTGCTGCGTTCTGCATTTCTACATTTGTTTTATTGTCTCAAATAAAATAAAATCAAACATTGAAATGTTTAACCTATAAATTACATTTGTCTTAATCTTCTAGATGGAAAACCCACCATCCAGAAAAACAAATAATATTCCAATCAAAAAAGAAAAGTAATATTCACAACAAAGAGCACATCTTGAAGCCAATCAGGTAAAGAACTTCACAACTGCCTTCTTTAACATTTTCTTTCAAATTTAAAAATGTTCCAAGTCCAAACAGGCAAATAACTACTGTATTTATCCTTCTTCTTACAGAATGCAAAGAAATAATAATTTTGTTTAGAAAATGGGGTTTCAAATGAACAACATTTCTTGCATTTAACAGGATTAAGCAGAAGGTATAAAACAGTCTGTAACCATTTTAACATGGTGTTTAAATCGCATAGTTTCATTTATTTTCTCATCAACACTCATCTGAAAGACAACATTGCCACTAACAAAAACCAAAGAAATTCCAATAAAAAATTCAAAACAAAATTCAGACCAAAGATCAGTACTCAAGACCAGAAGGTAAACAAATTCACATTTCCTGCAGAACAAAATGTTAAACAATTTTCTAAGTTCAAGCAGTGAAGCAACCACCATTTGTATCTGTCCTCTAACAGATTTCAGATCAGTAACATTTTACTGTTATTAAGAGAAGATGTTGAAAATGAATAACATTTTATTTCTTTTGACAGGATTAACCCCAGCATGCAAGACAGTTGATATGTTTTTCATGGTGGTAACATTACATCACTGACATGGTTTTCTAGTTTTTGCTTTCTCTTTTTCATTTTTCTGCCCTTAATCATTCCGGCCATACACCCAGGGGTTTTATAGTGATATGTTATATTTACATTTTTTTCACATAAGTAAAACACGAAGAATCAACATCAAGCACAATGCATCAAATTTAAATGAGTTAATAGAATACTTAAATATGGTGGGTACATTTATTGTACATAGAGGCTTACTGAGCCCAGGAGTCAATGGTGGAGTGTAAACTATTTCTCAACCTGTTGCAAAGGCAGAATGGTTACTCATGGAGATATAATAGAACAGACTATTCAACATAAACACTCCACCTCTGCAATGGACTTAGAAATTAGAGAACGTGCACAACACATAAAGACACTTGGTGGTACCTTCTATGAACCCTGTGGCTCAGAACCGAGGGAAATAGCCAAGAACATATCCATGTCTTTTGCAAGTACTATGCCCACAATCCCAAATTTGAGAAGATCGGTACAACAAAAATAGGTGTGTAATCCACACATATGAACTCTACAAACCTATTTTACAATTAATATCTCCCTTCACTAGCAGAATCCTTTAATGATGAACCTTCCTCCTCTATGACAACAAGCACCCTGACTTATATATACACATCTTAGCTACCCTAGATAACAGTGTTGCCCTTGAAAATAATTAAATTTGGGTAATGGAAAGTACATTTATGTCGACCCCCCAATCCAGTCATCCAAAATTACACAGTAAATGCTAAAATAACACTACTGTGCCCCTAATTTATTGTTTACTTTCAGTCAAACAATCCTCAGCATACACAGCTTTTTTATCAGTGATAACGTCTAGAACTATAAACAGAAGTCCTAGGAACATAATTGACTTCAAACTACAAATCATAATTATTATTAGCAAATTTTATGCAAACACCCAAATTCAAAGATAGTTTTTACATTTTTACGAGGTAAATTGGAATAAAATCAAAAAATATCCTTAGCTGACAATTATATGACAAGCAGTCAAGTTAAATTTGAACTACAAAAACGTATAATTGTAGCTCCTGAATGTATAGATGAATTTTATACAATAATTGTACACTCAGAATACTTTTTACAAAATGAAGAAAAATTAGCACCACTTCTGAATTATTTTGAAGAAACATGGATTGGCAATCTAAACAGGTTGGGTCAACAAAAAAAACATGATTTTCAATTGAATGGTGGAACAGCTATGCAACCTGCTTAGATGTAGGTGCAAAAACAAACAATGCCATTGAGAGCTGGTGTAACAGTTTTAACAATTCCATAGGGAACAACCATTCCAATCTGATCATTTCCTGGAAAACATCCAAAAAATGAGCCAGGTCCATTAATTCATAGGTAGTCTGAAAGACTATTGGCAAGTTCAATAGTTTTCAATTTTGGGCACTCCTCCACCCAGGACAACTAGATTCCTCACATCCTGCTCCTAAAAATACTTGGCTTATATCAAACCAATATGCATTATAGCTTTAATAATGATAAAATGTAATAAATTAATAATACCCAGGTTTTTAACTATTTCTTGAGTATTAACAAATCTGCTTTTTTTTGGTCATTAGAAATTTAATTTGAAACTTTTAAATTTCAATAATGTAACATTAATATTAATTTAAACCAAAACATACATCAGTAACACAATAACATATACTTGCCTGTACTTACCATTATGCATGGTAAAGATGTGTGTGGTAAAGATATGCCTGTTAGAAGCCCATACGTGGTAAAGATTGAATTGTAAAGGCACTTCATGGTTGGAAGCTTGGCAAAAGCTATTTACCTTCTGGAGTTCAATGTTTATTTTTAACACTTTCTAAAGAACCTTTCTAAAGGTTACCTTGTGAAAAACTACTAGATTGATTTGTTGGACAAATGGGGTTTAAATCACAAATCCGTTTGCACATATTAGTTCAATTTAGGTACACAAGAATGTCACCAGGGGATACAAAGACCAATCCTAAAAATCAGGATCTAAACTGATGGCCACAGATTAAATTAAATTTACAAATATTAAAAATCAGCAAGTATTCCCCCTGCCTTTGCACCGTCCTCTGAACTTCCGACTGAGAGGTTGCCGCCACTCTGGCTACCTCCCTGCCGAGCCCATTAAGAGTTTCCTGCTGGGCTGGCAGGCGGAAACCTTGGTTTCCAGCATAGCGGGAAACAGGCGGCAGGATTGTCTCTGGCTCATATTGAGCCGGAGGCAATGCTGCCACTGCAGGGTACACCAGCACCTTTTCAATGCACAGCAGACAGTGAACAGCGATGGTGCTGGGCATGCTAAGTGCATGGGCAGTGCAGAGGCCCCCCTGTAACCCCCTGAACCTGTTCTCCGCCAGCCTTTTCATGGCTGTAACACTGCCATGAAAAGGCTGGCAGAGAACGAGGTCATAATAAGAAGATTGCGACCTGGCTGATTGCGATCTCCGCCACCGCCAGGCCGTCGGAATCATGAATCCCGCCGGTGATGGTGGTAACCTGGTGGTCTAAGCACCAGGGTGTTAATGTGGCAGTCGGACCGCCACGGCAGCGGCGGTCCTGATCGCCAGCCTCATAATGAGGGCCATTATTTTGTTTCACATGCAATTTTCACACCTAAACATGGTGCTATACACAGTTCAAAAGAGAATGAAAATTGTGTGCAAAACATATGACAACAGACTTACATATTTTAGTGGGGGCTCAGGGAAAACAATTTCTCCACTTTGATGAGTATTTTCCATCTAGGGAAAGACAAAAAAAAGTCAACTTAATCTTAATTATAACGTGGTAGATGTTGTTGCTGGAAAAAATAGATTGGTACACATGTAAGCCTAACAACAGTAATCCACGATTTCTCTTTATCTTCCAGATGAGTACACTCTGATGCCAGCCAGTAGTCTAGAACCAAGGGAAGCACCTCGTAGGGATCAGGAACTCACTCTAGCAGAGGCCAGCAGGGCTCAGGAAGGTCCGGTTGTAGCAGGAAGGCCCCTGGAGGTTGCTGTGTCCCTATATCTCAGAAGAGGAGGTCTGCCAACTGACTGTTGTCAGCCAAGGGTGAAGGAAGCAGCTCCAGTCTCCCATCTCAAGGAGCAGGGAAGGCCTAGCAGCAGGGCAGTCCCCTGGGGAACAAGGCAAGCCTCAAACAACAGGGCACTCATCTAGGGGACAAGGCATTCCTTCTTCTATGATCCACAGATCCAAGAGTGTATTGCAGATATGTTCTGAGGGTCAAATATGTGTACCTGGTGCCGGCCTTTGAAGTTGGGGAATATCTTGGTTCACACCTACATCTGGTTCTGGAAGTGTCGTCCCTTTCCCTGCCAAGGCATCAATAAATCTGGGTTGACAAAGGAATGATGTTAGATTCCTTCATGGGTGCTGGAGGCAAGACATTTAAAGTGTAAGTGGGGCAGGGAACAGCTCTGCTCCCAGCCATCTAGGCATGATGCCCCATTCTGCCTACATCTAGTCCTCTTTGTCTCACTGCCTGGCCAGAATACACAAACCTCCAAAAGCAGAGCCATTTCTATCCATGTAACCAAGGACACTGACAGAGGCACAAAATTGTTAGGGTAAGAAAATGCCAACTCTTCAAAATTGTCACTTTCAGAATAGAGACTTAAAACCCAACCTTACAATTTATTTGAGTTCAAACATGCTACTTGTACCTGCCCCCAATCAAAAGGTAGCACATATTAAATGTAATAAGGTAACCCAGTGGTATCTAATGGGAGAAATAGGCCTTACGATGGTGAAAAACAAATTTATGAGTTTTTAACTACTAGGACATCTAAAACTCTTTTTTCGATAGATGTGTTTATTGGTATTTAAGAGAAGAAACAGCAAAAGGGTAATCAATCATAGGAATGGGTAGGAAGGCGAAGGAGAAATCAGCGGACATACAGTATACATCAACTTATACATCTTGCAGTATGGGGGAGTGCAAGACAACCATATTATCAGAAGGACTGTCCAGGTCAAGCAGGCATGCAGTCTGTAGATGTTGCACAGCTCGGTGGTCCTACTGGCAAATGCATGGAGGCTGGGCGATCTGATTTGTAAGGCATTAGGCGGGGAATCTGTCCCCACATCCTGCTGAGCCTCTTCCATGTCTGTAGTGGCATCATACTCTCCTTTGTGCCAGGTAAGTGAGCAGCAGTTCCCAAATATCTTTCGGGCATAATCACAGTGGCATGTGTTCCCAATAGAGTGAGAGCAGTTCCTGGCAGTTTGCAGTGCGGCTTTGGGTGGGGCATCTTTGACATATCCCAGGAGCCCCACTAGTGGGGTCGGAGACAGCAAGTGACCAGTGATCTGGGCAAGGGTGCCGTAAAAATCAGTCCAATAGCTAGCTACATGTGAGTAGTCCCCAGTGAGGTATAGGGATGTGGCCTGTGGGGCGGCACACCTCAGGGAGTGCCTCCTCGATCAGGCCCAATTGTACTGGGGTTCGATATAGTCCGTTCAGAAACTTAAACTGAATGAGACAGAGTCTGTTACTAGGCGACAAGGCCACAATCTGAGCACAACAATGTAACCATTGTGCTTCTCAGATGTGGGGATTGAGGTCCAGTTCCCATGCAAAACAGGCCGTGGGGTCACACACCAGCTCTTCTTCCTGTGTTGTGGCATACAATCAGGTGACCAGCATACAGGGAGATGGGTTTGTTAACAGGTGGTCTAGTGCATGCTATGTAGGTGGTGGCGCAAGGAACATATCATGTAGCACAAAGCTGATGGTATAGAAAGTCATCCAGCACCGAGGATCGCTGTTTAGCACCGTTGTCCTGTAGCAATGAGAGCATGGGATTTTGCACAAGTGAAATAGAGGGAGCAAATATGCAGGACAACTTGGCATTTGCCGCAAACCACACCCAGTGAATGCATGCCACTGTGTCAATCTCCCCAGGTGGTGGTTTGAAAGGCTGATGTAGTGCAGTAGCTAGAGGTCAGGGAGCTGCCTGGTCTGCCTCCACAGCCATGTGGGGCTGGAAACGAGTGAGATAAAGACAAAAATATATGTATTGCCCTTGCGCGCAGTATGAGTATTGGCACAGGTCAGGCACATTCAGGCCATCTTACTTGAAGGGCACGTTGAGCATCTCTAACGCAATCCGTTTGTTTGCCCCCCTACCCACAAGCCAGGGAGATCATATTTGAGTGCAGTCTTTTTATAAATTGTTTGGTGAGCGGGATCAGGAGGTTGAAGAAGCGATATACGAATTTGGGAAGGACAATCATTTTAGCAATGGCTACTCTCTCCACCATGAAAAGGGGTTGTTGGGACCTGGCCAGAACATGCGCTTTAAGGCAGGCTGCAGCCCTCTCATAGTTTGCCCACTAGATTACGTCCATATCTTGGCCAAGTCAAATACCCAGGTAGCAAACTGGGCCAAGGCCGCTGCAAGGGGTAGTCAGACATGAATGGTTGCATACCAGAAGTGAGAAAGAATAGGATGGATTTAGTCCAGTTTATATTGATACCAGATTACCCACCAAACCTTAACCCTTTACGTATTATGGGGGACAGATTTGTTTGGGGTTCCCGTACATATGACATGATGTTATCTGCAAACTAGACTAATATCCTTCTGGTGGTAAAGTTGAGGCCCCTAAGGGAGTGGTGCTGTTGCAGCCTGGAATCTGGAGGCTCCATTGCTGTAGCAAATAAGACAGGGGACAAAGGACACCCTTACCTAATCCAGCGGGTATTTGAGATTGGGGCAGAAGTTGTGCCGTTAAGGTGGAGGCAAGCCACTGGGGAAGTATATAGTAGCAGCAAATCAAGTTCACAAACCAAGGGCTAAGCTCAGGTCAGTGAAGAAGGTGAAATAAGTACACTAGCAAGGTAGTGACTGCAGCCAGCTGAGGATCTATGGTGTGCATTTGTGTGAACATCCTGTGGAAGTAATGAGCTGTGGAGCGCCACCAGCACAAATCCCGACTGGTCCGGGACGAACAATATCTGTCAGTCAGGGAAACAGCCGATTGGGCAGGAGTTTAGCAAATATTTTGTTGCTGACATTTTTCATTGACAGAGGGTGCTATGAGTCACAGTGATTGGTGGGTGTATCAGGTACATAAAGAGAGCACGATTCAAATGGTCAGTGTGTTTCCGTCCATACTAGCTGAAATGTTTTGGACAATTCAAATGGATCAAGAGTAAAATGTAAAATGCATTCTCTAGAATCCATTGTTGATAATTCACAATTGCAAATCTATACTCATTTAGGCCACATGTGTACTATACCTAAGGTGCCATAGATCTTTCTTGGCCCATGCCATGAATCAGAACCATGAACCAGATATGTTGGACATACCCTTTCTGCAGTGCCAGCCAATTATTTTGCCTTCACCCCTACTGTTTCTGAATTGGGTTTTTTGGGCATTAGGTCTCTGTGCACTTTACCACTGCTAACCAGTATTAAAGTCCTTGTTCTCTCTCCCTATAACATGATAAAATTGTCCTACACCTGATTGACACATGTATTGTACTTGTACGTCCCTAGTAGCACCTTAAACTATGTCTCAGGCCTGCCACCCCAGCCTTTAGGAAAGTTTTAAAACTGCCATTTCCACCTGTCAAAACAAACTATTAGCTAGGCCTAAACATCCATTTTAATGAATATAATTCACCCATAAGGTACGCTGTCAAGGCACATAGGTCAGAGTCACTGAATTTAAAAAGCAGGACATGTGTACTTAAGTTTTACATGTCCTGGAGGAGCTAGAGAGCCCGGCAGCAAAACAGCCGCAACAGAGCAAGACTCTGCCGGGCAACTTTATCATCTGGCAAAAATCTGTGGTGTGAGGGTGTCAAATGCTGCTTAATGGACTTGACGACATGTCTCAATAGAAGACACAGCGGGTGATGTCACTATTTCAGCGGTAGCTGTCACGGAAGAGCAGGACAACTACTTGGCCTGCTGAAGTCTACATCACAGCTTTGCGAGCCGCTACAGCCGATCCTCCTATGGTAGCAAGATCCAGGAGGAAGGCAGGACCTGCACTTCCAGGGCTTCATGCTGCTGCTGAGTGGCCACATTAAACCTATTGTGGCACTGCCTCCAGGGGGTTCTATCACTCACTGCCCCCTGCTGTCTTGATGGGGGCTCCTGCATCGGGGCAGCCGACATCTACCATTGCAGTGGGCCCACACTAATGTGTTGCAGTATCTGAGGCCTGCTGCGCCCAAGGGAAGAGACGTGACATTGGCGATCAGACCACCTAGGTTGAAAAGAGCCTAACATTACTGCGGCCCTTCTCTCCCCAGCAGCGAGAGCTCCAACAGAAGTGAGACTTGTACTACCAAGGCCATGTGCCCCACTGCATGCCTGCTGCTAGCTTGTTGCCCCCCCTGGACTAGTGAGCTTTGGATGCATGCAAGAAGAGGGCCTATAGAAGGCATCTGACAATCTGCTCTGACTGACAGCCATGGAGTAATTACCGGAGAGGCAAGTGAGAGGCAGCGGTAAGAGGATATAGGTAGTGAGGGAAGTTGCTCTCAAGGAGGCATGGCTGGGCCCTTCTCTAGGCCCCCCTGCTGATCTGAAGACCCTGAGAGGCACAAGGGGTACCCCTGAGGCACTCCACTCCCCCAGTTTGGCACAGGCTGATAATCACCTGCTGGGGCTCCCACCCCCTTTTTCTTCCAGCGTTGGGCCTCCTTGTGCCCCCAACTTCCTCCTGTTATTTTTGAGGTGAGTCAGGGCCCTGATGGGACCACAGAAGATTACAATGCTTTCAAGCCATACACAGCTCACTAACTGTGACACGGAGGCAGTCTGCACTGGCGCTGCACAGAGGCCTAGACGTCTCTGCATTCCCACTTGCTGATTCCCTTGACATAGACTCTGGTTGTAGCATCTGCATCCATTTCCTGGGCCCCTAGAGTGTGGGAGCACAGCACATCATGGGGAAGCTAGTGGTTAGTCAATCCAAACTGGCATTCCAGGGGAAATGCCAAATGCACCACACAGACCACGACAGAGGCTCCGGCACCCTCTCTGTCCTAGCTGTCCGAAAATGCCACTGCACAAGACCTTGACATCAAGGAAATGCAGGTGGATGTCAAGAACAGCCTCCACAACATCAATGCCAAAATAGATCTCTTAACCATCCGCATCAACCACATAAAGGAGAGAGTAGACAAGCACGACAACCATCTACAATATCTAGAGACCCACACGTCTTATGTGGCGGACACACAGATTACCTCGGGTGAGCACCTCCTCCGCTTGGAGAAAATTGTGGAAGTTATCAAGCAGAAAAGGGGTGCAACAATCTTCGCATCGCCAAAGTACCTGAATCCTCTGTCATTAACAAAATTGGGCAAAGATTATGTTGAACACATGCTGTGGGCACTGTTTGAGGATGCCCTTTTGGCGATCTTCATGTGGAATGCGTTAACCGCTTCCTTACTCCCCTAACCAGCCACGCCGGCACAACCTAATCACAAGATTTATCAATTATAGGGGACACAGCACAATACTACAGCTTGCACATGAACGCCACACTATCCAATACCAGGACAATGATGTTTTCTTCTACCCCGATTTTACACTCACAGTCTAGGTGGCCCAAGGCAAATTCCGCCCTGCTAGACACCTGCTTTAGGAAGCAGAGATACCTTACTCATTACTGTACCCAGCCAAACTACAGATTTAGCACAATGACAAACCTCATTATTTCACTGACCCCAAAGAGGTGATGCAGTTCTCCCAACAGCTGTCCAGCTACAAGCCCACCTCACACGACAAAGGCCACCTTTGTGGTAATGAATAACAAGCTCCTTGATGTCGCCCACACTGATTTGACCACACAGTGGGAGTCCTGCTTTCGACCTCTGTCTCTCAAGCTCCTACACAGCTTGATCTCACAATTGGACCTTGCTGTTACTAACTACATGACATGACCCAAGGTGATTCGGGCATTGGAACAGTCATTGAGAAGCCCACACCGATCTCCACTGGAGGTCCTTCAACCGCCTGTCGTCTACCCAGGTAGTCCATGACTGGGCACTTTACCTGGCTCCCTGATGCCTCATGGGATGATTCCCAATGTATTTTGCTACTGTTTGGGGAGGAGGGAGAGATAAGGTCCAGATTTCTGTCCATGATAACTCTCTATGTATCCCAGTACCAACGGGGTCTATTGGATTGCAAGGTAGCCATTGTGACCCTAAACCAAAACCTGCTCATCTTACTGTTAATGGCGCTAATGCCGACACCACATGTTTATCTGGGGGCATCCCTTTAACTAATCGCTATGCAATTCTTTCAAGTTGTTCCCACTTTGACTGACTGCTTATTTCTCCCTTTGAGGCCGTAGCTAAGCCTGTTCCTGCTATACCATCCTTAGTGTTAAATCACCCTGGCCATGAGAGGCACCTTAGTACTGTGGCACCCTCCTCTTTGCCATCTCCTCTTTTTCATTGTTTAGTTGGAACATTGCAGGGATTAGTTCCAAGATTACCAATCCAGATCGGTTGAAGGTTATTAGCCATTTTGATATTATTATTTTCTAAAAGACCTGGGCCACTTGCATCAGATGATGGTTTTGCATGTTTCTTAGTTGCCATAGTTTCTTCTCATGGCTGAGGTAAGGGTATTCTCTCAATTTGTGTTGATTAAGGACAATAGTAGTTCTTTTTTTACTTTTATTTGATTTTTTTGTAACAACGATGTCACTAATGCAGACTGTGGCAATTTTGCCAAATTGTTTTGTTTTGTAGACTGCAACTGACCATGTTGAGGACTTGGATTAAGTCAGCATCCTATATAGCAGCATGTGATCTCATCAACATCATCCAACTTTTTGACAGGTTTTTGACAAAAGTGATCCACCTGGGCCAACCTTTAGAGGGCAGGGCCACCCTTCTACTATTGATTATATATTTTCTACTCACAATTCGTCCCCTGTTTTCATCAAGGGCTGTACATTAGTAACTGACTGGGCAACCACAATGCCCTGGTGGTAACAGGGTGCTTCTCAGTTTTAAAAGTGGTTCTGTCTGCTAGTCACCTTCCGTTGTCATCTTCTGCTAATGATGGCCGACGGCTATGTTGGCAGCTATCGGCACTTAAGCCTTTTCTTGCTTCCCTTATTGCTAATAACTTAGGAATCTTTCTTGCCTGCTTATCAGAAGTTACTAGGGTGGACGATATGTTCGCTTATTTTAGGAATCTCTGTGTATGTATTAAAGAAACCCTAATGACGTCAGTGCAGGTTGTTCTTGTTCAGCCCAGATGGTTTAATACTGAATGATCTGTAGCAAACTGTAACCTTAGGCAGTCTTTGGCAGCCAAGCCTAGGATTCAGGTCGAGGTTACGAATGCATGTAAAGTTTATCAAAACATGGTAGTAGTAGGAAGGGATACCGTCCATCAAACTTTTGACAGGTGCCCCTCCCCACGCTGACGTAGGCAATTACGTAGGTGGTGATGTGGGTGCCCCCGCCCTGTGCTGGCGCAGGCACTGACATAGGTGTAGGTGAGTCAAGTGGGTTGTGACATCAGGTGGTCACGTGTTAGTCATGTGTAAGGGTCCTAGCACCTGTGTCTAGATCTATGGGCTGTGTAAAATGAGGGCTGTGCTGGTGTGCAACCTGTTTCAGGGCCTAAGAGACAGGTCTTGACACGTCAAACATTCAGGCCCAAGTGGCTGCTTGGAGGCCACCTCTCAGGACGACGCATTGGGAATGTAAGGCCAAACCTCTACAATGCTGGCTAATCCAAAAAGAGGGGCTGGGCAAATGCTGCAAAAGCCGTGATATGTGATTAGCACCACTTAGAACCCCAGCAGCATATTAGAGCCATCAAGGAGAGCATGTAACCACTCTGTGTTGTAGAGGCGTACGCCCTTTTTGAACCATAGAATACATATCGGTTAGAGCAGCATGCCAAATCGTGAACAACTGCTGAAATAGGTTGTCTAGGCAATATGAAGAGATGCAATCCGCTCACCAGAAAAGCCAGCACCTCAGGAGCCCAGAACCCTATCAATAGATATTATCGGACCCTAGCACCTCTGGTGTTGGATGAGAATGCACAGCAGACTGCCCCCAAAGATGGGTGTTCTGCTGTTACCAGGTTTCAAGAGGAACTCTGCCGGCGGTTTGAAAAGCTCAGCCTCAAGGATTTGCTGCAGCTGGTATCCCTGATCAAGGTTGATAGCAGCGACAGCGAAGCTTCGAAAGACGAATTAAGTGATGCAGTCAACTTCAGCGACACTGAAGATGATTTAGAAGGTGTAGCACCACCGAATTCGCCGATCTATGAAGACGTGCTTTCAGGAGGCCCTGATCCAGATGCAGTCGTGGTAAAGCTGACAAATGTAAAATTCGAAGTTTCTTATACACCAATGGACCTGTGTGACGCGCAAGATTTCAGAGCAGCCACTGAGGGTAGTGAAAATGCTGAGGTTAAAAGTGAACACTGCATTTTCAGAACAGTTCCTGGGGGAAGAAAATAAAGTACAGTTTTTGAGGTAAGTACATGACTTACAGTTCTAATCTCCGGGTTATAGGTAGTCAACAATTGGGGGTTCAAGTAAAGGCCAAACACCCACCACCGGGGTCGGCCAGGTGCAGAGGTCAAAGTTGAGCAATTTTAACGTGGGGTCCTATGGAGACAGGGGGTACTCAGAATTCGGTCTGCCAGAGGTAAGTATCCATGGCTCGGAGGGCAGACCAGGTAGGATTAGAGGAGCACTGGAGGGGTCCCAAGTAGGCACCAATCCCATGCCCTCAGCAGCAGTGGAGCGTCCGGGTGCAGGGTGCAAACAGGACGTAGGGTTTCCAATGAAACTCCATGAGGGGACCCCGGGGTTCACTCATGCACTGCTGGTGATGTCCAGGGGCGACAGGGAAGAAGGCTGCCTGTTGATCGTTGCTGCACTGGATGCCGATTTCTCCAAGGTCTGAGTGCTGCAGGTGCAGTGGGTCCTTTGCCGTCAGTTATCTTCATCCAGGGCAGTTGGGGTCAGGGGAGTCCTCGGGATTCCCTCTGCAGGCGTCATTGTAGAAAGGTCAACCCAGGGTGGGCTCTTGTTCGCCGTCGCCTGGGGGTCCTCTCTGGTCGGTTGGGCCACCTGGACTCGGGCCGTGGGAGTCGGGTGCAGAGTGGTTAGGACTCACACGGTGGGAGTACTTCAGAAGAGGTTTCTTCGTCTGTTCTTCTTTGGACATGGCCCCTGTCCACGGGAGGTCTTGATCCTCTGTAATGCAGGCAGTCCTCTGGAGGTTTTTCAGAGGTTGCTGGACCTGCAGGACGCGTCGCCTTTCTTCTGCAGATTCTTTGAAGCAGGAGACAGGCCGGTAGGGCTGTGGCCAAGTCAGTTGTTGTCTCCTTTCCTTCTATGCTGGGGCTTCAGCTAAGCAGTCCTTCTTCTTCTTGTGAGGTCGTCAGGAATCTGACCAGCTTGGTTCAGGAAGCCCTTAAATACAATATTTAGGGGCGTTTTTAGGGTTAGAGGGCAGTAGCCAATGGCTACTGTCCCTGAGGGTGGCTACACCATCCTTGTGCTCACTCCCTTTGGGGATTGGAGCACATTTGTATCCCTATTGGCCCTGATCCTCCAAACCAAGATGGACTCCTTAGGGGTAGTCCTGGCTGAGGTGGTGACACCTCCTTGTTTTTCCTAATTATCCCTCTGCACTTGCTGACAAAAGGGGGGCTTTGTCCGTAGGCTGGGCATCTCCACTAGTTAGAGTGCCCTGGGGCATTGTAACAGGAAGCCTGAGACTTTGAGGCTCACCGCTAGATGTTACAGTTCCTGCAGGGGGAGGTGTGCAGCACCTCCGCCCAGTGCAGGCTTTGTTTCTGGCCCCAGAGAGCACAAAGGCTCTCACCCCAGGAGGCAGAAACTTGTCTCTCAGTGGCAGGCTGGCACAGACCAGTCAGTCCTGCACTAAAGGATTGGATAAAATACAGGGGGCATCTCTAAGATGCCCTCTGTGTGCATTTTTTAATAAATCCAACACTAGAATCAGTGTGGGTTTATTATTCTCAGAAGTTTGATACCAAACTTCCCATATTCAGTGTAGCCATTATGGAACTGTGGAGTTCATTTGACAAACTCCCAGTCCATATACTTAATATGGCCATACTGTACTTACAATGTCTAAGAATGGACTTAGACACTGTAGGAGCATATTGCTCATGCAGCTATGCCCTCACCTGTGCACCCTGCCTTAGGGTTTAAGGCCTTCTAGAGGGGTGACTTACCTATGCCACAGGCAGTGTTTTGTGTGCATGGTACCCTGAAGTGGATGCCATGTCGACTTTGCCTTTTTCTCCCCACCAACACACACAATCTGCAATGGCAGTGTGCATGTGTTAGGTGAGGGGTCCCTTAGGGTGGCAGAACACATGCTTCTGCCCTTAGGGACCTTCCCTGGTCACAGGGCCCTTGGTACCACTGGTACCTTTTACAAGGGACTTATCTGTGTGCCAGGGGTGTGGCAAGTGTGGAAACAATGGTGCTGGGGCCTGGTTAGCAGGGTCCCAGCACACTATGTCAGGGAGGCCAGATCCTCGGGGTCTGCGCATGTTCCCAACATGTCCACCACTAGACAGCAACAAAACTCTGATAGAGAAAATCACAGAGCCTGAGAGAGACCAAGCGGGAGAAAAGGGGATTAGGATGGGAACAGCTGGGAAGGAGACCTGTAGGAAGCAAAAGGTTAAACCACACAATATCAAGATTATATCACATTGATTTTTACTAGACTATGATTCTAGGCATTGCCATACTGTAACCATGGATAACTTAAGAAAGGACTATAACTAGGCCTCAAGACGTCTGGGTACCTGGGAAGGAATCAAGAATGATTAATACAACTTTTCATATAAAACTTTTCATGAAATGTTACATAATGTCTAGGAATATAAGAACCTTCTAGAATTATGTTTTCAGAACAAAACATTGTCTTTTTACATGAGGACAAAAAAGTAATTTGAACATTTCCTGGAAAACAATAGGACTTGTACTAAGGACTTAATATGCACACATAATGTAACATCTTTAATTTTAACCTTTGCAGAAAATGCAAAAGCCCTGGATAGTTGTGTGCACTTCAGGAAACACTACACATCTAAAGTTTTTAATTGCCATGAAATGATCGCGCACACTGTAAGCAATCTGAACACCTGGGTTTAAATGCGGGAAAATGTATTCGCGCACACTGCCGATTCCAACAAGTATATGCAAATGCCATGAAATATTCACGCTCTCTGCAAAACGATCTGAAACATCAAGGTTTAAATGCAGGAATTAATCGCGCGTCTTGCCGATTCGAATACCATCATGCAAATGCCAAGAAATGGTAGCGCACAATGAGTATCAAGAGTTGAATGCAAGGAATGAATCGCGCGTCTTGCCGATTCAAATGCCACCATGCAAAGGCCAAGAAATGGTAGCGCACAATGAGTATCAAGAGTTAAATGCAAGGAATGAATCGCGCGTCTTGCCGATTCGAATGCCACCATGTAAATGCCAAGAAATGGTAGCGCACAATGAGTATCAAGAGTTAAATGCAAGGAATGAATCGCTCGTCTTGCCGATTCAAATGCCACCATGCAAATGCCAAGAAATGGTAGCGCACAATGAGTATCAAGAGTTAAATGTAAGGAATATATCGCATGTCTTGCCGATTCGAATATCAACATGTAAATGCCAGAAACCACGAGCACATTCACAAGCACAAGGAAAAATCTTTCAACATGAAAACTAGGCCCAAAAACTCGAATGCCTTCGAAAACGGGATCGGGGGCCCAGACCGACCTCCGTCTTACCGCCCTGTTCAAGGATCACTAATACAATGAAGGGCAAAGGCCTGGAAGGTCAAGGTAGGCCTCCGGAACAGGAGCTCAGGAAGTTGCTGCTGCTCTGCACCGGGACCTCTGAATACTGAGCATGTGGAGCTGGGCTGACTCCCTTTCATAGAGTCTGGCCCAGCCCACAAACCACACCCAGTCATGCTGCAGAGAAAGCAAGCTTCTAGAAGGCCCTGGAAAGGGACCACACCCTGACACACTCTGAAAGCCTGCAGCAATACATTGCAAATGAACAAGATTTTCAAGCACATTGAATATAAGTCTTCAGGATTAAAATCTGCAATGCAAAAGGTTAAACAACAGCATATCAACATAATTCATGAATTTCGTTTTCTCATAAGAGCTGGGTTTTTGCATTCCAGTCGCCCGTAGAGCGCGCACTGCCCTGATGTTGACACACTCTCATTCAAGTCAGCATCGATATCAGGTGAACAGTGTGTGTGGGGGGGAGGGGTAACTGAAACAAGGAGCCATTTTCCTACACATGTTATGTAATTAATAGTAGTATGTTCCTACTCCACTTTTTTCCCCTTGAGTGTGAGTACATTTCAGGAGTGGAAAGGAGTTGTACTTAGAATGTTGGTGACAGCTGGTGACTCGCTGTGAGAAGGTGGAGCAGTGGAGATGGAAAATAAAGGTTACTACTTAATGGAGCAGGTCATTCTATTGTTATAACATTGGTGGCGAGTTAAAGTGTGTAAGGGGGCACTTCAGTCTTTACCCCTTTTACGTTACTTCATCTATTTCTGATTTTTGTGGAAACAAGGGAAAAAAAGGTACTGTACCTCTTCAAAACGTATTAGTTTGCTCTACACATAAGCGTATTTTCTGCTATAGGACACACGGCAAAGCGCTGTATATCTAATGGTCGCAGCAGATGATTTATCTTCATTGATATCTGCTAGCTTAACCTGGCTAATTTTACATTTCAAGCGCACTCCATTGCTTTAAAACTGCTTCCTATTTCAATTGGGCTGCAAAAGGACTTAACTGGTTATAACACACTGACAGGCACAGCAGATTGATTTCACCCGTCAACGTTCACTATCTTCTTGTCGAAAGATTCATCCTGCAGCCTCTTGGCTTTATTACAGTCAGTACGATCGGTAATTCTCCTCGGGAGACGCCCATCTTTATCCGCTGACGGGCACTGCCGTGTCAAGAGCCTGGCAGTGAATCACCATTGTGGAGACATTCCTTGAGTTGCTGACAGGAATCCTTATTTGGAATGGGTGACGGACTCAGAGGCCTGTCAAGTCACGCATGTTTGTTTCCTTGCGGCCGGTGGTGATGATCTGTATCCGCTGACGGGCACAGCCTTATCGGGAGCCTGTCATTTTTGCTGGTAAGCAATAAAACGTAATTGTGGAGACATTCTTGGAATTCCTGTTTTGGAGCGGGAGTTTCGCGCCCATTTCACGCTAAGGGGCACAGCCTGTTGATTCACATACTGTTGGTTTCTTTGCTGCCGTACCGCTGTCGGAGGAGTGCTACTGCTGTTGGAGGATTCTTTATATGGCTTCCTGATTTCACGCAGACAGGCACAGCATTATTGTGGGCCTGTCATTACATTAAGTATTTTGTTTCCTCATAACCGCCCCATTCCGCCTCCCTTGAATGAAACATAAATAAATAAATAAATAAATTATATATTTTTTAAATAGTCCAGACCGTTGGTTTATTTCTCTAGTTTTCACCTGAAGTGATTAATTTTCAACGGTTATTTGGATTATATATTATTACACATTGCGCATATCTTAATTTTTATTTGCAATAATTGTTCTTTACCTATATAATTTTATATGTTTTAAGGGACAACCTTGCTGGTTATTCTGTAATATTTTCAAGATTAGTGTGCATTCTACAAACAGTATTTTCTACAGTGTAAACTAGCAGTTACAATTTCACATATTAAGGAACATTCACAAATATTTGATACTTTCAAAACTAGTAGTCCTAAATAATATTTTAGATATTTACACATGATGGCTGCTGCAGGAATGTCTCAACCTACACCATTCTTAAATGAAATTGGGGAACCAAACATTCCATGGAAGGAGTGGGTGAACATTTTTGAATCCTACTTCATAGGAATAGGAGGGAACACATTTAGCCCTCTAAGGAAACAATACATTTTATTGCATAACTTAGGAACACATGTGAGGAAAATGTATGAATCCTTACCTGAACCAGGACTACCAGAAGGTGATCACGATGAATATTCTGTTACATATATTTAATTGGAAAAATAATTTGGAGATGGAATTAATATTGTATTAGAACGTAACAATTTTTTCTGTTGCACTCAGGGTAAACTATAAAGTATAACAAACTATATAGCTGTGTTAAGCGGATTAAGCACTTTGTGTAACTTTGGGGATCTTATTGATTCTCTCATCCGCTATCAATTAGTACAATGTACTAATAACAAAAACATTCAAGAAAAGTTGTTTCAGAAACAACCAGATTTACAAGAGGCTATTGAAATTGCGAAATCTATTAAACATACTGCTCTTTGTTTACAAGAAATCAGATCTCCACCCTCTTTTGAACAGGTGTCAGAAATCAAAGAAGATAAAGCAGATGAAAATGTGTTCAAAATAAAGAGTAATAACAAATTACGCCAAAGAAACATTAGTTCAAATGTACATTTAAAGTGCTATAGTTGTGGAAGGAACAATCATTTTGTAAATTCAAACTCTTGCCATGCCAGAACAGCCACTTTTACAAAATACAATAAAAAAGGTCACTTTGCAGGGGTATGCAGGGATTTTTCCAGGGCCGATAAACCATTTCACTATAAGAAAATGGAAGATAACCCATAAGATATTAAGAGGATCATTTTACAAGTAAACAATGAGGAAGTCCCTTCCTCCCAGTATCCTGAATGTACAATATACATTGATGATAATCCTATCAAAGTATTTGCTGATTCTTGTTCTCCTATCACCCTCATAAATGTTTCAGATTATAGAAAAATGGTAGAGAAGGATACTATTAATTTACTCAATCCTGACATCAAGCCCAAGGGATATAATAAAGACCCCATTCCTCTCAAAGGTATGTTTAAATCCCTTATAACATTCAAAAACCGTACCACAGTTGAAAAAGTTTATTTAGTAGGAGAAGGATCCAGTTTGTTGGGTTGGCAACAGGGAATTAAATTGGATCCTAACAACCCAGAGCAAGTGGTGGTTATCAATCAACCCAGCTCTGGTGAACAAATATATCATAATTTTCCAGAGATCTTCAATGAGGGGTTAGGGTTATTGAAGGACTTCCAACATAAAATTAAAATGAAACCAAACTCTAGACCCGTGATACACAAAACTAGACCTATACCCCATGTGATAAAAGAAGCTCTTGAAAAGGAACTTAACAGATTAGAATCCATGGGAATACTACAACCCATTGAAAGCTCAGATTGGCTTGCCCCAATGTTATCACAAAACAAAACCCTATAGCAATGACATCAGAGTTTGTGTTGACTTGCGAAGAGTTAAAGAAAAGTATATGGATTGGAAGACATCCTCTTCCTAGAATTCATGAAATGTTGAGCACTATGGGTGAAGCTATGTATTTCTCTGTTCTCGATTTGTCTAATGTCTACCACCAGGTTGAATTACATCCGGAATCCAAATGGTTGACTCTGTTTATCACCCCTTTAGGTTCATTTATGTTTAACAGAATGTATTTTGGGTTGGCGTCTTCCCCTGCAGTATTTCAGAAAAGCATGCAGCGCATTTTAAGTGGGGTCCTAAAACACTATGCTTCCAGGATGATATTCTAATATATGGAGCCACAGTTGAGGAACATGACATAAACCTAAAAATCATTCTAAACAAATTAAAAACAGCAGGGCTCACGTTAAAAAAAGAAACATGTCAAATTGGTGAGAGTACTGTGGAATATTTAGGGCACACTATTGCTACAGATGGGTTTAAACAAAAATTGTGCTTATTGGATGCAGTCAGAAAAGCAAATGCGTCCAGGAACAAAGATGAGCTCAAGTCGTTTTTGGGGCTCGCTGAGTTCATGGCAAAATATATCAAGAACTTTTCTGAATTCACGTACAACGTAAGGAATTTACTAAAAAGTCACATTCTGTATATATGGTCTGTAAAACATCAAATTGCTTTCAAAAATGTAAAACAAGCCATATAATTAGCACCGTACCTATGTAATTTTGATCACAAAAGAAAAACTATCCTAACTACAGATGCAAGCAACAAGGGATTAGGTGTGACCCTTTCTCAGTTCATAGAGGGTATGTCAACATCAGGACAGTGTGCGCTCTACAGGCGACGAAAATGCAAAAACCAAGCCTTTATGCAGGAGCATAATTCATGCATTGTCTTTATATGCAGTTTGTTAACTTTTTGCATTACAGAATTTAACCTTGAAAAACACTATTAATGATGTTTGCAGTAACTGTTCAATTGCAAGGTATTGCTGCAGACTTATTGAGTGTGTTAGGGTGTGGTCCATTTCTAGGACCTTCTAGAAGTTTTCTCTGCAGCATGACTGGGTTTGGTCTGTGGGCTGGGCCAGACTCTATATAAGGGAGCCAGCCCAGCTCCACGTGCTCACTATTCAGAGGTTGCTGTACAGAGCAGGAACAATTTCCTGAGCTCCTGTTCCGGATGCCTACCTTGACGTTCCAGGCCTGCCTGGCATTATATTGGTGATCCTAGAGCAGGGTGGTAAGACGGTGGTCGCGCTGGGCCCCCGACCCCGCTCTAAAAAGACTCTTGAATTTTTGGGCCTATTCTTGAAACTTTCAGGGTACGCGAAGCATTGCTCTGATGTTAATCTTGGTGTTCGGATCGGGAAAGGTTTGCGCGATCGTTTCATGGCATTTGCATACTCTTGTTAGAATCGGCTGTGTGTGCAATTAATTTCCTGCACGACAGCCTTGGTGTTCGGATCGGCAAAGGTTTGCGGGATCATTTCATTGCATTTGCATGCTTTTGTTAGAATCGGCTGTGTGTGCGATTCATTTCCTGCATGACACCCTTGGTGTTCAGATCGGCAAAGGTTTGCGCGATCATTTCATGGCATTTACATATTTCTGTTGGAATCGGCTGTGTGCGTGATTCATTTCCTGCATGACAACCTTGGTGTTCGGATCGGCAAAGGTTTGCGCAATCGTTTCATGGCATTTGCATGCTCTTGTTAGAATCGGCTGTGTGTGCGATTCATTTCCTGCATGACAACCTTGTTGTTCGGCTCGGCAAAGGTTTGCGCGATCATTTCATGGCATTTACATATTCCTGTTCGAATCGGCTGTGTGCGCAATTCATTTCCTGCATGACAACCTTGGTGTTCGGATCGGCAAAGGTTTTGCGCGATCACTTCATGGCATTTACATATTCCTGTGTGGATCGGCTGTGTGCGCAATTTATTTCCTGCATGACAATCTTGGTGTTCGGATCAGCAAAGGTTTGCGCAATAATTTCATGGCATTTGCATACTCTTGTTAGAATTGGCTGTGTGCGCGATTAATTTCCTGCATGACAACCTTGGTGTTCGGATCGGCAAAGGTTTGCGAGATCATTTCATGGCATTTACATATTCCTGTTGGAATCGTCTGTGAGCGATTCATTTCCTGCATGACAATCTTGGTGTTGGGATCGGCAAAGGTTTGCGCGATCGTTTCATGGCATTTGCACACTCTTGTTAGAATCGGCTGTGTGCGCGATTCATTTCCTGCATGACAACCTTGGTGTTCGGATCGGCAAAGGTTTGCGCGATCATTTCATGGCATTTACATATTCCTGTTGGAATCAGCTGTGTGCGCGATTCATTTCCTGTATGACAATCTTGGTGTTCGGATCGGCAAAGGTTTGCGTGATCGTTTCATGGCATTTGCATACTCTTGTTAGAATCGGCTGTGTGCGCGATTCATTTCCCACATGTTAGACTTGGTGTTCAGATCGGCAAAGGCTTGTGCGAACATTTCAAGACATTTACATATTCCTGTTGGAATCGGCAGAGTGCACGATTCATTTCCCTCATGTAAAACATGCTGCCCAGATCGGTAACAGTGTGTGCAATTATTTCATGGCCATACAAAAAACTTTGAAGTGTAATGTTAGTTAAAGTGCACATATTTATTCTATGATGATGACAAATCCTAAATATGACGTTCTTTGTGCATATTAAGTTCCTAGTACAATTCCAATTGTTTACCAGGGATGGTTTTCAGAGAGCCTTTAGTCCTCATGTTAAAAAATGCAGTGTTTTGTTCTGAAACAGTATTCTAGAAGGTTCTTGTATTTCTAGACATTATGTGACATGTTATGAAAAGCTCATATGAAACATTGCATTAACCATTCTTGATTCCTTTCCAGGTACCTAGATTTCTTGAGGCCTAGTTAAAGTCTTGTGCTAGGCCATTCATGTTCTTTCAGTCTAAGGCAGTCATTACAACCCTGGCGGTCCAAAACCGCCAGGGCTGTTTTGACGGAAGCACCGCCAACAGGCTGGCGGTGCTTCTAAGCTCATTACGACCGCGGCGGTTGCGCTGCGGTCACACCACCGGGGCCGGCGGTTTCCCGCCACATTTGCTCCAGCAGTGATAATCCGCCAGGGCAGGGGATTACGAGTCCCCGACCGCCAGCCTTTTCCTGGTGGTTTGAACTGCCAGGAAAAGGCTGGCGGTACGGGGAGTTGCGGGGCCCCTGGGGACCCCGTGCAGCTTTTCACTGACTGCATATCATGGCCGCAACACCGCCGGCTCCATTTGGAGCCGGCTCCTGTGTTGCTGCCGAGATCCCCGCTGGGCCGGCGGGCGGAAACCAGGTTCCGCCCGCTGGCCCAGCAGGGATCTCAAAATGACCGCGGCGGGAGTGCGGCTGCATTGGCGGTCACATCTTGGAGAGCGGCTGAAGCCACCCGCCAAGGTCATAATAAGGCCAATGTGTTATTTCATGTTCCAAGTATCATAGAACTCTAAATTCAACAGAGTGTTACTTCATGTTCCGAGTATCATTGAACTCTAGACTCAACAGAGTGTTACTTCATGTTCCGAGTATCATTGAACTCTAGACTCAACAGAGTGTTATTTCATGTTCCGAGTATCATAGAGCTCTAGATTCAACAGAGTGTTATTTCATGTTCCGAGTACCACAGAACTCTAGATTCAACATAGTGTTACTTCATGTTCCGAGTATCATTGAACACTAGATTCAACAGAGTGTTACTTCACGTTCCGAGTATAATTGAACTCTAGACTCAACAGAGTGTTATTTCATGTTCTGAGTATCATTGAACCCTAGATTCAGCAGAGTGTTATTTCATGTTCTGAGTATCATTGAACCCTAGATTCAACAGAGAGTTTTTATGAATCTAAATGTGATTTTATTCTGATGTTGCGTTGTTTAACCTTTTGCTTCCTACAGGTCTCCTTCCCAGCTGTTCCCTACCTAGTCCCCTTTTCCCCACTTGGACTCTCTTAGACTCTGTGACATTCTAATCATAATAATGGAGCTGTCTTGTGGTGGACATGTTGGGAACGTGCGCAGACCCCGAGGATCTGGTGACTCTGACAGGGTAAGGGAAGGATTGTTGTTTTTGCACCCAGGGCCCTTAGTAAAGCAGAATCTAATTACTCTGTTGTAGAAAGAGAGGCGCTAGCTTATTTTTGGGTGGTTAAACACTTTAAATTCTTTCTTTGGGGCATACAATTCGACATTCGTACAGACCACAAACCCCTCCTGGTATACATGTTTTTCACAAAATGGTCTTACAATAGCACCTAAGGATCGCCAGATGGATCCTGGGACTGTAAAATTTTTGTTTTAAGGAAGAACATGTCCCTGAGAACAAAAATAGGGCAGCTGACTTCTTATCCAGAGCTCCTTTAAATATCAAGGAAGACTACGAATCACCTGACTACCCCATCATGACAGTGGGTACAGCTTCTATCACTAATGGGTAATGGGATTCTGCTAATAAGCAAGATGAAGCCTTTTCCATGCTGAAAATGTATACAAAAGAAGGAAGGTTGGCCAAGCTCAAGAAATGAGGTAGAAGAAAATATCAAAGGTTACTGGGAGGTAAGGTTTGAAATCAATTTAAACAATAATTTCTTATACAGGAATGACAACATCATACCTCCAGTAAACGCAAGAAATAAAATCATCGAGGTTGCCCACAAGGGTGATTTTGGCAGAAGCATGACCAAACCCTGTGTTAGGGAACAGTATTGGTTCCCTAATATGAATTCAATGATAGAAGCCAAGGTCAAGGATTGTTCAATATGTGCAACGAGTGACAGGTCAAGAGTAATCCACAATGTCCCAATTTCTCCAATGTCCATTCTGGATAAACCCTGGGAAAAGGTAGCTCTTGATATAATTGGACCTAATAATATGTCAGGAGTAATAAAACACTATGCATTTGTATTAGTTGATTACCATTCGCATTGGATTACTGTAAGAATGGTTAATCATATTACAACAATATCACTCATCAATTTTCTAAAAGACATATTTTCAACTGAAGGTATACCAGCTACTATAGTTACTGATAATGGTGTTCAATTAACATCTTCAGCAATGCCTGAATTTCTCACACACCTCAACGTTACTCACCTTACCACTGCTTTATATTGCCCATGGTCAAACGGTCTAGTTGAAAGAGTTAACTGCATGATCAAAGAGTGTATTCAGATGGCCAGCATAAATCATATAGACGTGGAGAATGCAATTTGAGACATGCTTTGGGCTTACCACACTACACCTAATTCGATAACTAAAATATCTCAGTTTTCAGCATTAAAAGGCAGGAAACCCAGCACCAAATTCTTTCCCTCTTGGTTAGGAGGAGGGGACAAGGTTGTGCATATCTTTCCCCACACAAAAGACAAAATCACTTTACACTAAAATAAATATAAAAGGTATTATGACTTCAAACATGGCACAAAACATCAACTGTGGAAAGTGGGTGATTGGGTGTATGTTAAAAAACCTATGGGAAAGGCAGGAACAGGTATGAAATATCTAGGACCTATAAGTATTGCTAATGTCAGACATAATGTAGTTGTCATGGACAACGGCCAATGCTGGAGTATGGATAGGCTGGTCAAACATGATCTACTTCTAGCCCCAATGGAAGAAACACCTGTGAAACCCGTTGTGAAATATAAGACACATCAAGTCAAAGAAATGGAGGAATCCATGTAAAAAGATCAAGTGGTAGACAGATCCATGCTCCAGTTTGGCATAAGGACTGTAAATTTAAATGTAATCCTTAGATGCATATTTCAAACCTTTAATTTGTAAATTGTATGGCAGACCAATATTTGATCTTGATCATTCATCTTTTTGGTATTACAACATATTGAACATTTTATCTTATGCAATTTTTGTTTTTAGGTGGGAAGATGTGTTGTAATATAGGTAATTATAGCATGTTATATATATGTATATATCTCAATATACTTATTAATTGTATTTTATGTAAATAATAGTAGTATGTGCCTACCCCCCTTTTTTCCCCTTGAGTGTTAGTATATTCCAGGAGTGGAAGGTAGTTGCACTTAGAATGTTGGTGAGAGCTGTCGACTCGCTGTGAGAAGGTGGAGTGAGGTTACTACTTAATGGAGCAAGTCCTTCTATTATTAGAACAGGTTTCTTTCATAAATTCTTGTAATAGCGAATCTTTTGAGGTTTTTGATATAAGAATTGTTGGTTGTTTGTGGGTTCTGTTGCCTTTTTGTGTAGTTGATATCTATTCCAATGTAATCCGCACTTTTGAATGCAGACATTGTGTATGCATTTTATTATGTTTCCTGGAAAGCTACTTTATTGTTTTGTGAATGCTATATTTTGCAATTGCGTTTTTATGAATTTATTCAAAATCAAATAATGTTTATCAAACTAAAATGTTCTTCATTTTGGGGTTGACATGAAAAAAAGTTTTATATCTGAACCAGCAGCTCTACGACCTTAAATGAATGTAGGTTTATGACTTTGAAGAATTCATAAATGTTTCTGGAAGCATAGGAGGGAAACATCAACAGTTGAATTGTATCTATCTAGGTGTGCTCCGGGAGTACGTTTGAGAAGCCCATTTTCCAAAGCAAAAATATACATGTGCATAATAGTCACATCAGAAAATCTGTAGCAACAGTGAAAATGCACTCAATAACTTCTTGTGATTTCTTTCTTCACTGGGAAAACATTTTTCCCAGTGGATAAATCCCTTCTCCTACACCCCCACCAACCTTGTGCTGTCCCTTCAGATACTTCAAAGGCACTTATCTAGGCCCTTGTCAAGAGTAACTTGCCAACCTGTTCCACGTTGGGAATGTGTAGAAGAGGAGTTTTTAAACATCCACAAACATGTAAGTTTGTTTGAATTCACAAACTTCAAAAATATTTCCCTGTAATGATCACTTCAACCCATGGTCAGAAGATTTACTTACATAAACATCTTTGTGTTAAGAAATCATTTAACGAGTGAAAAAAACTTTTTGAGGATTCCAAAATGGCAGACAGCATTCGACCAGGAGCGTGGAGGCTCTAGCATCAGCTCACCTTATTTGCGCCAGTGGTTTTCAGTGCTCTGCATCAGCACTTAGTTGTCAACACTGACAGTTATGACATTCTGCCACACAGTTGTGTTGTCTGTCTAATTTAGAAATGAGCACAATGAAAGTTGTTTATTAATTCAATATTCAGTAAAAAGGACTCATAGCTGCCACCCACCCTAGCCATTCTTATGGTGTTGGGCTCCAAGAACAGTCTGAATTGGCACACTTGTAGTTGTGTTGTGTAGGAAAGTGCCATCTTGCCTGGCATGTTACCCCCATTTTTCACTGTATATATGTTGTTTTAGTTGTATGTGTCACTGGGACCCTGCCAGCCAGGGCCCCAGTGCTCATAAGTGTGCCTGAATGTGTTACCTGTGTTATGACTAACTGTCTCACTGAGGCTCTGCTATCCAGAACCTCAGTGGTTATGCTCTCTCAATTCTTTCCAAATTGTCACTAACAGGCTAGTGACCAATTTCACCAATTCACATTGGCATACTGGAACACCCTTATAATTCCCTAGTATATGGTACTGAGGTACCCAGGGTATTGGGGTTCCAGGAGTTCCCTATGGGCTGCAGCATTTCTTTTGCCACCCATAGGGAGCTCTGACAATTCTTACACAGGCCTGCCACTGCAGCCTGAGTGAAATAATGCACACATTATTTCACAGCCATTTTCACTGCACTTAAGTAACTTATAAGTCACCTATATATCTAACCTTTACTTAGTAAAGGTTATGTGCAAAGTTACTTAGTGTGTGGGCACCCTGGCACTAGCCAAGGTGCTCCCACATGGATCAGGGCAAATTCCCCGGACTTTGTGAGTGCGGGGACACCATTACACGTGTGCACTACCCATAGGTCAATACCTATGTGTAGCTTCACAATGGTAACTCCGAATATGGCCATGTAACATGTCTAAGATCATGGAATTGCCCCCTCTATGCCATCCTGGCATTGTTGGCACAATCCCATGATCCCACGGGTCTGTAGCTCAGACCCGGGTACTGCCAAACTGCCTTTTCAGGGGTTTCACTGCAGCTGCTGCTGCTGCCAACCCCTCAGTCAGGTTTCTGCTCTCCTGGGGTCCAGCCAGGCTTGGCCCAGGAAGGCAGAACAAAGGACTTCCTCAGAGAGAGGGTGTTACACCCTCTCCCTTTGGAAAAAGGTGTTAAGGCAGGGGAGGAGTAGCCTCCCCCAGCCTCTGGAAATGCTTTCATGGGCACAGATGGTGCCCATTTCTGCATAAGCCAGTCTACACCGGTTCAGGGACCCCTCAGCCCTGCTCTGGCGCGAAACTGGACAAAGGAAAGGGGAGTGACCACTCCCCTGACCTGCACCTACCCTGAGAGGTGCCCAGAGCTCCTCCAGTGGGCTCCAGACCTCTGCCATCTTGGAAACAGAGGTGCTGCTGGCACACTGGACTGCTCTGAGTGGCCAGGGCCAGCAGGTGACGTCAGAGACTCCTTCTGATAGGCTCCTTCAGGTGTTGCTAGCCTATCCTCTCTCCTAAGTAGCCAAACCCTCTTTTCTGGCTATTTAGGGTCTCTGCTTTGGGGAATTCCTTAGATAACGAATGCAAGAGCTCATCAGAGTTCCTCTGCATCTCTCTCTTCACCTTCTACCAAGGAATCGACTGCTGACCGTGCTGGAAGCCTGCAAAACTGCAACAAAGTAGCAAAGACGACTACTGCAACTCTGTAACGCTGATCCTGACGCCTTCTCGACTGTTTTCCTGGTGGTGCATACTGTGGGGGTAGTCTGCCTCCTCTCTGCACTAGAAGCTCCGAAGAAATCTCCTGTGGGTGACGGAATCTTCCCCCTGCTACCGCAGGCACCAAAGAACTGCATCACCGGTACCCTGGGTCTCCTCTCAGCACGACGAGCGAGGTCCCTTGAATCCTGCAACTCTGTCCAAGTGACTCCCACAGTCCAGTGACTCTTCAGTCCAAGTTTGGTGGAGGTAAGTCCTTGCCTCCCCACGCCAGACTGCATTACTGGGAACCGCGTCTTTTGCAGCTACTTCGGCCTCTGTGCACTTCCGGTGGAAATCCTTTGTGCACAGCCAAGCCTGGGTCCACGGCACTCTAACCTGCATTGCACGACTTTTTAAGTTGTCCTTCGGCGGCGTGGGACCCCTTTGTGCAACTTCGGGTGAGCACCATTTCACTCCTCTTCGTAGTGCCTGTTCCGGCACTTCTGTGGGTGCTGCCTGCTTCTGAGAGGGCTCCTTGTCTTGCTCGACGCCCCCTCTGTCCCCAGACGCAATTGGCAACATCCTGGTCCCTCCTGGGCCACAGCAGCATCCAAAAACCCTAACCGCGAGCTTTGCAACTAGCAAGGCTTGTTGGCGGTCTTTCTTCAGGAAAACACTTCTACACGACTCTCCACGGTGTGGGGGATCCATCCTCCAAAGGGGAAGTCTCTAGCCCTTGTTGTTCCTGCAGAATCCTCAGCTTCTACTGTCCAGTAGCAGCTTCTTTGCACCCACAGCTGGCATTTCCTGGGCATCTGCCCATCTCCGACTTGCTTGTGACTTTTGGACTTGGTCCTCTTGTTCCACAGGTACCCTCGACTGGAAATCCATCGTTGTTGCATTGCTGGTTTGTGTCTTTCCTGCAGAATTCCCCTATCACGACTTCTGTGCTCTTTGGGGAACTTTAGTGCACTTTGCACTCACTTTTCAGGGTCTTGGGGTGGGCTATTTTTCTAACCCTCACTGTTTTCTTACAGTCCCAGCGACCCTCTACAAGGTCACATAGGTTTGGGGTCCATTCGTGGTTCGCATTCCACTTTTGGAGTATATGGTTTTTGTTGCCCCTATCCCTATGTGTCCCCATTGCATCCTATTGTAACTATACATTGTTTGCACTGTTTTCTAAGACTATACTGCATATTTCTGGTATTGTGTACATATATCTTGTGTATATTTGCTATCCTCATACTGAGGGTACTCACTGAGATACTTTGGCATATTGTCATAAAAATAAAGTACCTTTATTTTTAGTATATCTGTGTATTGTGTTTTCTTATGATATTGTGCAAGTGACACAAGTGGTACTGTATGAGCTTCACTCGTCTCCTAGTTCAGCCTAAGCTGCTCTGCTAAGCTACCATTATCTATCAGCCTAAGCTTCTAGACACCCTATACACTAATAAGGGATACCTGGGCCTGGTGCAAGGTGTAAGTACCCCTTGGTACTCACTACAAGCCAGTCCAGCCTCCTACATGTTGGTACTGACAAGAATAGCGCTTTGGGCGCTGGCCAATGGGTGATGCAATCTGTAGTGGCCACCTGATAAGGACTCGGGCACTGACTGTTTTTACAAACTAAGCACTGCTCCTCACCTGGCTAGTTGGTGGATTACAATCTGGGTTCTAGTGGAACCTCTCAATCCTATAATCTAGTCTCTGGAGGGAGCGGGGGGCGCATCCCTCATTCTTTTAGACCTATCAGCAGCCTTCCACAGCATTTCTCATTCTATCCTAGTCAAACAAATCCACAAAGCAAGTATGCAAAGAATCGCCTTTGAATGGATCTGCTCCTTACTCACCAGAAGGGCACAAACCGTCAATATGTCCCCCTAACCATATGAAGTGGATAAAATCTTCTTTGGTGAGTCCAGTAGGGTTCCTCGCTCAGCCCAACATACAAGCTACATAAATATCTTCACATATGCTGAAGACACACAACTGGTACTTTCACTCTTGGAGAAAAAACACCCAACACCAGGAACAAGGTAACCACGTGCATTACAGAAGTAGCAACCTTGATAAAATACAACTGCCTCAAATTGAAGTTGGCCAACCCTGTGGTCATAGTGTTCGCAAAGAATGCATCCACATGTGACTCCATCAAGGGACTAACAGACCTTGGACACACACCCCAAGTCTTGCTAACAAGTAGGAAACTTTAGAATCATCATAGAAAGCAAACCAGATATTACTGCGCAAGTCAAAGTAGTGGTTTCTGCCTGCATCAACACGCTAAGGATGCTAAAGAAAATCTTCAAGTGCTTACGAGCCAATACAAGGAAAACAATCACCCAAGCCCTCATCACCAGCAGACTGGATTACAGAAACACTGTACGCAGGGAGTATTGTAGACCATCCGAAGCATGCAGGCAGGGAACCAGCTCACAAGCGCTGTAGACCATTCGAAACGCAGAAACCAGACTACTCCTCAACTTACAATACCGAGCCCACATCACACTCCGCCATTTGGACCTCCACTGGCTCCCTATACACAAGCACACACACTTTAAACTCCTCACCAACACCTACAAAGCTTTCTACAACACTGGTCCTGCCTACTTGAACAGCAATATTCGCTTACACCAACCTTCCAGACACCTCCACTCTTCTGGTTTCTCACTAGCACACACCCCAGCATACAAAAAGCAGAGCAGAGGACCATGTCTTCTCGGACTTAGCCCCTAATGCCTGGAACGATCCCCACAACACAGCAGAGCCTCCTCCTTTCTTCACAAAATTAACATAACGTAACATAACAAAACATAACAAAACATGTTTGATGGAATACCATGCCAAGGATGTCAGGTCTAACACCTCCCAGAAGATGTTGAGAACGAACCACCATCCCTTTTTTCTGACTTACCCATTACCACGGTTCTTGTTCATTCTTACTCTTTGCTTTAGATTTATGTTTCTTGCTCTGAAAAATTGGAAGTTCTATTGTTTTCGGGCTGCTGAGCCTGCATATTGTATCTATACAGCCAAATCATCCCAAGTGCTTGCCTTTAAAAGAAGAAGGACTCCTATAGCACAAGGAAGAACTTGTGTCACTGTATCTTTAGTTTCCTGTCTTAGGGACACTCACATCCTCAGGTGGTATGTCAGTTTGATACTCTCCTTCAGAGGAGCGAGCATGCTTCTTAGTTTGCAATGTAGATAGAAACATATACACAGGTCAACCTCAGGTTTAACCACTTGACTGCTTCCTCCCCCATACTTCAAGGTGCTGAGCCCTTTTGTAATGTTTGGGGTAGTTTGCCCTTAAACTATCATTACTTTTGTTCTTCAAAAGGTATTGATGCCAAATTTGTGTCCTACTATCCCAACATCCTTGGCATTTTAAAGGTATCTGGGGTTTATGAATTTCCCTAGAGGGAACCATGAAAATAGCCACAATATAGATGTGTTTTGTTTTTTGAGGGAAATGGGAAAAAGTACTGTGCAAGAATATGCATTTTTTTGTTTTTTTATAAACAGCATCAACGAAAAGTTTGCTATGCTAGGATCACAATCTTCCCAGCTTTCAGGAACAAGAAGAGTTGCGTCAAAAATGTTTCTTAATATAGTTTTTGCAATTTTTTACAAAGTAGCCTATTTGTGGTTGCTTCAACATACAAGCCTTTTGTGGGAGAAAAAGATTTGAAACTCATCGGTGACCCCAGAAAGCTATACATTTCTGAAAACTAGATAAAATTCTAAATTTGTCAAATGGGTAATTTGCACAGATCCCTCAAGGTTTTCACAGAGAAAGTAATTGCTGAAAAAAAGTAAGAAAAAATGACCATTGGTGACATCATTTTGACATGATGGCTGGTTTGAAAAATCGAAATGCTGCTATGTCTGATAGACCTTTCTGCTCCTGAGGACGTATCAGGTTTGTAGGTTCTCAAAAAACATGTGCAACCCAGAGCCAACAACTGAGCTGTAGTTCATAATGGTTTTTCTTTGTGCAGGGGTATAATATAATGAATGAAAAAATCGGTAGGAAGGAAACCTTTGTTTTTCTAAACTGTATACTGAGTACTACATTTAGGAACAATGGCTATTTGTGCACCTCTGCATTTGGGATTATTCATACTATCACGTGATTCAGAGAGCATTTTGCAAAATGTCTTCTTTCTTGCATGCTGGCTTATGTTTGAAGCCAAAAATGCAGAGGAACTAATTAGTAATAAACAATGCTCTCCTGTTCTCTCTTACTACAAGTGTCTCAATAAAAACAGTATGGTTGGCCTATCACCCAGAACAGGAAACACCCCAAAACACAGCATGGACAGATTACATTTTCCCACTCAAAATCAACATTTTTTGCAATTGGGGTAGATGTGCATTTTGGGACTTGACTCCGCCACCACCCAGGGAAACATGACAATACCAGACATTTCTGAAACCTAGACACCCAGGAAATCCCAGGGTTGTGTGCTTGCACTGATACCATGGTATTTTCATACCCACATTACCCTACAAATCCCAAACTTTGGCAAAAATATACATTTTCCTCTTTATGAGAGAAAGTTCCAGAGTCTGCAGGGAGCCACTCATTTCCTACCACTTGGCATCTCCACAATTCTGATAAAAACAGAATTCCACAGATCAAACCAGGGACCATGCGAAGGCTATATTGACTTGGCATGGTTTCTGGTTAAATCCATTTCTAGACCAAGACACACAATTGGGGAGACATATGGGAATGCTGTGTATTTTGAATTGTGTATCTCCCCACACATTCTGGAACTTTCCCTCACACAAATGAAGAAAATGTGTGTTTTTAGTCAAAGTTACCTGAAAGCGGGGTCAAAAATAAGATATATATCAGTCACATCATACCTGAGACTTGTCATTATAGCTCTCCCACAACCTGAGATACCTTAATATGATGTGTCCGTTTTCTTGCTATAAGACTAGACAACCTCTACCTTCCAAATGACAAAGAAGGAGTAGCTCCAAATTCTGTGGTGGTAGCAAACAGTCAGCAGCAAGAAAAGGCAGGGCTGTCCAAGTAGTGTGAAGATCTTCCTGTCCTGAGTCAAATATAAATCCAGTGTGGGTTGAGCAGGCCTGGAGCCTCTGGCTGGAATACTTGTGCCTGTATACTGGTTGAGGGCCAAATTTCAAGCAGGGCCATATATAACAGCAGAATGAGATGCCATCTGGGTCCCTATCTCACCAACTGGATTTAATAACGCTAATGAGGGGTACCATAGTACCTCTCCCATGTACCGTAATATAGAAGTAATTGGTTCCCGGCTGTCTGCTAAATCTCCCTAAACGTCTAGTGAAAATGATCCAGGGACCTGAATGTGCAGATGAATCAGTGAGTAAATGACTCAACATAAACTCCTGGGTTCCCAAGGATACTGTCCTTTCTCCAGAAGAGACTGAGGACTTGATGTAGATCTTGACAGTATTACCACAATCCCCTTCAAGGTGGATTTTCATGGCCCTGTAAATATGGGAGCATAAAAAAAAGTGACGCTCCAGTGGTGCAATGTGCTGCTAGGCCTCAAAAATTATGCCCCCAGTTTTATCTTTAGGAAAATGGTGACTCTGCAACCACCACAGGCCTGCCAAGTCAATGCGTCAGAAAGCCTGCCCTAGTTAGGGCAGATTTTTTTACACATATTTATCCTAGAGAGGGCCATCATGTAAGAAATGGTGGAAATTAGCAGGAAAAGTGGCCAATGTCCCCCAAGAAAAAGGGCCACTAATTTTTTTGTTTTGCAGAAATAAACACCTGGGGACAGATTTACCAAAAAGTCACACAATGCAGCAAGACAACTTGCTACACTGCGTTGCGTGAAAGGGAGAGAGCATGAATGCACCATATTTACAACAATAACAAGGTTTTCTCCTTGCACTGGTGTATGTTTTGCTGCCTAGCGCCAACACTGGCACCCGTTTGCCATGGTGCAACAGAGCCTGTGTTACAGGCAAGTTTGTTTATATACAGCAAGGGACACCTTCCTGCAGAAAACAATCCTCTGAGGCGTTTTCCTCTTTCTATGTGTGCTGCAGAATGCAGCTCACATAGAGAAAGTATCAATGAGAAATAAAGATATTTCTCCTTTTTACACCTGACCTGGGAAGGAGTAGCTTTATAACGCATTCCTAGGTTTACTAGTATTAGTAAGTCTAATAATGCACCAAACACCATGGGTGGATGTGTATGAAAACCCATGCTCTAATGGGTGCATGCATCGGAACACTCATGTTCCACTCATGGAGCACCTTCCCAGTGCAGAGTAATGCAAGGCAGCAACTTGCACTGCCTTCCATTGCTACAGATGTACTATGCTGTTCATAACCAAGCAGGGTGGCTCTCCATGGCATGGTAAATCTGGCTTAAGGACTTGCATGGCCTTGCATCACCTTGCGTGATGCGAGGACAACACATACTCTTGATAAATCTGGCCACCGGTTTGGGAATTTATTTGACAAAATGAAGAAAGTAACTACAGACTGCCAAACAATAGTGGACAGACAGCATTACATTTTTGGTGAAAAAAAACTCTGTCTCCGTCAGCTTGAGGACTTTTGATATAAACAATTTAGGGAAAGCTGGCAGCATCTTGTGCTATGTTGGGCAAACCTCTTCTAGGCGGATGGGGCCTTTGCCATACTTTCAGGATGATGGGCTACTTGTCAGGCCAGATTTACCAACATATCACGGCAAGTAGCTCAGCAGCCAAAAATGCTGTGCTGCATCGCATGACAGGGAGGGAGCAGGAAAGTGCCAGATCTATAGAGATATGGCACTCTCCTCCTCTCTCCCTAGAGTGGGTGTCGAATTTTGCTGCAATGTACCACGGACACACCCTTGTGCCATAGTGCAAGGTTGTGTGCACGAGTCTAACATAGACTTTGTATAGGACGGTTCCCTTCCAGTTCAAAATATCATGCCTAGACAAGTACTAAACCTTTTCCTACTTTGCAAGTGTGGCTGTACGGTGCAGCACACATGCAAAGTTGGAAAAGAAAGGAGGAATTAAAACATTTCTCCTTTTAATGCCTACTTACAAGTGGCATGAATTATTGACACAAAATCCTATCTTACATATTTGCTAGGTAAAGTTTTGCATCAAAAGGCATGGGTGGTTGAATGAGAACACCCATGTAATGTCCTCTTGGCTCTAATGGGCATATTTATGAGGCTTTCACCACTGTTGTGTCACTTTTAATGACACAGTGGTGGTACAATCTTTTCAGCCATGTCCATGAAGCCATGCAAAGCCACTTTTGTGACTTTGAATGTCCTCATAGATATGGAGTATGACAAGGCAGCACAAATCTCTGTATTGCCTTACTCTGCATTAGGGAGTCATTCCAGGGGTGTTGCGGTGGGTGTTCCCATGCAACACCCATAGATTTTGACGCATCCCCAGATTTACAAGGGCTTGTAAACCTGGGGATGAGTGAAAACCGTACTCCTCCCAGGGGAGGTGCAACAAAGAGAAGAGTTTTTATTTCTTGTAGTCTTTCCTCCTTCTATGTGTGCCTCCCACAATTGCTTCCGTGCAGGAAGGTGCTCATTTCTGCACAAAAACAATCCTGTGTTCAATGCAGACAAGTGCCTGCGTTGGCTCTAGGCAGCCCACTGTGCACCAGCATAGGAGGAAAGGACAGGAATGCGCTGTATTCCTTAAATACGACACATTCCTGCCAGTGGCGTTACAAAGGCCGCCACAACCCCCGCTGTGCTGGGGGCTGAGTTCCAGGGGCTCCCCTCAGCACAGTACACTGTGCATGGGTGGCAGTCCCCTGCCTGGGTCCAGGAGGAAGGGGGCCCCTCCAGATACTTTGCCCTGGGGGCCCCTTCAAGTTTCGTTATGCCACTGATTCCTGCTCTTTCCAAATGACGCAGTGCAGCACAGGCAATGTATGCAAGGGGTCATTCCGGCGGTAGGGGGGGGCTGAAAAAATGGCGCAAAGAAATCTAAGAGATTTCTTTGCAGCATTTTTATCTGCATTTTTTAATTCTTGCCAAGAGCAGGCTTTAAAGGGAGGCTCCCATTGCTTTCAATGGGCCTCTGGGTGCTTTGCAGGATTAGCAACAAAAATGTTTACGCTAATCTTGCAAAGCGTCAGACTAGCGTCAGAATTAATGACGGTAGTACCCCTGACTACCGCCATGGTACGCCGTATTTTAAACATGGCGTACACATGGTGGCGTTAGAGGGCGCTAAGGGGTGCAAGGAAAGTGGCAGTGCACTAGGTGCAGCGCCCCTTTTCATAAATTATGTCCCATAGTTTGATGAGTCTGCTTCTCAGATCTGTTCCCATTTCGATGCAAAAACTTATTGTTATAAACTACACTGGGTGAAATTACACAAGACATACTCTTCTCGATCTCGTTGAAAATTCCAAATGTCAAACTTCGCAAAATACTGACATACAAAAACAGGATATAGTATTTTACGTCCCCGGTATTGAAAGAAAAACACACACACAACCTGCACAGACGTTTCAAGTTGTTTTTCACTGCCCTGAAAGTGTCTCGTGGCAGCAGTTTTGTAGATTTAGCCTGCAGACACCACTGTCCCATTGTAGCCATCAGAGGCCTGGGCAAGCTGTTCACACTCATCGGGTGCCCTGGGCATGGAAGCTAAACATAGATGCCATCTGTGCGCTCTAGGAAAAAGGAAACAATAACCATGAATATTTAAGAGAGCGACATAAATATTGAAGAGGAAATGTAAAAAAAAACTGTAGTTGTAATTCTTGATGATAGTTATGGCACAATATGTAAAGAGTTTGCTTACTATTAAAACGTGCGAACTAAAACGAAAGTAGAAACCTGCACCTGTCGCAATATGTTAATAAAATATTCCATTTATGTGCAAAATATAATACGGATTGCTACCACAGAATGGAGACAAAAGACGGTCAATTAGAAACACTAGTACAGCATACAGTAAGTAATACACACGGGCGTATAAGAAGTAACGTTTAAGGAATTCAACTGAAGCAAGAAGATACTAGATGGATAAAAGAAATAAATGAGAACGATCATGCCTTAAAACGTAAATCTGCAATCTATTTCGTGACCGCGGTTTTAGCGCTTGCTGTACTCTCTTCTCCGTAGCAAGCCTCCCATCTAGTGGCTGTTAGAAGAGTAGCAACGTGTATAATTCAAGTGAGAATAGCTGACTCAATCAGACGAGGGGAGCAACCAAAAAGGTGAGAGAACGCATTAACAGATACTTATAATCTACAATGAACATCGCTGAGAGCACAAACAGCAAAAATAACAGCAAGATATTTATCAATTATTTAAAAAATCTATAGCAGCAGCGCTTGTGGGGTGGCTGCTGGTAAGTGTACATGAACTTGGGGCTTGCTAATTTAGTCTGTCAAATATAGGGTGACCAGTCATCCCGGATTTCCCCGGACTTTCCCGGTTTTTAGAGGACTGTCCGGGTGTCGCGACGCTTCTCTTCATTTTAAACAAATGTCCCGGTTTTTAGGACAAAGGTCAGATCATTACATAAATGTCCCGGTTTTTGGGACAAAGGTCAGATAATCTAGGGAAGCATACATTAAAGATATGCTCTCCTTTAACAGACGCCTACAAAGTATGCAATAATTAAAGTAATTTATCTGTTGGTTTCAGGCAACACAGTCACCTTTGTGCTCCCAGCTGAGAGACGGAGTGGGGAGCAGAGAGAGGTGGCTGGGGTCGGGTTGGGGGTGCAGGGTGGGAGATCAAGCCATATCTAATTTTATATGTGTAGTCTTGTAAATGTGTATGTGTATGTATGTATTTATTTATATATGTAAACACACACATGTATAGGTACACATTCACCAACCTACTAAAAAAAAACGGGACATGCCAGATATAAAAGTGAGTGTAAAGTCTTTAGTCCTTCTTTTATGTCTGACCTGTCCCGGTTTTTGCTCCTCAAAATCTGGTCACCCTAGTCGAATACCGTCCAAATAAATGTTGTTTCATGTGTTTTTGGAAGGGTATCAGGTTTATGTTATGTTGATTTAGGTTTTGCCCTAAAGTACGGTGTTAGTGAGTGTTATATCGCGAGACTGCGGTCAACCTAGTGGGTCAAGATATTGTGACGCCCCGATAGGGGTGTTTCAGAATGAACACCTCTGTTACTGTGTGTACTGGCTGGGACCAGTGACGTGGGAGGCGAGATAATAAATATAGTGGGATGGCCTCCTGCCCATGAGTATGTAACCATCAAGCAGTGTGGTGTGTTGTTGTTCCGCGCTCTGGGTCCAACGCGCGCCACATGTGGTTGAGGCCGTGAATATTCACCCTAGTGTGCCCGCTCACACATGTAACATCTAGCGATGAGGGCCACTGCCTTTGCGTGTGCCTCTTGAGTCACTAGCAGCCCCTGCAGCCTTGCGCTACTGCTCACACTGCTCCTCACCTCACCTGACGGCCTGCTGCCCGCTGCAGTGACCCCCGCTCTCTGTCGGCCTCTCAAGGTGCCATTCTGCACCCACCACAGCCTTCTCTGACGCCCCTTGAAGTTTGCTGATATCCGCAGGCAAGGCAGTCATGTTGAAGCCCCATAAGCCTGGGATCATCACAGTACCCCAGAAGCAGAGGGCCGTTCTAACACTTGGCGCTCCAGCCACTAAGGGTCGGGTGAATCCCCTGCTCCACTGATACACTTGCAGCAAGCAGTTCCCCTGCAAGAAGTGACCCCCGGTGAGCCTCCAACACTCTAACTATCTGGGTGCCTTGGTCCTGCTGTGCTCTTCTCACCCAAGGTGTGCCAGCTTCAGCTCTGCAATCCTACAGCCACCATCCCAGATACTGCCTCAACAGCCTCTAGTCTCAACTTCTCTGGCATTCCTTGTTTCCCGCCTGCTGTGGCATACGCAATCCCCAACACCCGGTTGAGAGGGAAGACAGCTGGCCGCCTGCTATGTGATAGGTGAACAACACTGTTAGACTTGGCATCCTTGGTGTGGCCTCCGCTAACTTTTTGCCTCTGTTTCCCAGGTTATTGATGTGTGCTGTACTCTGTTTTTGCTGTTTTTGATACCCTGGGCACTTTACCACTGCTATCAAATGCTACAGGGCAAGTGCTCCCATGTAAAATGTATGTGTAATTGGCTTTCCATAATTGGCACATTTGATTTACTAGTAAGTCCATAGTGCAGTGCACTAGAGGTGCCCAGGACCTGTAAATCAAATGCTACTATTGGGCCTTCAACACTGGTTATGCCACCCACCTGATTAGCCCTGTAAACATGACTCAGACCTGCCACTGCAGTGTCTGTTTGTGCAATTTTAAACTGCCAATTCGACTTGGCAAGTGTACCCACTTGCCAGGCCTAAACATTCCCTTTTCTTACATGTAAGGCACATTACATGCCCCAGGGGCAGGGTGCAGTGTATGTTTAAGGTAGGATATATGCTAATGTGTTTTATATGTCCTGACAGTGAAATACTGCCAAATTCGGTTTTCACTGAGTAAGGCCTACCTCTCTCATAGATTAACATGGGGGCTGCCTTTAAATATTATTAAAGTGCGGATTCCCTTTGGGGGCAGATAGAAATGTGGAATTTAGGGTCTCTGAACTCACAATTTAAAAATACATCTTTTAGTAAAGGTTGTTTTTAGACTGTGTGTTAGAAAATTCCGCTTTTAGAAAGTAGGCATTGTCTTGCTTAACCCATTCTGTGACTTTGTGGATTCCCTGTCTGGGTCATTTTGACAGTTGGGCTGTTTGCACATCTCCTCTAGACGGTGACACAAAGGGAGCTAGGGTGTAGCCTGCATATCCTGATGAGTTATCTGTACTTGGAGGGAGGGGAGGAGTGGTCACTCACACCTGAAAGGGCTGTGCCTGCCCTCACACGAAGCAGTCTCCAACCCCCTGGTGTGTGTCTGGGGCCTGCCCTGGACAAGGCAGGATCTTACAAACAAGAGAGACTTTCCTTTGAAGTTTGCCTACTTCAAAGGCAGAAAGGGGTATAAGTAGTGGACCCAAAACCCCAGACTTTTAGATCACTTCTGGAACCAAGAGGAACCTCTGCCAAGGAGAAGAGCTGAGTAGAAGTGCTGCCTCTACCTGTGAATGTGCTTTGTTGGGCTATCCTGCAGTTGTTGCTTCTGCCTGTGAAAGGGGACAAAGACTGGACTTTGTTGTACATTTCTGGTTGAGAAGAATCTCCAAGGGCTTGAACTGAGCTTGTTGAAGTTTCAGGACCATCAAAGACCTCCCCTGCCATCACCTGGACTCTCTGCTGAGACTCCTGGTCTGCCAAGTGGTGCCCTATCCAGTCTCTGGGCCCTTGAGAGGTGAAGCTGGCAGCCAGGAAGTGAAAATCCATGCACAGAATTTTGTGCTAGGAAATTTACGACACACATTCCACGACGTGGTTGATAAACGATGCGCCGCCGGCTTCGTGGCTGAAATCGATGCTCCACCTGCATCACGGCTGGGAGATAGGCGAAATGCAGACATGGCAAGAGAACATCCCATCTCCTTTTGAGATTTTCAGGGAGCCCCATGATCACGCCCTTCAATGTCTTGTTGAACCTTTCCACAAGACCATTGGTTTGTGGATGGTATGGTGTGGTGAACTTGTAAGCCACCACACACTCATTCCACATGTGTTTAAGGTATGCTGACATGAAGTTGGTACCTCTGTCAGAAACCACCTCCTTAGGAAATCCCACTCTGGTAAAGATACCAATGAGTGCTTTGGCTACGGCAGGGACAGTAGTGCACCTAAGGGGAATTGCTTCAGGGTACCTAGTAGCATGATCCACTACTACTAGGATATACTGATTCCCTGAGGCTGTGGGAGGTTCAAGTGGACCCACTATGTCCACTCCCACTCTTTCAAAGGGGACCCCCATCACTGGAAGTGGAATGAGGGGGACCTTTGGGTGGCCACCTGTCTTACCACTGGCTTGACAGGTGGCACAGGAGGCACAAAACTCCTTTACTTTCTGGGACATGTTGGGCCAATAGAAATGATTGACTAACCTCTCCCAAGTCTTGGTTTGTCCCAAATGCCCAGCAAGCGGAATATCATGGGCTAAGGTCAGAATGACATCCCTAAACTCCTGAGGCACTACCACTCTCCTAGTGGCACCAGGTTTGGGATCTCTTGCCTCAGTGTAAAGGAGTCCATCTTCCCAATAGACCCTGTGTGTTCCACTGACTTTTCCTTTTGTTTCCTCAGCAGCTTGCTGCCTAAGGCCTTCAAGAGATGGACAGGTTTCTTGCCCCTTACACAGCTGTTCCCTTGTGGGTCCCCCTGGGCCTAAGAGTTCAACCTGATAAGGTTCCAACTCCATCGGTTCAGTTCCCTCAGAGGGCAGAACTTCTTCCTGGGAAGAGAGGTTGTTTTTCTTTTGCTGTGTTGAAGCTGGTTCCCCAGTCTTCTTTCCTTTTCTCTTGGAGGGTTGGGCCATTCTTCCAGGCTCCAACACCTCTTTTTCACCCTGAGTCTTGCACTGTGCGCTTGTCTTGACACACACCAGTTCAGGGATACCCAGCATGGCTGTATGGGTTTTGAGTTCTACCTCAGCCCACGCTGAGGCCTCCAGGTAATTTCCAAGCAAACAGTCTATTGGGTTAGCAGAGGAGACTACCACCTGTTTCGGGCCAGTGACCCCTCCCCATTCTAAAGTTACCATAGCCATGGGATGTATTTTAGTCTGATTGTCAGCGTTGGTGACTGGATAAGTTTGTCCAGTCAGATATTGTCCTGGGGAAACCAGTTTGTCTGTCACCATTGTGACACTGGCACTAGTCCCATTAATCAAGAGTTGCTGCCTGTATTTGTGCATATTAGGGGGGCAGGCAGCCAGTGTGGCTAAGTCCACCCCACCCTCAGAAACTAATGTAGCTTCAGTGTGAACCCTGATTTGCTCTGGGCACACTGTTGATCCCACCTGGAGACTGGCTATTCCAGTAACTGGAGTAGCAGTAGAAGTGGAACCTTTCTTGGGACAGGCCTTGTCTCTAGTTTGGTGTCCCTGCTGATTACAGCTACGACACCAGGCCTTTTTGGGATCAAAGTTTTTATCCTTGTACCCAAAATTGGATTGTGAAGAGGCTTTGGACCCTCCCTCCTGAGCAGGTTTTTGGGGCCCTGTAGAAGACTCTTTACTTTTACCCTTGGATGTCTCAACACTCTTCCCCTGGGGAGTCTTTGTGACCCCTTTCTTTTGGTCACCCCCTGTGGAAGTCTTGGTCACCCTAGTCTTGAACCAATGGTCTGCCTTTTTTCCCAATTCTTGGGGAGAAATTGGACCTAGGTCTACCAGATGCTGATGCAGTTTATCATTGAAACAATTACTCAAAATGTGTTCTTTCATAAACAGATTGTACAGCACTTCATAATCAGTTACACCACTGCCATTAATCCAACCATCCAGTGTTTTGACTGAGAAGTCAACAAAATCAACCCAGGTCTGGCTCGAGGATTTTTGAGCCCCTCTAAACCTAATCCTGTACTCCTCAGTTGAGAATCCAAAGCCCTCAATCAGGGTAGCCTTCATGAGGTCATAGGATTCTGCATCTTTTCCAGAGAGTTTGAGTAGTCTATCCCTACACTTTCCAATGAACATTTCTCAAAGGAGAGCACCCCAGTGAGATTTGTTTACTTTTCTGGTTGCACAAGCCCTCTCAAAAGCTGTGAACCATTTGGTGATATCATCACCATCTTCATATTTTGTTACAATCCCTTTGGGGATTTTTAGCATGTCAGTAGTATCTCTGACCCTATTTAAGTTGCTGTCACCATTGATAGGAGCTAAGCCCATCTCTTGTCTTTCCCTTTCTTTGGCTAGGAGCTGTCTCTCCAAAGCCAATCTTTTGGCCATCCTGGCTAACAGAAGGTCATCTTCATTGAGGCTGCCCTCAATGCTTCCAGAGCTGTTGGATTCCCCTGTGGGATTAGGATTGGAGGTGGAAAACTTTCCTCCCCATCGCTAGCGTCCCCCTCTGTAAGGGTATCTTCAGAGGGGTTGTCTCTAGCAAACTCTGCCAAGAGCTCCTGGAGCTGTACTTTGGTAGGGATTGATCCAGTTTTTATCTTTTTGATTTTGCAGAGAGTCCTTAGCTCTGACATCCTAAGATGCAGGTAAGGGGTGAGGTTGAGTTCCATCACTATCTCTTCTGCAGTAGACATTATTTCTCTAAAAGTTGGGATACTTTTTAAGAATCTAAAACTATCTCTAGAACTTAATCCAACCTTTTACAAAACTTTTTAAACTCTAAAAGAAATGCTAACAGGGACTAACACAAGGCCCTAGCAGGACTTTTACAAATGTAGAAAAATAGCTAAAATTTCCAAAATCATTTTCTAATGAAAAGTTTTTGAATTTTAGTCGTGTGATCAGGTATTGGCTGAGTAGTCCAGCAAATGCAAAGTCTTGTATCCCACCGCTGCCACCAATGTAGGAAGTTGGCTCTGTATACACTATTTCAAAGTAAGAAATAGTGTGCACAGAGTCCAGGGGTTCCCCTTAGAGGTAAGATAGTGGCAAAAAGAGATAATTCTAATGCTCTATTTTGTGGTAGTGTGGTCGAGCAGTAGGCTTATCAGAGGGTAGTGTTAATCATTTTTTGTACACACATAGGCAATAAATGAGGAACACACACTAAAAAGACAAATTCCAGGCCTGTAGGTTTTTATATAGAAAAATATATTTTCTTAGTTTATTTTAAGAACCACAGGTTCAAGATTCTTGTGAAGAACTCTCCAAGGGCTTGATTTAGAGCTTGCCTCCTGTTGTTTGAAGTCTCAGGGACAGCAAAGACTTCTCTCTGCCAGCACCTGGAGCATCTGCTGAGACTCTTGTTCTGCCAAGTAGTGCCCATCCCATTCCTGGGACCCTGAAAGGAGAAGCTGGTAGCCCAAGAGTGAGAAATCCACGCACCGACCATCGTGCGGCGAATAGATCGATGTGAATCCGATCTGCGACTGAAAAATCGATGCGCCGCTGGCTTCGCGGCCGAAAATCGATACTCGCCTGCACGTATCGCTGGCTGAGGCTGGTGAGATCGCAACCCGCGCTGCGTGGTTTTCGGATCATCGTGCGGCAGGAATTCTGATGCAAACATCGCAGGCGTGCAAAAACGACGCAAGGCCTGCCCGGACCTGAGAGTGCGGACCGAATCAATGCATTGCTCTCCTGCAGAGAGAAGAAACAACGCACACCGACTCGACTGATGGAGAAACAACGCAAGGTCTCGCTCGTCAGTGAAATCGACACATTGCAAGCCCTTTTTGACACACAATCACCCTTGCGGGGTTATTTTTGACGCACCCCAGTACATTTTCACACTAACAGCATTACATAAAGGCTCTTTTTGCTTTTTAATTGATAACTTGACTTGTGTATTGTAGCTGTTTGTCTTTTTGGTCTTGTTTTGTTTAGATAAATATTTTCTATTTTTCTAAACCTGTGTTGTGCCATTTTGTAGTGTTTTATTTGAGTTACTGAGTGTGTTGGTACAAATACTTTACACCTAGCACTCTGAAGTTAAGCCTACTGCTCGTGCCAAGCTACCAAGAGGGTGAGCGGGGGTTAGCTGGGGGTGATTCTCTTTTTCCCTGACTAGAGTAAGGGTCCTTGCTTGGACAGGGGGTAGCCTGACTGCCAACCAAAGAACCTATTTCTAACAGCTAGGATAAGCTCCTGCCCGGTAAGCATAAAGGTGCACTGATAACTGAAGCCTCATGAAGCCTCCGCCCACAGGAACACACTAAAAGGCACTCATTTTTCTGAGCTAAACAATCAAAAAGTTTATTAACTCGTACGGTGCCTTGGACGAGGTGATCTCGTCCAAGGCACCGGTTCCCGGGTGCCTTGGACGAGATCACCTTGTCCTGCACCCGGGAACAGGGGGGAGCACTAGCGCTCCCCCCTTGGGCTTCCCACCCATACCCCCCGGTTGTGGATGACCCCCCCTTGGCAATCCACCGTCATCAAATATTGCAGAGGGACGCGCTGGAAGCCATTTGCTTCCAGCGCATCCAGGAGAAAGGATCCAAAGGTGAGTCCTTTCTTCTTTGGGGGGTGAGGGGGGGAAACAGACATGGGGGAAAGGAAAGGGTTTTTCCTTTTCCCCTGTGCCTGTTTTTCAGTGGATTCCTGGCCACGATCGCGGGCGGGGCCCGCGATCGTGGAGCAGGAATCCCCACTAGGCACCAGGAAGTTATTTTAGGTGCTAGATTTGGGAGCGACCCCTTGGGCAAGGGTCGCTCCCATGGGGGGATTTTTTTTCCGAATTTCAGCCCCCCCTGGGGGCAGATCGGCCAATTTTGCGGCCGATCTGCCCCCGGGGGGGTGCGAAATACACTAGACACCAGTGATGTTATTTTCCATTATGTTAGTAATGTTTTTTAGGGAGCGACCCCTTGGGCAAGGGTCGCTCCCATGGGGGTGGCTAATGTTTTCAGAATTTGCCCCTCCCCTGGGGGGCCGAAATCCACTAGACACCAGGGATGTTATTTTTTATAATGTTTGCAATGTTTTTTAGGGAGCGACCCCTTGGGCAAGGGTCGCTCCCAGGGGGGGCTAATTTTTTCTGAATTTCTGCCCCCGGGGGGGCCGAAATCCACTAGACACCAGGGATGATATTATTCATAATGTTTGCAATGTTTTTTTATGGAGCGACCCCTTGGGCAAGGGTCGCCTTCATGGGGGGCTAATTTTTTCAGAATTTCGGCCCCCCCTGGGGGCAGATCGGCCGATTTTTAGGCCGATCTGCCCCCAGGGGGGCCGAAATCCACTAGACACCAGGGATGTTATTTTTTATAATGTTTGTAATGTTTTTTAGGGAGCGACCCCTTGGGCAAGGGTCGCTCCCATGGGGGGCTATTTTTTTCTGAATTTCGGCCCCCCTTGGGGGCAGATATCCACTAGACACCAGGGAAATTTTTGTTTTTGTTTTAGGGCAGCAACCCCTTAGGCAAGGCTCGCTGGCCCGGGGGCAATCATTTTTGTATATGTTCCGGCCCCCCCTGGTGCTAGATAGGCCATGTTTTTGGCCGATCTGGCCCCCGGGGGGGTCGAAACCCACTAGGCGCCAGGGATTGTGAGGTGTGTGTGTGTGTTTTGTGTGTTTGGGGGCACCCCTTGGGCAAGGGTCACCCCCCCCAAAAGGTGAAAATTTTCAGGCAAGTGAGTGGTATAGTTTTTTAGTACATAACTCTTTGTGATAAAGCTACACTTTGTTTATTAATTATTTTAGTGCTAGTTGCTGTTGGCAATACATTTGTTGTTAGTGAGGATCATGGCTAGCCGCAGAGTGACTGCTCAGCAGGTTGTTGGCATGCTCTTTGAGTCGTCTTCAAACCATGATTATGAGCCTGACTCTGCATCTGAGGCAGAGGAGGAAGTGAGAGATTCTGGTAGTGAGTTTTCTGTCCGAGAGTATCCTTCTGATGAGGGAGCTACTCTCAGTGCAGATGAAGGGCCTGTTTTAGAGGAGGACATTGATGTGCCAAGAGTGCAGCAGCCTGGGGCTGAAGGGTTTCCCATTAGAAGACCTGACACCTGGATTTCCCCAAACATGGAGCAGCCACAGTTATCTGCAATTACTGGTCTCCCAGGTTGTAGAGTCAATATGGAAAACTTTTTGCCTGTCCATTTCTTTCACTTGTTTATGGACGATGTGTTTTTGGAAGAGATTGTGGAGCAGACTAATTTGTATGCAGAGCAATATTTGAGGGACAACGCTGACAGACTTAGGCCTCAGTCTAGAGCTACTCAGTGGGTTCCCACATATCTGGAAGAGATGAAAAAGTTTTTAGGTTTGACTTTTTTGATGGGGTTGATCAGGAAGCCGTCACTGGGCTTCTTATTGGTCTACTGGTCCCTTGATGGCAACAGTTATATTTCCTGCAACTATGACACTGATTCGCTATTTGCTTATTCTTCGTATGCTGCATTTTGTAGCAATGCTTTAGCCTTGCCACAAGATCACCCTGATTGTGACCGTCTTTTTAAGATTAGACCTGTCCTTGATCATTTTGTAGATCGGTTTTCAGAGGTCTATGTTCCAGGCAAAGAGATAAGTGTGGACGAGGCTTTGGTCCTTTTCATGGGGCGTTTAGTTTTTAAGCAGTACATTCCTAGTAAGAGGGCATGGTATGGGATTAAATTGTATATGCTGTCAAAAAGCAGTACAGGATATGTGTGGTATAAAAAGTTGGCCCTACATTTATTTCATTTGGCAACTTTTAATGTTTTTATTGTGTTCAAGGATTGTTCACCTGAGTCAAGGATGACATTTGTTAAATTTCAGGAGTCAGTGATAGAGAGCCTTATTGTGGTGGAACGGGCAACAGTTCCTAGAGTAGAAGTGGTGGAGGAAGTGGCTAGATTGAAAGATCGCCACTTTCCAGATGACATTCCTCCCACTCCCAAAAAAGACTTGCCCACAAAGAAATGTAGAGCATGTGCCCGGAGATCAATCCAGAGGGAGAGCCGTATGTACTGCCCTGAATGCCCTTCAAAGCCTGGGCTGTGTGTGCCCGGCTGTTTTAGAAGTTACCACAGAAGGAAACATTTTTGGGAAATACTGTGAGCGTAAACTGCCTGTTTTATATTTTCATATGTTGAGTTTCACGGTTGGCATTACTGTCATGTATTTAGTTAGAGCTTTTGTGTTTGTAGTTTTGTACTTATTTAATAATTAGTTAGTGGTTTCTTTGTTGTTAATAAACAAAAAAAAGTGATGGTGGTGTTCCTGGGGTGGCGTTTGGCTGGCGTATGTGTGGGGTGGCGCTTGGCTGGCGCTGTGCTTGGGGTTGCACTTGGCTGCCGGTATGGGTGGGGTGGCGCTTGGCTGGCGGTGTGCTTGGGGGGGCACTTGGCTGGCGGTGTGCTTGGGGTGGCGCTTGGCTGGCGGTATGGGTGGGGTGGCGCTTGGCTGGCGGTGTGCTTGGGGTGACCCATCAGTTGGTGTGATTGCTGTATCAGGCATGTGGGCGTATGAAAGTGATGGACATTTGACTGGCGCTGTCTGTCGATGCGAGTGTTGTAATGTGCTGGGCCTGTGGCTGGCGGCGTGAATGGTCTTGTGCATGTCATGTATGAAAGGTGTGTGAATGGACTGTAAAGCGGTTGGTGCCTTGCCGTGGCTTTACAGCTCACGAGCTGTGAGTCATTGGTTCAGTTTTTTGGCCTTTCAGTTATTACCAGTGCATTTCACTTTTGTGAAATCTCTTGTAATAAAATTTGATCTACTGAACCATCACTCACCCTCGTGACAAATCCAACCAGTATGTGTGGTACAAATGACAAAACCTGCTACACTGTAATCAGGCGTCGCAGCACACTTGAGACACGCTAGGTGTCTCAGGTGGGACTCCGATGATGAAGCATGCCACCAACTTGGTTGGTAGGGTGAGGGGTCTTTTTCACATAACCTAAGTGCGTTTCTTTTCACAATTTTAGTGTTTGGCACATCACAGATGTGTGTGGACACATCAAAATGATATATTACAAAACTGCCTGCGTTTGGGGGGGAAGAGGCGCCTATGTTTTTGGTCCTGGGTGCAGCCTTCATCTAGAGAAACCTACCAAACCCAGACATTTTTTAAAACTAGACAGCCCAAGGAGTCCAGGGAGGTGTGGCTTGCGTGGATCCCCCAACATTTTCTTACCCAGACTCCTCTGCAAACCTTCAAATTTCCTGACTTTCGTTTGTACGATCACCGCTCCAGCACAAAATTCCTACTCCGCAGCGTTCCCCTCAGTCTCCCAAGTAAAATGACACCTCACTTGTGTGGGTCCCCAAAGCAGAGTCAGCCTAAAGATGTATAAAAGAAGAATATGTCCTTATCAACTCGCTGTGCTATCCCCACTATCTCTACAAGTTTTTGGCCTTATTCTGTTGCAGGCACCTAGCCCACCCACACAAGTGAGGTATAATTTTTATCAGGAGACTTGGGGAACGCTGGGTGGAAGGAAATGTGTGGCTCCTCTCAGATTCCAGAACTTTCTGTCACCGAAATGTGAGGAAAATTTGTTTTTTTAGCCAAGTTTTGAGGTTTGCAAGGGATTCTGGATAAAAGAACCTGGTCATATCCCCACAAGTCACCCCATAGTGGATTCCCCTAGGTCTCTAGTTTTAAAAAATGCACAGGCTTAGTAGGTTTCCGTAGGTGCGGGCTGAGCTAGAGGCCAAAATCTACAGGTAGGCACTTTGCAAAAAACACCTCTGTTTTCTGTCAAAAAATGGGATGTGTCCACGTTCTGTTTTGGGGCATTTCCTGTTGCGGGCACTAGGCCTACCCACACAAGTGAGGTATAATTTTTATCGGGAGACTTGGGGGAACGCTGGGTGGAAGGAAATTTGTGGCTTCTCTCAGATTCCAGAACTTTCTGTCACCGAAATGTGAGGCAAATTTATCTTTTTAGCCACACTTTGAGGTTTGCAAAGGATTCTGGGTAACAGAACCTGGTCAGAGCCCCACAAGTCACCACATCTTGGATTCCCCTAGGTCTCTAGTTTTAAAAAATGCACAGGTTTGGTAGGTTTCCCTAGGTGCCAGCTGAGCTAGAGGCCAAAATCTACAGGTAGGCACTTTGCAAAAAACACCTCTGTTTTCTGTCAAAAAATGGGATGTGTCCACGTTGTGTTTTGGGTCATTTCCTGTCGCGGGCGCTAGGCCTACCCACACAAGTGAGGTATCATTTTTATCGGGAGACTTGGGGGAACGCTGGATGGAAGGAAATTTGTTGCTCCTCTCATATTCCAGAACTTTCTGTCACCAAAATGTGAGGAAAATGTGTTTTTTTAGCCAAATTATGAGGTTTGCAATGGATTCTGGGTAACAGAACCTGGTCAGATCCTCACAAGTCACCCCATCTTGGATTCCCCTAGGTCTCTAGTTTTAAAAAATGCACAGGTTTGGTAGGTTTCCCTAGGTGCCGGCTGAGCTAGAGGCCAAAATCTACAGGTAGGCACTTTGCAAAAAACACCTCTGTTTTCTGTCATAAAATGGGATGTGTCCACTTTGTGTTTTGGGGCATTTCCTGTCGTGGGCGTTAAGCCTACCCACACAAGTGAGGTATCATTTTTATCGGGAGACTTGGAGGAACGCTGGGTGGAAGGAAATTTGTTGCTCCTCGCAGATTCCAGAACTTTCTGTCACCGAAATGTGAGGAAAACTTGTTTTTTTGGCCAAATTTTTAAGTTTGCAAAGGATTCTGGGTAACAGAACCTGGTCAGAGCCCCACAAGTCACCACATCTTGAATTCCCCTAGGTCTCTAGTTTTAAAAAATGCACAGGTTTGGTAGGTTTCCCTAGGTGCCGGCTGAGCTAGAGGCCAAAATCTACAGGTAGGCACTTTGCAAAAAAAACCTCTGTTTTCTGTCAAAAAATGGGATGTACCCACGTTGTGTTTTGGGGCATTTCCTGTTGCGGGCATTAGGCCTACCCAAACAAGTGAGGTATCATTTGTATCGGGAGACTTGGGGGAACACTGGGTGGAAGGAGATTTGTGGCTCCTCTCAGATTCCAGAACTTTCTGTCACTGAAATGTGAGGAAATTTGTTTTTTTAGCCAAATGTTGAGGTTTGCAAAGGATTCTGGGTAACAGAACCAGGTCAAAGCCCCACAAGCCACCCCATCTTGGATTCCCCTAGGTCTCTAGTTTTCAAAAAGGCACAGGTTTTGTAGGTTTCCCTAGGTGCCGGCTGAGCTAGAAGCCAAAATCTACAGGTAAACACCTCTGTTTTCTGCCAAAAAATGGGATGTGTCCACGTTCTGTTTTGGGGCATTTCCTGTTGCGGGCACTAGGCCTACCCACACAAGTGAGGTATAATTTTTATCGGGAGACTTGGGGGAACGCTGGGTGGAAGGAAATTTGTGGCTTCTCTCAGATTCCAGAACTTTCTGTCACCGAAATGTGAGGCAAATTTATCTTTTTAGCCACACTTTGAGGTTTGCAAAGGATTCTGGGTAACAGAACCTGGTCAGAGCCCCACAAGTCACCACATCTTGAATTCCCCTAGGTCTCTAGTTTTAAAAAATGCACAGGTTTGGTAGGTTTCCCTAGGTGCCGGCTGAGCTAGAGGCCAAAATCTACAGGTAGGCACTTTGCAAAAAAAACCTCTGTTTTCTGTCAAAAAATGGGATGTACCCACGTTGTGTTTTGGGGCATTTCCTGTTGCGGGCATTAGGCCTACCCAAACAAGTGAGGTATCATTTGTATCGGGAGACTTGGGGGAACACTGGGTGGAAGGAGATTTGTGGCTCCTCTCAGATTCCAGAACTTTCTGTCACTGAAATGTGAGGAAATTTGTTTTTTTAGCCAAATGTTGAGGTTTGCAAAGGATTCTGGGTAACAGAACCAGGTCAAAGCCCCACTAGTCACCCCATCTTGGATTTCCCTAGGTCTCTAGTTTTCAAAAAGGCACAGGTTTTGTAGGTTTCCCTAGGTGCCGGCTGAGCTAGAAGCCAAAATCTACAGGTAAACACCTCTGTTTTCTGCCAAAAAATGGGATGTGTCCACGTTCTGTTTTGGGGCATTTCCTGTTGCGGGCACTAGGCCTACCCACACAAGTGAGGTATAATTTTTATCGGGAGACTTGGGGGAACGCTGGGTGGAAGGAAATTTGTGGCTTCTCTCAGATTCCAGAACTTTCTGTCACCGAAATGTGAGGCAAATTTATCTTTTTAGCCACACTTTGAGGTTTGCAAAGGATTCTGGGTAACAGAACCTGGTCAGAGCCCCACAAGTCACCACATCTTGGATTCCCCTAGGTCTCTAGTTTTAAAAAATGCACAGGTTTGGTAGGTTTCCCTAGGTGCCAGCTGAGCTAGAGGCCAAAATCTACAGGTAGGCACTTTGCAAAAAACACCTCTGTTTTCTGTCAAAAAATGGGATGTGTCCACGTTGTGTTTTGGGGCATTTCCTGTCGCGGGCGCTAGGCCTACCCACACAAGTGAGGTATCATTTTTATCGGGAGACTTGGGGGAACGCTGGATGGAAGGAAATTTGTTGCTCCTCTCATATTCCAGAACTTTCTGTCACCAAAATGTGAGGAAAACGTGTTTTTTTAGCCAAATTATGAGGTTTGCAAAGGATTCTGGGTAACAGAACCTGGTCAGATCCTCACAAGTCACCCCATCTTGGATTCCCCTAGGTCTCTAGTTTTAAAAAATGCACAGGTTTGGTAGGTTTCCCTAGGTGCCGGCTGAGCTAGAGGCCAAAATCTACAGGTAGGCACTTTGCAAAAAAACCCTCTGTTTTCTGTCAAAAAATGGGATGTACCCACGTTGTGTTTTGGGGCATTTCCTGTTGCGGGCATTAGGCCTACCCAAACAAGTGAGGTATCATTTGTATCGGGAGACTTGGGGGAACACTGGGTGGAAGGAGATTTGTGGCTCCTCTCAGATTCCAGAACTTTCTGTCACTGAAATGTGAGGAAATTTGTTTTTTTAGCCAAATGTTGAGGTTTGCAAAGGATTCTGGGTAACAGAACCAGGTCAAAGCCCCACAAGTCACCCCATCTTGGATTCCCCTAGGTCTCTAGTTTTCAAAAAGGCACAGGTTTTGTAGGTTTCCCTAGGTGCCGGCTGAGCTAGAAGCCAAAATCTACAGGTAAACACCTCGGTTTTCTGCCAAAAAATGGGATGTGTCCACGTTGTGTTTTGGGGCATTTCCTGTCGTGGGCGCTAGGCCTTCCCACACAAGTGAGGTATCATTTTTATCGGGAGACTTAGGAGACCATAGAATAGCAAAACAAGTGTTATTGCCCCTTGTCTTTCTCTACATTTTTTCCTTCCAAATATAAGAGAGTGTGTAAAAAAGACATCTGTTTGAGAAATGCCCTGTAATTCACATGCTAGTATGGGCACCCCCGGAATTCAGAGATGTGCAAATAACCACTGCTCCTCAACACACTATCTTGTGCCCATTTTGGAAATACTAAGGTTTTCTTGATAGCTATTTTTCACTCTTTATATTTCAGCAAATGAATTGCTGTATACCCGGTATAGAATGAAAACCCACTGCAGGGTGCAGCTCATTTATTGGCTCTGGGCACCTAGGTTTCTTGATGAACCTACAAGCCCTATATATCCCCGCAACCAGAAGAGTCCAGCAGACGTAACGGTATATTGCTTTCAAAAATCTGACATTGCAGGAAAAAGTTACAGAGTAAAACGTGGAGAAAAATGGCTGTTTTTTCACCTCAATTTCTATATTTTTTTATTTTTCAGTTGTTATTTTCTATAGAAAACCCTCGTAGGATCTACTCAAATTACCCCTTGCTGAATTCAGAATTTTGTCTACTTTTCATAAATGTTTAGGTTTCTGGGATCCAGCATTGGTTTCACGCCCATTTCTGTCACTGACTGGAAGAAGGCTGAAAGCACAAAAAATCGTAAAAATGGGGTATGTCCCAGTAAAATGCCAAAATTGTGTTGAAAAATTGGGTTTTCTGATTCAAGTCTGCCTTTTCCTGAAAGCTGGGAAGCTGGTGATTTTAGCACCAGAAACCCGTTGTTGATGCCATTTACAGGGAAAAAACCACAAGCCTTCTTCTGCAGCCCCTTTTTCCAATTTGTTTGAAAAAAACGAAATTTTCACTCTATTTTGACTAATTTCTTGGCCTCCTTCAGGGGAACCCACAAAGTCTGGGAACCTCTAGAATCCCTAGGATGTTGGAAAAAAAGGACGCAAATTTGAGGTGGGTAGCTCATGTGGACAAAAAGTTATGAGGGCCTAAGCGAGAACTAGGCAGAAAAAGGCCTGGCACAGGAGGGGGAAAAGGCCTGGCAGCGAAGGGGTTAAAAAAAAAGCATGGCCTCCTTATAATAGTTCCAAAAATGTACTCACAATGGTTGATGGCTTGTTTTATGATAAAGTCCATCACAAAATATTTCTCAATTGAAAAAAGCTGTTCAAACCGGCCAGGCTGCATTTGGGCAATTGATGTTTCATCCTCTAAAGTATCATAGGAAAAGCAACTTTAGCATTCTCTGCCACAAAATTGTCTGTATCAACTGTGGGGGAAATCGAGTCGTTTTCCGAGTCATGGGTAGGATTTGAGTGCAGGAGTTCATAAACAAAGATCTGTTAGGCCCAATTCAGGTTTCTGCAGAGCATCTAAAAGCAGGGGTTTCTTAATGTAATTTCTTGTGTTAGCTAAAAAAGTTATGTATGGAATTAGTTGTCACATATTTCCAGTTGCTCATAATACTACAATCAGCAAAGATTTTTTTCATTCTCTGCTTCATTTTAGCTAGAAATCAGCTTGCAGATTGACCTTCTATAAGTCCAGTGCCGGTAGAGTCAGAACGATATTACACAGCATCTTAAGTGTACATCCTAATAAAGTAACAGGAACATTGTCTTCAGTCTGGTTGTTGGACCTCACCCTTTAAGCAGGGTCATCCCCAAACTTTTTGCCTCCTTCCTCCTGCTTTTTCTGACCTGTTTTTGTTAGTTTTAGGGCTCTGGGTACTTTACCACTGCTAACCCGTGCAAGCGCAAACGTGCATAATCTCTCTGTAAATTATGATTCTGATTGTGTTTCCATGATTGGCACATTAGATTTACTGGTAAGTCCCTAGTATATTGCACCATGTGTGCCCAGGGCCTGTCATTCAAATGCTACTAATGGGCCAGCAGTACTAATTGTGCTATCCACATTAGTAGCCCTGTACCCATGTCTCAAACCTGCCATTGCAGTCTCTCTGTGTGCAGTTTTAAACTGCTATGTCGACCTGGCAAGTATGCTTTTTTGGTGTAAATCTTTTCAGTAGTTTATGAGATGTTAAAGGGAAAACAAATTTGTATATCTCTGTCCGCAAAGACTTTGCGAAGATTAAGAATTGTGCACAGCAAAAGCAGAGCTCTGATTGGCTGCCAATACTTTAAACCAGGAAGTGTGGGCAGCCATCTTGGGACTCGGCTGTAGACAAGTTTCACTAAAAAATGGAAATAAAAAAGGAAAATCGCCCAGGGTAGGGACACCCTGACCATTTAGCTGTGGTGGAGGGGTCCCAGTGGGACAGTGGGACCCCGCCAGAGCAAAAAAGCATTTTTTAAAACATTTTGCCATGAATTTGCAAAATTCTATGCAAAAAAAGTATTGAAAAAAAAGTTTGTTTCTTTAAAAGCCCCCTTGTAGGCCAGGTCCTGGGGGTATTGTTTTAAATAAGAAGGGGGGGCACACAGGCCCTCCTCCTGGGATTCTGGATGGTGATTTTGACATTGCATTCAGGGGGGCAGTGTGGCCCCCGGCGCCACGGGGTCCGCCATCTCCCTGAGGCAGATTTATTTAAAGTAAGGAGGGGTTCTGTGGACCCCCCGCTCTCCAACGATCACCACCTCCCTGGGGAAAAATGCTTTAATTAATGTAGGGAGGGGTCCTGTGGACCCCTGTGCCCTGGGGACCTAAGCTGAGATGCCCTGAGCCCTAAGCTTAAATAGCCCTATGTCAGGTGGCCTTTGACCAATGGGAACCCTAGCCCTAACCAGTAAGAACCCTAGCACTAAACCCAACAGCCAATGAGAGACATTGCCCTATTAACAAATCAGAGCCCTAGGCCTTTTAGCCAATAAAAAAACAAACCCTAAACCTTTAGTCCAGTGAAGCCCTTAGCCTTAGCAACCAATCAGAACCCTAGCCCTAACAGTCAATCAGAACTCAAACCCTAAGCCCTTAGTGCAATAGCAATTGTAGCCCTAGCAACCAATCAGAACTCCAGCCCTAACCATCAATCAGAAGTTAAACCCTAAGCCCTTAGTCTAATAGAAACCCTAGCCCAAGCAACCAATCAGATCACAGATGCAACAACCAGTAAAAACGTATATAATGGGCAAGTGACCTTAAGCACACGCTGTTGGGGCAAAGGGAAGGGGGCAGGGAGATGCTCCTGAATTCAGAAACTCCTTGGATAAAGAAATGCTCAATCAAAACTTTATAGCTTTCTGATTCAGCTCTGCCTGTAATGGCCAATTTTGAAACCACGAACATACTGCTTTTTCGCACACTTAAACTAATCACTTTTCAAGCCAAAAATGAGTGCTATACAGTTCAAACGATAACGCAGATTAAGCAGTCTCTTGAATAGACTCTGGTTAGCCACTGAGATATATTTTGCCTTTTTACCTTTTAGGGAGAGGGGTGGGAGCTTAGTATAGTTTAGTGGAAAAACAAGGAGAGAAATTTAAAACAGTCACGGGTAGAAAACAACAGCAGTTTTAAAGTACAAAATTCACAGAAACCAAGAGGTAAATTTAAACAGTCACAGGTACGGGAAAAGGCACTTTTAAAGGGCTGTTTCAAACATGTATTAGCTTAACATTAGCTTCACTAGGCCTGAATTTCTTTAACATGAGGAACTGTTTTTCAATTTCTGCTATTGTGTATTTCCATTGCAGGTGTTTTCACATCAAATATTAGTTTGTAAATAGATGTGCTATTGTCTTATTCATAGAAAGTCTGTGAAAAAAACCTGGAAATGTACAAAGAGGCATTGAGACAAAGGATGATTGCCCCTTATTCATACATGTTGCAATGATGTCCATAGGACCAAGGACAGCAGCGTTCCCAGGACTGCAGGTTGAGCTAATAGTGATGTTGTTAGATTCACAGCGAGACAGGGATGTTACATGATGGACTATTTGCAGTATTAACTAGGACTTACATTGGTTAATGGTAGAGCAATTTTCTCTTGGTTTTTTAGCCGTACGGAGCTCTGATTTTCACCCTGGTCCCCATGCTCTTATCCGTAAACTCCTTTGAAAGAAGACTCTTGATGAGCTTCTGAAATGCTGACTCCTTACCCTTCACCTTTCATTTCTGATTTTTGTTCCCATGTCTTTTAGAATTTTTCCTTTTTTCTTAGTTTTTTGATCCAAGAATTCACTATCCCTTTAGATTAATTTAGCTAGATGATTTTAACTTGTACTAATGTGTGAGAGAATTAACTGTCATTTGTTTTCTGAAGATCAGATATTACTTCTGATGTTTTGCATTGCTGCAATTGAATTATTCATTTGTCTTTTGTTAACTGATTTGAATTTCTTCAGAAGCTTTGGTTACCCTATGGTATCCTGTATCTTTAAGTACATCTTTGAGACCTGTTTACATTAATCTGAGTATTGATTTGTAATAAAACCCTTAAACTTTATTTCCGACTTGGGTTTTCACTGTGTGGCCAAATTGGTTACACTGCAAATAGATGTTTATTGATTGTCATGTGGTTCCCTAGCCAAACCCCTTGCTCAGGTTCAAAGGTCTTCGACCTCAGAGAGAAAGCATACAAAATGCTCCATCAAAGCTGAGCAGATGACGTTCCAATCCTCAGAGAGAGAGAGAGAGAGAGAGAGATAGGGAATGAGGGCATCCTATTATGAAGTTATCCAAACCCAGGCAAAAATTCGAAGCTCATGGCTCGTTTAAAGGATTGATGGAGTTCCAGCATCATAACAATTCAGCAGATTTGTGAGTATTAATAGGGTTGCACTTTGCATTGCTTATACTTAGATTGCAGTGATTTGAGGTGAGTGTGAAGTGTTTTGCGGAGATATTTGAAGCTGTTGTTTGAATGTGGCGCTTATGGCTAAGAAGTTGAGATGGCTATTGGGTCGGTCATGGCCCAAGGTCCTGTGTAGAAGAAACTTATTGTTGTTCTTGTCTGCTGTTTGAGCTGTGATGTTTGTGAGACGTCGTAGACAGTACCATCAGTAAGGGACTTTATTTTGTGTGATTGTGAGAGGTTGGTATAGTGAATCTCAAGTGCACAGGGAGAACTGTATCAATCCGAGTGTGATTCGCTGGTTGAGTTTCATTCGAGTGTGAGTGAGAGTAGGTCAGAAAGTATAGCTCCAAACTGTTTTTTAAGTGATTGATTACGCAAACCTTTATAGGAGTAGACAAAGTTGTTGAAAAACCACTTGCATTTTGAGTGAGAATATGACTGCAACAGAAGTTGTAAAGGAGGGTGAGCCTCTGTGAGCAGTGAGATTGATGTCACATTGTGCCACGCTGGTATAGGTCAGTTGGGTAAAGCTACGCAGGTATTGGTTGACTACGTCACGGCAATTGATGTTGGTATTGGTTATGAAAGATGAACAGGGAAATGTAGGTGAAGAGTTATTTCCTAACTGTAAACAAAAACTATTGTGATAAATTACAATTTGGTTAAAAAATGAAATTATTTAAGGCATTGCAAAGTCTAATGAAGGAAGATGCATTTAGACCGGTTAGAGAGGGAGAGAACACTCCACCTGAAAGTTCGTCAGGTTGTTAAATGACATTGAACGTAAGTTTTCACACGTCTTTGGCTGGAGCAATGGCATAAGATCACTGAGAAAGAGGGTGCACTGGTATTTTCACGTTACAGAACACATAATTTAAAAATTACTGAGAATTTGAGGAGAATACTGTATGAGATGAGGCCGCCTCCTAGACCTACAGTGTTTGAAGCACTTTATGATTGGGAACACATAGCTCATCAGAAACAAAAAGAAAAATAACCGGGAAAGGTCAGAAAAGTGTTGCGAATTTGTGCAGATGCTCGGTCAGATAATCAACAAAAAGCTTGGAGAACTGACATAGTTGAAGGAACTAGATTATATCCTGCCTTGACTAGTAAAGAAGAAGGAAAGACTAAATCAAAAGAAAAGTAAAGAAGGAAGAGAAGAAGGCTACTGAGAATAAGGGTGATAACTGTGAGAGTGATTTAGATGATGATTTCATAAGTGAGGTATTTTTGAATCGTCCACCAACATACAACATGATCCAGATAGGAGGGGCAACTGAGACAATGGGAAATTACATTTTTGATACACCTACCAGTATAAATAAATTCAAATCAGACAGGACAGAGCTTATGGATGACAGTCCCTCAGAAGTCAAATGCTTTTACTACTCCAGACGCACTGACTTCCTGTGACAATTGGTCCTGTTGTTCCATTATAAGGACCGAGAACGACAGGGAATAATACACATACATTGGCTGTTCCTAATGTTCATTTGGAAAGGAGTATCCCAAGTAATGATAATTCAGACAATACACACTAAGGAGATTTCCTTCATTCCCAAGACAGATAACCCCTGCGCACATTTCAAGCACAAACCTAACAGCATGTCAGACAGCATTTCCTCCCAATGCTAGGGTTCCTTAGGGATCACCAACATTTTTCGCATCCCAAATTAACACTACTCCAAATGATGGCTGTACTACTCCTACTAGGAGAACAGCTTTGAACTTGCCAGATTCTGCAATGTCCGTTGAAAATACCCCAGATCATGTAAATCCAAACTCTCCCAGAGGAGACATATTTGACATATTGCTTAATACTCCAGCAGAAATATAACGCCTTAGGGCTCTCAGAATTAGATGATTGGCTTAAGAGTATAGACAATCCAACTAATGCTAGATAATTAGGATTTAGTGGGAGAACGTTCCAAACCTCAGAGAGAAAAAAACCCTAGATGTGTCCAAACTGAAATTGGAATGAAATTATATGATATTGGGAACTCTTGACCTAGTTCAGTTAGACACCTACAGAGATGACTAACTCCTGTTCATGTACATGGACATTACAAGACGTGCAGGACGAGCTAATGAGAGACTAACTGAATTAGCCCAGAGATATGAAATCAATCTGAATAACTCTAAAGCATTACAGAAAATGTATTGCTTGAGTTTTAATGATCGAGATATTGCAAACATGAGACCTCCAGGAGTGAAGTTACAGATCAGGGAATTAATTGGCTATATTAAAAAATTGAGTGAAGTAGAAGGAAGATGGGTAAAGAAGAAGGATCAGAAGTAGGTAAGGCTAGACCTGCCTCCAATTGGAGCAGAAGGGGAAGAGGAAGATGTACACATGCTTCCTATGACAGAGGTTCCAGGTGGAGGATATGTTCAGGTATTCTGGAGTCGGAGTGATATTGTGTTATTCACAAATGATTTCACAAAATTGAGAGAAAAGTCTGTGGAATGACACAGACAGATCGAGCAAATTATAAAGCTTACAAATGTTCTGTGGGAGGATTTGAACACATTGTTTGACATTGTTGTTCCACGTGATTTGTGGACTGAATGCAAAGTGTCTGTGTATTAGCCTGACATCAAGTGATTTTGTTTTTTTAAATTAAAGGGGTCTCCTAAAAATATTGATTGGATTAGGATTGACAAAATGATTTAAGAGTCCTTAGAGTCAGTACATTCCTATTATGAGAGATTGTTAAATGCGTTCAAACAGTATAGTCGCACCAAGACTATTGAGGTGAAAGATATGGGACATTTTATATTTGGATTTGTAGAGGGATTGAAATCAAAAGTGAGAACGATGGTTCGATCTGGTTAACCCCTTACTGCCCTCGCAGATCCCTATGATCTCAGTCTGCTTGTCTTCTAAATATATACCCCTAAAAAAAGGAAGATGTGGGGGTGGCTCTACTTGCTCTGTATTAGCTGCCAAATACTGGAACTATCTTCCTTTTTTCTCAGAAACATCCCAGAGAATACATTTCCGAAACAATTCAAAACCCATCTGTTTAAGGATTAAATGGTCACTCCTTCTTTTAGCAGCTCTATGCCTAGCACTGGGACTCTCCAGTAGTAGCTGTGCACTCTATACAACTTTTCATTCATTCAGTAGCATTTGATTTGTTGGCAAACCAAACCGATTGACAGAATTCCAAGATACACTAAGTACTGTAGCAAAAAATTTGAAATGAAGCAGAAGAAATTTGAGGATAAGTTGATGGTAGCACAGAGGAAAGTTGCACAAAAGAGTCAGAATAAATAGGCCCTCATTATAACATTGGCGGTATATACCACCTACCGCAGCGGCAATGGCCGCCAAAAGACCGTCGCCGCGGCTACCAGCCATCAGCCAGATTATGACCATAACCGAATTTCCGCCGGAAGAATGGTAGAAATCCATCTGTGGTCATGCCGGTGGACGGTGGTAAGGTGGTGCTGCTGCCACCAGCAGTGCCACGCCAGTAGACTGCCACAGACCGTATCCTGACACATGATATGGCCTGGTGGTGTTCTGCTGGCAGACGCTGCTGCTGGCAGCAGTGCCCTGTCCTGTCTCCTGCCAGAGGACCCCCTCACAAAGAGGTGTTGTGTGTCTGTGTAGGGGGGTGTATGTCTGTGCGTGTGTGTATGCGGGTGTGTGATGCGTGTTGTCTGTGTGTGCATGTATGGATGTGTGAGGGAGCTCAAATGATGCAAGGAGGTAAGGACAAGGTGCAGGAGTAGATGTGATGACTTTGAAAAGGACTAATCGGTGTCATGTCTGTAGCAAGGTGGACCATTGGAAAAGGAAATGTTGGTTTAAACTGAATAATATGACAAATGAGAATCAGGTTCAGAATGGAGGATTTGTGCAATCTCAGGGAAACAATCAGGTTCAGTCACAGCAGGTACAGAGAGAGCAAGTGAAAAATTGTAATGAATCCCAAGGTCAGACAGTGATTTCCACAAGCCCAGATGCCCCAACAAACTCCAAACATTTTAGGTCTAAACAGGACCAGATTAGAAATGTAAACAGTAACCCTTTTAGGAATCAAAATACAACCCAACAGTACCATTCAGATCAATCCCAATTATGGTGCCTGAAGGGGGAGGAGGAATGCATACTTGGTGCATCCCTAGAGGTAGACCAGAGTGGTTTTGTAAATGGCCACCCGTGTCATTTTTGGTTGACACTGGTGCTACCCGCTCAACTGTGGGAACAGCAGAGGTTCCCAACCTAACCCTCTCAGGAAAAAGAATCCAAGTTGTGGGAGTTGCAAATAAACAATTGAGAGGCCCTGTAACAGAAGCTGTACCTGTAAAAATAGGATCACTTGAAGAGAATTACCAATTTGTGGTGTGTGATTCTAGTCCTGTGAGTCTGCTTGCATGCAATCTCCTATGGAATCATATGTAAGTTGAATTGCTCTAGCAATGGCACTCCAAGGGTCATAGAGATACAGACTCAAGATGAAGATGGCAAAGGTAAAATGTTGAATCAAACCCCAAGTGTCACATTGTACCCCATGCTGACAAACAAAGATTTGTTTACTGACTGGAGAGAGACAGGGCTACCTGGAGTCTGGGATTTTCAGGAAAAGAGAGAGGTCTCATCAAAGGTGTTGAGCCTGTACAGATAACTGTAAAGTCAAATGCTGAGTATCTGAGACTCCCACAACACAACATGACCTTTGAAACAATTGCAGGCATTACTTCAGTGATCAACTCCATGACTGAGCAGGGAATACGAAAGGAGGGTATGGGAAGTCCATATAACTCACCCATTATGGGACTGTGGAAGCCCAATGGAAGTACCACATTGTCCAGGAGTTGAGAAAGATAAATGAAATTATCATTCCTTGTTGTCCCAATGCACCAAGTCCAGCAGTGATTTTGTTTCAGATTCCATGTGAAGCCGAGTGGTTTACTTTGATTGACCTCTGCCAAACCTTCTTCTCCATATCATTGCATGAGGAAAGCCAATTCCTCTTCACATTTCAGTTTGGTGGTTGTGTTTTGGCATGGTGCCGATTCCCATAAGGATATATGGAGAGTCTGTCCATCTTTAATCAGATTATGAAAAAGAAGCAACATGGCGTCGGTATCGGCGTAACTGCGAGGTCGCAGTCTCGCCCACCAGGAAGCCGAGTGCACAGCTGCGCGGTGGCCGGAGCGGAGCGGCTGAACAAGCGGCCGAACTCGGCTTGGTTTCACCGCCGAAACGAGGAAACGAGGAGCCTTCCTCCACCGGGTGCCCAGGTGCCTGGCCATCGCTCTTTTTGCGGGAGAGGCGAGGGGAGGCGAGGAAATAGCGACGCTTCGGTAGAGGACGCCGAGCGCCGCAGGAGACATAGAGACTGATTGAGGGTGAACGTGCTGGACCCCCCAGGCAGTACAGGGCTGGAGGCCTTCCCTGGAGAGCTGAAGTAACGAGTTTGGACCAATTCTGCTCACACCCAGAGGAGAAGAGGGTGTGAGCAGTTCTGAAGCTTGTAACCAACCAGGTACCAGGAGGAGGCAGGAGGAGAGTCCAGCTTACTCCACTTCGCAAGTAACCTGTTCTTTTTTTTTTTTTTTCTAAAGAAAAGGAAAGGAAAAAAAGGGGGAGAAATTTTCACTAAAATGTGGTGAACCCTAAAAAATCCGATACAGTCTCTATCACCTAATGCTATTTGATATTCCCCCTTCTTTTTTTCCTGCAACTGAAAAAAAGAGGAGGGGGGTCATCCAAAAAAAAAAAAAAGGGGGGGGACAGGTATAAAAGGAGAACTAAAGATCTGGGGGCTCTGATGTTTTTGGGTTCGGAAGTCAATCCATTTTGGCATATATATAACCCCTCACGGCCCTGGAAGAGCTTGATAAAACAAACAATTTTTGATGCATTATCAGCACCGGCCGGAATAATAGGACTTTTTAGGCTGTTGTTGCATGTATTGAAAACTAAGATGGCTCCCAAAGCCACTCGGAATCCTGGAGATAAGACTGAAGGAGTAAAAGCGACGTGTGTTGGTAGAGGTAAAGGAGAGCTACCAGGAGTAAACAAACGCCCGACGGCAATTGCAGTCAAACCAGCTGGGGAAAACATGCTGAGTTTGGGGAAAGATGTTAAGATAAGTGATAGCACTATTACTCCCCCGCTGGAAATTAAGGTAAAAGGCAAAAGTCAATCTACTATTACGACTTTTCTTGCAGGTAGGGCGCAGGACAGTCGGTCTGCACATATAACCCCCCCTCTGAAATTAACATGCCAGGGAAAGAACCTACTCTCCTGAGTACCAGCATCAAGAAGGTGTGTACTGTAAACAACGACCCCCTTATTAAACTTAGACAAGGCATTGAGAGTGTGTCAGAGATGGAAGACAATCATAGGGAGACAAGAGAGAAGGAGCTCTGCCCTCCTGCTGGGAACAAGCAGTCTCAAGTACAACAATTCGACCAGTTTGAGCAACTGGAGCATCAGGGTGGGGAAGGAGGTCTAAGTATATCAAGACCTGCAACAGAAGGAGAGAATCTACATAAGTCTTCAGCAAGCCCTAAAAAGTGGGGCAAAATAACAGGAAAAGACCTCCAATTTGTGGAGTGGGGCAAGGATAATAGCGATAAATTCTACTCTCTGACAGAAGAGTCTGATCTCAGTAGCGGCGATCACAGTTTTGGTAGATCTGATGATAGCGAAACATCGGAGGCCGAAAATAAATCGTCAAGTAACGATCTTACAGTGCGACAGCCGCGCCAACATCGGAAATCTGTTAAAACACGACCCTGTTCTCAGGAGTCTCTCGAAAACTTGACATCCACGGGTGGTAGGACTTTAAAGTGGGATTATTCCGGTTTTGGATTAGCGGATTCATCGTCTATAACTAACCAGGGCTCAGTTAATGGTAATAAGGAACCAGATACAGGGCACCCCACTTACAATTCGTCTACGATGGGTGCCGAGGTAGGGATGCTGCAGTCAATATATAGTTCAATTAAAGAGCTGCAAACAGAGACTAGGATTGAAAGCCGACGTGCGAGGATCGCTACAAAGAGATTACAGGGAACGGTTCGCAAGGTTGCAAAATCATGCACAGAAATTGAGACTAAGCTATGTTCAATGGAAGAAAGGATAGTGGCAGTCGAGGAGGATGTTGATAATCTTAAAGAGCAGAGCACTACGAGAGACGAACAATTGACGAATGTAATGAGGAAATTTGAAGATTTTGAGAATAGGCAGAGAAGGAATAATCCTCGATTTTTGGGTATACCGGAAGGGCTAGAAGGAAGCAATATACGAAGTATATGGTCAACCTCCTGCGCGGGGCTTTCCCGGAACTGGGGAATTGGAACTGGGAGAATGAACTACAGGTTTCCGGTAACCCGGTGGGAGGGGGGCCAACGGGCAGACTCTAAGTACCCTAGAGCTATTCTAGTTTATTTTGGAAATTACTTATTGCGACAGGAGATATATGATAAAGCCCGTCCTAATACCCCTCGCACCTTGGATGAGGTTACCTTTTTCACTCGCCCTGATTTCTGTCATGCCACTGTCGAGGGGAGATGGCGGCTCCGACAGCTTATTAAACCAGTTTCAGATAAAAGTGGGGAGGCGTATCTGCTGGCCCCTGCTCGCCTTAAAATAATAATGAATGGGAAAAAAAAAGTATTCACTTCGGAAATTAAAGCAAAAGAATACTTGATGGGGGTCGAGTAGCAAAGGGTGGAGATACTTAGAAGGTAAAGGTGCTCAGGAGACTGGTGGGTGGGCCCGCACATACACAACGCCAATACTCAGGCCATGGGTGGTCTGATTGCTCAACAGGATGGGGGGCCAGTCCCGGGGAGGGAGGAAGCATGGGAGGGGGATGGAGGAGACTGGTCTGGGATGGGGGAGGGGGAGGAGAGGGGAGGAGGGAGGAGGAGAGGGATAGGGGAGAAGGGTAGGAGATGGAGGGAAGGGATAAGAAACCAGGGGAATAAAATGGAAAGGAAAGGATCAAGGGAAACAAGGGAAATGGAAAGAATAGGAGGGGAACAAAGAGAGAAGAGAATTCAAGACAGTGTGCAGTCGGATAATAGAAAGAGAAAAGAAATAAAACAGTGGAGGGGGGAGGGAAAAAAAAAGAGTAAATGGTTAGACTTCGAATCGCCTAAATCAATATATGTGGACTAAATGACCCTCGTAAAAGAAGGAGAGTGGCTGAAGAATTAAAGACTTTTAAGGCAGATATTTATTGTCTACAGGAGACAAATGTGGAATTTAAAAATTCTGGAACTCTTGCCTCGCTTGGTTTGAAAGTGATCGCCCGGTCAGAACAATGGGTCAGAACTAAAGGAGTGGCAATATTAGATCGGACTAATACATTAAATTTCACCAGGCAGAAGGCGGACAGGGGTGGGAGATGAGTAATTGTAGAGTGCAGTTACAGTCATAGCAGTTTTTCATTATGTTCTGTATATGGGGCAGTCACGGACGACCCAGTAGTTTTAGATACCCTCGCTATTGAGCTAACAGGATGGCCCCCTCCCTATATTCTATGTGGTGACTTCAACTTCAATGGCTCTTGGGAGGGACTGCAGGATATACTAGCACCCACAGCTAAGAAATATCAGGGGCGTAAACCTCGGGTATATAAGGCAATGGTCGCTATTCAGGAAGAATTAGGACTAGTAGATGCTTGGGTGAAACTATGTAAGCCAGACCCTGGATATACTTACTATTCGGCCCCTCATGTGAAATTAGCACGACTCGATTATTTTTTTATATCTCCTGGACTATTAAAGCAGGGTAGGATGGAGTCTTACCCACGGGTTATATCAGATCATAACCCCCTGGTATTCGATCTGGAATTGGGTGGGCTTGAATCAAAAGTCAGGAGATGGACATTTGAAAGAGGGCTTCTTAAGGACCCGGAATACTGTAAATATATGAGAAAGTGGATAGTTGAATTCTTAGGGTTCAACCAGGGATCAGCTCCAGTAGAGATAGTCTGGGATACCTTAAAAGCAGGAATTCGAGGTGAAACTTTGAGCTTTAGCTTTAGAAGGCAGAAAAACTCCCAAGAGGGAATAAAAGACTTCCAAACAAAGCTGAGGGCAGCTGAAAGACAATTGGTCATAGCTATAGAAACTGGGGAGGGTGTAAAGACGGCCCAGGAGGACGTCGCTATAGTCAAAGCAGTAATGAATAAGGCTATGGCTCAAAGAATAGCGGAGAAATATCTAGCGCAGCGCTCACAAGGGAATGAGTTTGGAGAAAAATCCGGTCGCTTGCTAGCAATAAGGGCAAGTCAGAAGATAGCATCTGGTGTGATTAGAGAGATTAGAGACTGGCAAGGACAAATAGTATCTGAAGTGGATGGAATTAGGAAGGTGTTTCATAGATACTATACGGAACTATATAACGATAAATCGATATATCTGGAGGGAGAAATGGTGGAATTTTTACACCCTATTAAGGTAGACAAGCTATCTGGGAGCGATAATCTATATATGGGAGAACAGGTAGATATCTCGGAAATTGACAAGGCAATGAGTGATCTTGCCTCTGGAAAGGCCACAGGCCCTGACTCGATTCCTCTAGAGTTTTATAAAACTTTTAAAGAATTGTTATCTCCAGTAATGATAGAGCTATTTATCCAGGTTCAGAGTGGAGGGGAAGCCCCCCCATCATGGGATATGGCCAATATGGTAATGTTTTTGAAAAAAGGGAAACCCCCCTTAAATCCGGCTTCATATCGGCCGATTACATTAATTAACAGTGATGTGAAAATATATTCAAAAATATTGGCCGCCCGATTATCTTTGGTGATAAGGAAGCTAGTTTTCCCTAGGCAGCATGGGTTTGTCCCAGGAAGGGATACTACCAATCATATTCAAAGAGTTCTCGCACTCTTTGATGCTACGGAAGTAGCAGAGGAACCTATGGCAGTCTCATTACTAGATGCAGAGAAGGCATTTGACCGGGTGAACTGGAATTACCTGTGGTATGTAATGGAACGTTATGGGTTAGGGAAGAAATTCATTGTAGCAGTAAAGGCGCTATATAGATCACCGGTAGTGAAAATACAACTAATGGGAGGACAGTCCGAGGGTATCCAGGTCAGGAGGGGTACTAGGCAGGGATGCCCATGCTCTCCGCTCCTGTTTGCTTTATAAATAGATCCCTTGCTTAGGCAGTTGGAAGAGAACTGCAAGATTTTGCCAATACGCAGGCAGAGATGGGATACAAAAGTCCTAGCATATGCAGATGATATAGCTATATTAACCCCCACCCCTGATTCGGCATTGAGAGAGGTTGAAGAGGTGACGACGAAATTTGGAAGATTCTCAGGGTACCTGCTAAATAGAGCTAAAACGCAGTTATTGGCTAATCAATATACAAGCACCCAGGACACGCGGAGGGTGGACCATGCAGTATACTTGGGTATAAATATTATACCAAAAGTAGGAGAAATTGTTAGCTTGAATCTGGATCCCATACTTTCGAAAGCCAGAAAAGATATGTCCAGATGGAATAATTTACATCTGACTATTATGGGGAGGTGTAATATGGTGAAAATGATTTTTCTTCCTAAGCTGTTGTATCTGTTTCGTGCTATACCACTGAGTTTCACAAATTTAAGATTCAAGGAGATAGAGAGATTGGTTATGAGATTTATTTGGGCTTATGGTAAGTGTAGAAGAGCAAGTAAATTTATGTCTGTTCCGCGAGAAAGAGGGGGGTGGTCCTTACCAAATATAAAATTATATCAAATGGCTGCAGCTTTTCAGTATATGCGCCCACTATGGGGTCCTAAGAGAGAGGGGATCGCGGAAGAAGATTGCCCTAATATATACGCAGAGCTGCAGATAGGAGCAGCAGCCAATGGGTGTTTGGTAACATTTCATGAGCCTGGATATTATAAGAAAACCCGATTTAAGGTAATGGAAGCGGCCTATAAGTGTTGGCGATTATGGTATAAAAAGAAAGGACTTGGTAGATATAATTATTACACCATGATTGAGAAGAACCCACTGCTTCCCGAAATATTCAAGGATAGGTGTATGACAAGGTGGGCCTCCTTAGGTATAGCGAGGTTAGGGAATTTTTTCGATAATTCTGTGGTCAATTCGTTTGGGGATCTACAGGAGCAGTATGGTTTAGAGCGAAGGGACTTCTTTAAATATCTTCAGATACGAGATTTTCTTACACAGAAAACAGGGGGTGTGCAGGGATTTAGAAGTACTCAACTGTTGAATGATATCTTGGTTAACCCCAATATAGCAATTAGATCGATGTACGCGCTACTGCTGGCAGAACACCCGGATGATTTAGAAAAAAACAAGGAGAGGTGGAGAAAGAAGTCAGTGGACGGGAGTAATATTTTTATAAGGTCATTAGAGCTGGGATATTCCATCTTACTTTCGTCGTCCCTGCAAGCACAACACCATAAAACCATATTTGACCTGTACCATACCCCAGCCCATCTTGTCAAATGGGGGAGTCTGTCAGGAATAAACTGCCCAAGATGTGGGATGCATGGAACAGACATTGTACAAATGATGGCTACATGTGGGGAGCTAATGGCTCTGAGGGAGGGTATTCAAGCCGTTTTGAAAGGGGTTCTGGGATATGATCTGGTTCTTACCCCAGAGATTATGGTTTTAGGAGTCGCTGGAGAAGTGGGTGGACCACATAGAGCATTTATTTTTGTGACCATGGCAGTGTATCGAATATGTATATCATCTGCGTGGCTGAATGTACGACCCCCGTCCTGGCAGCAATGGCTGGCTAGATTGTTGTCTGTATATTACTTGGAGATGGCACTATACGAACGTAAGGGGAAACGTGGTCGGAGGAAAGGGAAGGCAATCTGGGGGTCATTTCAGGATTGAATCCTGGCTCATAATGATCAATGTTTAAATTGAAAACCAGATTATCCTCCCCCAATTTAATTTAATTTTAATATCTGGGAAATCGCTCTCCGTCTGGATTAGTTGGGCTGATGTGCTTCTCAGTAGAGATTTTGGTGGTGCCTCCCTTCTAAGGCTCCTTTGTCTTTCTCTTTGGTTTGGAATTCTTTTTTTTTCTTTTTTTTTTTTTCTTTCATGCAGTGTAAAGTGATGTAAGAATATATGTGCTGTATTATTCCTTTCCAAATAAAAAATGTATTAAAAAAAAAAAAAGAAAAAGAATCTGAAGACCCTTACGATGCCTTATCATTCAGTCCTGATACAATACATTGACGACCTATTGGTGGTGTCAAATACACATGAAGCTTGCAGAAGAGACCATTTACCCAGTTGAACCACTTAGCTCAAAATGGACATAAGGTATCCCCAACAAAATTGGATTAATGCAAAAAAGAGGTTCTATATCTTGGACATGACATTCAGAATAGTGCAACAAAGGTTATGGAAGAGAATTTCAGCAATTCTGAAAATGAATCACGCAGCAACTCAGAGAGAAGCCAGACTGTTCTTGGGAATGGTGGGCTACTGTTGTCAGTGGCTTCCCAGCTTTTCCCCGTTGGCCAAGCCTTTACAGAGGCTGACACACAAGGATGTGTCAGATCCCGTACCATTGAATTTCATCTGCATGAATGCCTTCTCAAAGCTGAGAGAAAATCTCTGTTGCGTCCCTGCTCTGGCAATGTCTGATTACAGTAAATGTTTTACTTTGTATTGCAGTGAGAGGAGGGATGCGCTCTCACAGTGCTGACACAGTTACATGGAGACACTCACAGACCTGTCGCTCTCTTTTTGGCTACACTTGTCCCAGTACCTTTAGTGTTCCCTGGTTGTCTGAAAGCTGTCGTAGTCACCGTGTCAGCATCAAACAGTGTGACAGCATTGTTATGGGCCATCCCTTGGATGTGTTTGTTCCCCACTCTGTAGAGATGTTGTTAACTCAAACCCAAACCCAGCACATCACAAGCAGTAGGCTAACCTGTTATGAATAGATCATTTCGGCTACTTCCAATGTGAATTTGAAACAATTTACAAATGTAATCCTGCAAATGTGTTACCATTGCCTGTAAGTGATGCAAATGTTGATGTTGAATTTGAGAATGACTATCAGAATGCCACTGAACTATGCACCAAGCCGAGACCTGACATACAAGGTATGGCACATGATGAATCAAATTATGCCATTTTTTCTGGATGACTCCTGCTTAAGAGATCATGAAGGAAACCCGAGAGCTGCCTAAGCAGTTTGTACTATCTCAGGTTTGGTTGATGCTTCCTGGTTTCAAGGAGTCTTTTCGGCAAAAGTGGCTGAATTGATTTCCCTTACAAGAGCATGCTGTGTTGCAGACCAGCTAAAGGTGGCCATTTTCATTGATATGGCTTTGGTGTACTCCATGACTTTGAACAGTTATGGTTGCAACATGGGTTTATGATTTCCTCTGGTTCTTCCATCTGTAATGGAGAGTCCATAGTTTACAGAAAGCTTTACAGCTACCTGCCCAAGTTGCATTTGTGAAGTGATCAGCTCACTGTAAAGGGACTGACTATGTGACTTTGGGAAATAACTATGTAGACGAAGTGGCAAGATACTGTGCTTTGAAGTCTTGTGCTTTTAATGGTGAGTACTAGAATGAGGGAGGAGATGAGACAAAATACAATCTCTTGCTAACTACAGCAGATACATGGTAAGAAGTCAAGAGGTTACAAGGAGAAATGCCAGAAGCAGAACAGCAGGGTTGGATTAGAGCAGAATGTGTCAAAAGAGATGAGGATGATATTTGGGGTTCAAATGATGGAAGAACTGTTACCACGTATGGCTCGCTAGGTTTAGACTGATGGGAGGTGCTTTGTGTCACAGATGTGTTACAACTCAATAGATGAATTTAGACAAACGAACGGCAGGAACACTGGGTCATATAGACAGATCAGGAGGACCTCTCAATAGAATGCAGTTAGATTTCATCAAATTACCTGTGTGCAATAGATTGAGAAAGTCTTGGTTGTTGTATGCACCTTCTCACATTGGGTTGAGGGTTACCCAACTTGGTGAAATGACAGTCTCACAGTTGTAAAGTTGTTGTTAAGAGATCGCATTCTACATTTTGGGTTCCCGAATTCTCTAGAGCCAGACCAAGGAACTCATTTTAATAGTGAGGTCCAGAAATTACTCTGTGCAACATTACAGTTATAGACCAGAGGCTTCTAGTATTGTTGGGCAAGTTAATGGAACACTGAAATCCAGATCGACTAAAGTGTGTGTTTCCACTTCATTGAAATGGCCTGGTGCATTGCCTCTTGTATTGATGAGTCTTTGATGTACTCCAGATAGGATCATAGGACTGTCTCCCCATGAAATCATTAAGGGTCGAGCCATGAGATTACTTGCTGTGCTTTAGAATGTGCTTGTGAACATTACAGATGACATGGTTCTTGATTATTGCAAAGGAATTGCTGATGTGGCTAATTTTGTGTCCAACAGGTTGAAGAAGCACCAGCTCAGCCACAGCAAGAGCAGTGGCCATGCCTTCAGTCCTGAAGGCTGGGTTCATGTGAAGAAGCATGTTCAGAAGTCGTGCTTGGAGCTTCAGTGGAAGGGGCCTTTTCAGGTAAAACTGATCCCTACAACTTATGTGAAGTGTGGAGGGCTTCCCAATTGGATCCATTCAGCCCATACTCGTAGAGTCTCGTGTCCGCTTAATGATGCAGAAGCAGCTCTCCCTGAAGGGCCAGTTATAGTGAGATGAAGGGAGCAGGTTAGTCGAGCTGTTGGGGATGAGCAAGTGAGTGAGACTGCACATGTACGGTCTGAAGGGAGTTTGAGTGAGTCAATGGGTGAAGTCGGTACAGAAGGGTTGAGTTGAGAGAAGTTGACTGTACAAAACTCAGATGCTGACAAAAGACCCAGTGCTGTAGCAAAATAGGTTATGCCGGGAAACCAGGGGTCAAGAGTACAGACTGTGTCTGAAGTGCGAGTTCCACAAACTATTCCTGAAGAGATTGAGGAGTCTGGCCTCAGCGACAGTCATGGAGAAGGGCCAGTAGTAGGGAAATCAAAAAGAGCAAGGGTACTCAGTCGGAGGTACGCCACACCTGAATGGACATATTTTGCTGCCAGTGGCTGGGAGAGAGAATTTTGATTCTTTTAGTTTAACAATTTGAATCCAGCAGAACCTCCTTGAACTGACTTTGTGGTAAAACTGAACTTTGAAATTGCATTGCCACTTGATAGACTGAGACATTATATCCTGGATGTGATTATTAGTAAATAATACTGCACATTTATTAGAGACAATTAATAGATTGTAGAGAATGAAGAAGAGTACCAAGGTCCAAGTCAGGAGAATTCATCGTAGGGTTGACGTTTAGAAGAACAATGGAGTAGGGTTAAGGAAGACTAACGAAGATTGCATTTAACAATTGCTTGCTACTGCTTTGCTTAATAGAAAGACTGAGGAGACTATTGCTGTTACCACTGCTGCATTTTTATTAAATGGTCTGAATCAAAAGAAGCCATAGAATTTAGAAACAATAATAGCAAAGACAGATATTTCTGTATTGAACTGTTAATTGTAATAATTTTAGTAATGCTTGCTTTGCTCATAGGATTGAGTTTACCTACATATTCTAGAGTAGACATTATTGGATCCAAAAATGCACCTAACACCTCATTTCCTACTGACACATTTATTAAGTGAAAAATAATTACATATAGATACCTCTAGAGGAGATTTTACATGAAATGTGAATTATAAATTGCTTTATGAGTACATTGACACTGTGAATGCAAAGAATTGCTACGTGTGTATGCAGTTACCTGCATCAGCTGCAGAAGAAATAACATATCACCATATTCCTTTGACTTATGGTGTTACTTGTAGCCTGTTGACAAGCCTTCTATATGAACAAGAACACTTTCAAAATTATCATTCAAATTATGGTTTGGTCTTTTCAGATGTTGCTATTATGAAACACCTGAACAAAAATCCCAAAGCAAAGATCATAGATACAGTTGAAGGATTCTTTAAACCAACTATAACATTAGATCCTGTTTACCAAAACAACTTGATATGTGTCCTGACAAAGGATTTCTTGAATTCAGTTGAGGACTGAAGAGTAGGAATGAAATAAATGTTGGAAAATGGTATATTTGTATCCATTTGGGAAAAAGAAGAATTAGCACATTCAGATGCATCAAAACAAGGAGCTTTGACATTAGATTGGAAACGTAAATTAAAATGATGCATATATCGGCAAAGATCAACAGCTGACATAAAGGCCCTCATTACAACCCTGGCGATCGGTGTTAAAGTGGCGGTAAAACCGCCAACAGGCCGGTGGTAAAAAAAATTGAATCACGACTGTGGCGGAAACCACCAACATAGACAGCCACTTTAACACTCCGACCGCCACAGCGGTACAAACAAACAGGATGGCGGTCACCGCCAACAGACAGGCGGAAGACAATATACCGCCCACAGTATCATGAGAGGCCAATCCGACACCTTTTCCAGGGCGGATTCACCACAAACAAAAACACAGCGGAAACAGTACTTGGAAGGGGAAACGCTCACCTCTACACACCCCACGAGGAACCAGAACGCCATGGAGCCGGAACTCCATATTCAATCTGCCATTGTATTCCTGCTCCTCTACCAGGAACACGAATGCCGGCGGCGAAGACCACGGTGAGTACTGCACCTACAACACAGGGGAGGGGGGAGGGAAAAGAGAGTGACACACACACGCAACACACAAAGCCCCCACCCTCACCCACTACAACAAACACACAAGTAAATGTTGATACATTACATTTACACTTCCCACCCCCCCCGGAAGAATGCAAGGACAAAAGGAAATGAGTTGCAATCAATAAACATCCAGTACTCATAAAATATATGTACACTATTAACAAATATATACACCAAGAATTCAAGTCCATGTACTGCACATACATAGTCCGGGGACCACTGGGCCCAAAATGCATGGGCGAGGCCCACACAAGATACCCAACCAAAATGGAGAGAACACTGCAGGGGCATCAGATCGAAATAAAACAGGCACCTCAGGGGGAAGGGAAGGGGGGGCACCTCAGCCGGATGAGTGCACGACGCCAGATCCACGAGGAGGCTCCATGCCCATTTGTTGTATCCTGGGGAGTGCAAAGCTACAGTCTCACAAGTCTCTCCAGTGGGTGGTTTGCTCACTGCTGCATCCTGGGGAGTGCAAAGCCACAGTCTCACAAGTCTTTACAGTGGGTGGTTTGCCCACTGCTGCATCCTGGGGAGTGCAAAGCCACAGTCTAACAAGTCTTTACAGTGGGTGGTTTGCCCACTGCTGCATCCTGGGGAGTGCAAAGCCACAGTCTCACAAGTCTTTACAGTGGGTGGGTTGCCCACTGCTGCATCCTGGGGAGTGCAAAGCCACAGTCTCACAAGTCTTTACAGTGGGTGGTTTGTCCACTGCTGCATCCTGGGGAGTGCAAAGCCACAGTCTCTCAAGTGGATAACAGTCTCCAATGGTTCTGGAGGGGGCTTTGTGCCCAGAGTGCTTTATCCTGCCAAGGACTGAGGTAGTGGATGCCTTTCTCCACTGGTTCTGGAGGGGGCTTTGTGCCCAGAGTGCTTCATCCTGCCAAGGACTGAGGTAGTGGATGCCTTTCTCCACTGGTTCTGGAGGGGGCTTGGTGCCCAGAGTGCTTCATCCTGCCAAGGACTGAGATAGTGGATTGCTTTCTCCACTGGTTCTGGAGGGGGCTTTGTGCCCAGAGTGCTTCATCCTGCCAAGGACTGAGGTAGTGCCTTTCTCCACTGGTTCTGGAGGGGGCTTGGTGCCCAGAGTGCTTCTTCCTGCCAAGGACTAAGGTTGTAGTGTGGTTAGTTTTACGTATCCTTTGCGCGTTAGCTTCAGGCTTTAGGCCTTTGTGCACTTTGCCCTGGATGTATTTTATTCATTTGTTTGCAGCTTAGAGCGTCTGTGCACTTTGCTCTGAATGCTTTTTCTTAGGCTTCGTACTGTTATTTTTCAAATAGCCAGTTCTACGGTTTTGTTATTTATTCATATCACACTGTTCAGCCTACTTCAGCACTGGATTTCTCACTCTGTGCTTCAGTCAAGGATACAGTCTGGTACATTGCCGATAGACGTGGTAGGAGTTTAGACTTGGCATTCCTGCGTAGGGACATTTTGTGATCACGCTGACATGTTAGTTATAAAATCACTTCCTTGTCCCAATACACGCAAGAGGGAGATTCCGACCAGGGAACCACAACTAGACGCTGACTGCCTCGTTGCAGATGCTGAACCAGATCACAGGCCTTTGCTCAGGTATGAGGGCTTATGTCTCCCCAGTGATTCAGAAAGGCAAGCTAGAAGCTTAACATGCTGTGCTCTAAATAGAACAAGCAGAGGGAGAGTAGAAACTGTTAGGCACTATGATAGCTTTGTTCTTATGTTTTACTCTCCTGGTGACTATTTCAATCCTACTGTGTTGTATTGTTCTGGTTATTGCGGCTCACGCCTTATTATCTAATATACAGTTGTTTTATTAAAACATTATATAAAACTTATACTGTCTTTGTCATTTGTATATGAGATCATATTGTAAATGAGAGAGTTGGTTTGGATCTGAGTGACCATGACTTCCCTGAGAAGTTCCAAAGATGTCATGCGCTCGGCTGCCCAATCATCTCTTCCCCGTGGGAGGAATGAGGCACTGCTAGTTAGCCGGAGCAAACACCTAATTTAGGGTGGCAGAGTTCCTTACACGTGGGTCAGACTCAGTCCCCCACACTGATATCGATCCTGCTGCCTAGAAATCCAGTAGTCTCATTTAGGATAATGAGAGCCCACGCGACATGGCGCCGCCAACGATTGGTCTGGCTCTAATTTTCGGGTCCGACTAACTCTCTCGGTCTCATATATATATTGACTCCTTGGTTCCGTATACGGAGACGTCCGTGGCACTGAGGACTTCCGCCACCGCAATATAGGTAGATCCTATTAATTGCGGTTGGTTGTTCAAGCTTGAACTCTAAAAGGAAAACCCCGATATTGGTGTGCCTTCTCTGACCTAGTGCTATTTTTTACAAATGGCAAATCCTAATGTAGTGAATATAGCAATCAATATGCGACAACCGCTCACGGGACATCTGGTGGCACATGGCCTGGCGGTCCAGGGGGGTCCGGTCACTTTTGTGGTGGACGCCCATGCAGCCTATAGAACAGAACTTTTTTATTCTTGGGTCATATTTCCAGCAGTTGATGGGGGTACAAACACTTTTCACGAATACTCTGTTGCGAATGTCCCTGGACAATACAGGGCTTATGCATATTTAGAGATACCTTTATCTTATCAAGAACACCATAATTGGCTTGATGGCGCCCTCCCACACACAATAGCACAAGTTGGGTTAGGTCCACTAAGTAACGATGGTCCTACCTGGCCTTTCTTGGCTACATATACACCTCATCCTGCGGCTGCTCAGTTGACAGTGGTTGAAGTTCGTTGTTTATATACAGACTTAACGGCTACATATAGACTATTGGTTCAGTTTGTAATGCAGACCTTGAATACTAATGCAGCGCGTGCAGCTCCGGCGCACCCACAAGCAGTGGTTCCGGGTATTAATCCAGCCACTGTGCACTCAGTTATGGGTAAAGTACCGGCTAAACGTGAGGAGACTCCATTTTGGCTGGCGCAGAAAATTAATACGCTGGAAGCAGTATTTCCCATACGGGACCTCAGGATAAACATAGAATATTGACGATGTGTTTGCCGTATGGGATGGTTCCTCCGGTGGACCTTTGTAATACCTGGCGCACGGTGTTTGCCGCGCTCTACACTACGGCACACGGTACACCGACATTAGCAAATTTACCGGAAGTGCTTAAACAAATTCAAGATGAATATGGGGCTGCCCCTGCCTTAGATTTGGGCATGCAGTTAATGGGCAATTTTGCAGCAGTTTCTTCTATTATTTTGAGTAATCTCAAGGGAGAGGCAGTAGCACTAGCAGTGCGAATGCGTCTTCGGGAAGTTCCGCAGATTAATCAAGAGCGGGAACTCCCGAGAATAATAGCGGAAACATATTCCAGTATTGGTCGCGATAGCCTAGGGGCAAGACCACAAAAACCCCAATTGCAGGGTAAAAATAATAAAGATAATGCTAAACAACAGCAACCTGAGGGTACTAAAAAGCGCTGGGAAAAGAAACAGCAAACACCTAAGACAGATGGGGTACAGTCTCCGCAACCGGAGACCCCGCAGAATAGGTATAATCTCAGGAATAGGGATAATTTGAAGACGCCTGAAAGATATCAATATACTTATACACGCCAATCTCGTTCCTTTCAGGACTCCTCGGAGAAGAGAAGTGAGAGAGGTGGGCGATCAGAGCGGAGAACTGAGTATGTGAAACCGAGACAGGAATCACAACGCTCAAAGGAGGTTTCTGTTAAACATCAAGAGAAACCGCTCCAACAAAAGCAACAATTTAAAAAGAAGAAAGTGGCAGCAGTCTCAGTTAGACATGCCGCTCAAGAAGAGAGTTCTCTTGATGAACAAGACATGGGCGCTGGCACTGTTAGACAGCGCGGCAGAGGTCACAATAGTTCGCCGGAGTCTTCTAGAGCATCTGGAGGTGAAAGCAACTGATGATTCACACAAGTCGAAACGGCAGACATGCGAGTCTCTGATCCTGATAGAGTATATCAGGTGACTCTGCAATTAGAAGGGGACATTGACCGCATAGTACACGCCGTCTTTTGGGACCATGTGGTAAAATCATATGATGTTCTGCTGGCAGAACAGGATTGGCCACCTGACTTTGTTTGCGATTGTCCAGTTGGGGAGCAGGTTATTGCACCTTCCTTCTTACCACTTGTTCCGAGAGAACTTGTGGAGTCCTATAGTAAATTATGGGCTCTTACACAGGCCCCCGCTCTATATAGAAATAATGTGGGGTGGAATAAACAATCACCTTATCATGTAATTCCAATAAAGGGCGAACCTCAGCCGCAGCCGCAGTATCCTATCAAATTTGAAGCAAGGGCATCGGTTAGGAAAATTCTTACGCAATTGGAGTAACAGGGTGTAGTTGAGCCCTGTGTCTCGCCGATGAATAATCCCTTGTTTCCGGTTGCCAAACCGGACCATTCCTATAGGATAGTGGTGGATTACAGACATTTGAATAGTCATACACGCACATATGAAATACAGAATTCACATAGCGCAGCGCTTATGAATAATATAGTGCGTAAAAAATACAAAACAACGTTGGATATCTCGAATGGATTTTTCTGCCAAAATATAGTGCCCGAAAGTCGGGACTATACCAGTTTCAGTGCATTTGGATCTCAGAAAAAGTTTTGTCGTTTGCCTCAGGGGTATAAGAATAGTCCAGGACTGTTTTCGGCTCGTGTAACTGAAATTCTGCACGAGTTGGACCCTGAAGCGTTGTCATACGTTGATAATATATATCTGACAGACGATGAGATACTGCAACATCTAAGGCGTGTATTGCGCATTGCTGTGGGGTTTGCTGAAATTGGCTATAAGTTTAATTTTAAGAAATCGAAGATTGCCTTCCTCGGCGTCATTTTTCTGGGATATGAATTGTCGAGTGAGGGCAAAAGCTTAGCGCCTAATTTTTGGGAGAAATGTGCTTTATTGCAGCCTCCTAATACGGTTCTGAAGCTCCAGTCATTGTTGGGGTTTCTGAATTTTGGCAGAACTTACATTCCTGATTATGCTACGCGTATAAAACCCTTATACGAATTGATTCGCCCGAATTTTTCGAGTAGATTTTGGACGATTGAGCATACACACATACTACGAGAGTTACAGACTGATCTCTTAGCAGTTAAACACTTACACACACGGGACAATAAGACACATTTAGTCATCAGGGTGATACCTGGCGCTGTTGGGTTTACGTATGTCAAATTTAATGAGGGTGAGACAGTCCCGATTGCATACAAGTCCCACTTGTATTCTGCTGCAGAACAACGATTTGCACAGACTGAGAAAATACTCACTGCAGTACAGATGGCTGTGATTAAAGAAAGACCGCTTGCCCAGGGCCAACGCATCATTATCGTTTCCCCGATTCCGGCCTTAGAGGCTGTTACAAAAGCGAGTGTTCCTAATTCGAAAGCTTTACACCCGCGATGGATACAATGGGCTACGTCTTTGACAGCCACTGATGTAGATTACATATTTGACCCTAAACTGCAGACTCAAGAATTTCTTCAATATGAAATGGAGTACCCAGTTCCTGCTGGTACGTTGCCTATTGACCAATATCAGGTGGTCATGTATACCGATGGCTCTGCGCAGCCAGCGGTTGGGACTAAACAACAGTATTCTGCTGCATGTGCGGTGGTGAGCGGCACTATGGAGGGGGAAGTGTTCTGCCCCCGACATACTTATACTAAAACCTTGGAAGATTGCACTGCACAACTGGCTGAGCTCAAAGCTCTATTGTTAGCGTTGGAGCACGCGGATCCGGCGATTTTGACCTTGCTGGTCTGTGACTCCTACTACTGTGTTCAGTTTTTCAATGAATATCTGCACTATTGGAAGTTGAATGGGTTCAGGGATTCTAAAGGCAACACCATTAAACATAAATTGTTGTGGGGTAAGGTTGCGAATCTGAAAGAAACGCTTCCTAAGGTCCATGTTGTGCATACACTTGGACACCAGCGCGTTGGAATACACATTGCTGGGAATACCTTGGCTGATGAAGCCGCAAAGTCAGCAGTGGCTGTCGCCACTGTGGCCGCAGTGACTCGTTCAAGTTCCAAACCAGACACAGAGATTTCGGCTGCCATAAAAGCTACGGCTGATGGCACGCCATTTCCTAAAGGATTTCCTTCTAAATATGGTTACTGCTTGAGTAGTGCGCTAAATGCTGTTGTTAATATTCCAGGCATTGGTGTACGTGAACTACCCAATAAAATTGAGAGACCTCGATTAATTTCTGCAGCACATGAGGGGGTGGCATCTGCACATGCTGGTGTGGCTGCCACGATTTCACTTTTACAGGATTGTTACTGGTGGCCTGGTCTCTATAAAGAGACAAAGCAGTATGTCCTTTGTTGTGACGTTTGTCAACAAATTAAAGCTTCGTCGGCTAGACGCCCGCAGCAGACGCCCCTTCTGATTTCAAATAAACCTTTACAGTGTGTGTACTTGGATCATTGTGGTCCGCTGACACCAGATAGTGCATACAAATATATATTGGTTGCTGTAGATTCGTGCTCCAGATTTGTGTGGGTATGGCCACAACGCTCGGCTGACGCTCGAACTGTTATTAAAGATTTGCGCATCTTTGTTGATACATTTGCAGTTGCGGCTTTTCATTCCGGCCAGGGCCCTGCTTTTGCCTCTAAGGCATTCAGGGACACCATGGCTTCGTTGGGGGTCCAACTCCAATTCTCGTCTCCATTTCATCCCGAGGGAAATTCTGTTGTGGAGCGTTTAAATCGTGATTTAAAGCAATCCTTAACGGCCAGAGTTATAGGTACGGATCGTGGTTGGCTAGCCCACCTGTATGGAGTACAGAGAGCACTTAATAACTTGCCTAGAAGGTCACTTGGGGGTCGTACTTCATATGAGTGCCTGTTTGGAACACGAATGTATGTTCCTGATCTAGATGGTCCTGGTGTGGAGGCGGCGGATACGCCCTTTGACATAAATGATCGTGTCACTGTTTTGCAGGATTTACAACAATTCCGTGAAGATAACTCTTCTGCAAGTGCTGCCTCCTCAGGAATTAAGGATGAGCCAGTAACTCCTACTGGTTGGATACCCAGGATTGGGGATCTAGTGCGTGAAAAGGTCGCAGTAAAGAAAGAATTTGGTCCTTCTTATCGAGCACCTGTCCCTGTGTTAGGGGTAAGCGGCACGAGAACTGTGATTTTACCGCCGCTGCAAGGGGCCAAAGGAAATCGCTTTGTTTCCATTGATAATGTCAAGTTACAACATGTGGCCGATTTTGCACAGCAGACCAAGAGGGACGCCCAGTAGTTCCGGAATCCCTCTCACTACTGGGGAAGATGTCCCGCTGCAGGTGATTTACACTGACGCTGTTTCCTCTCCGAGCTTGGGGAGGGTAGAAGATGATCTTGCGATTGTTCCACAAACGACGATTGATTTTGAATCTTTTGATCAAGTTGCTGTACGTTCTACTGATGTTTCTGAACATGTGGTTTACAGTGTGCCAAGGCGAGAGCCTCCATCTGCTTCTATGTTCACGGTTGCACCTTTTGCAAGAACTGCCTCTGGTTGCTTCAACGACACTGATGATGCAGTGTCCAGCTCCTCGTCCTCGATGTCTTCAATCCGTGGTCCACGTAAGCTGCTGTGTTGGCTTAAACGCACATATTTTGTTTTTCCTTGGAACTATTTATGGCTTTTTATGGCTGTAATGACTTTTTTTTTGTGGTTGGTTACTTTTTTTCTGGTAATACATGGTCATTTTCTTCCTGATCGATCTGACATTAAGCACGTGGAGACTGTGTTGAAACCACATTTTTCGTCTCACATGGTTCGAAGAGACTTGTCCAATGTAAACATTTCTGCAATACCGATTCCGGATGGGATTGTGTGGGATAAAGTAATGTTTGATATATATGGTCCCACTGAATTGATTCAAATACCGTATGTCCTCAAGTTATCAATGAATGATATTGTTATACCAGGCATTGTTTCTGATGATTGGGATGTGAAGACAGTAGATTCTATGCTGACAGATTTGCAATATTATACTGTCTATGATGATGAAGATGCTTACCAATTTAGAGATAATCATGGTGACATGTTTTGCTACAACTATTATGGACACCACTTTATTCATAAAACTAGTAGCCCTAAGTCCATATTTAATTATGTGCAATGGGAACATTGCTCAACTCCTCCACAAGGGAGTTTGAAAACATATTATGATAAATTTGCATATTTTTCTGGGCATGATCAACGAAATGCTAAGTCTTACTATTTTAAAGTTACTCCGTATTCTAATAAGCAAATGTTATTGACCGATACTAAATTACTGTATTCAAATTTGTTTGTATCTAAACTTTCGGTCGAGGGGTATGAATACTGGTTTAAGACTGTTGACTTGAAAAGTGTTTGGGGTACGAAAAATTGGCAGATGCGAGGCAGGGACACATTATTTAGAGCATGTATTATCCCTGTGCAGATGATTTTCCTCAATGACACAGTACAACAGACTAGCTGTTTGGGCTTGGCAACAATTAGGGAGTTAAATTTGCCTAGTATACCTGTCCCTTCCAAATTAAACATCTGGCAGCACTATGTGAATGCTACTTTTAGTGACTTTACACATTGGGTCCAGAATGGTACGCATAACACTTCATCGATACATCCGGGAGGGTGGTTATTATGGCCTACAGACGCTAATAAGTGTCATCAACATTTTGTCACCTCTTCAGGGGGGTTCAGGACTAGTAGGGCAGACCCTCGTTACATTTCACCAGAACATGCTGATATAATAACTACATACAGCGTGGGGAAGCTTTGTCAGCAATGGTTGAAATCATCCACGCTGGATGCAGTTAAGTCACATCTCACGTTACTGTCTAATGATACTGATTTACAAGATTTTTTGTAAGGTCCCAAGGTACCACGGAAGAAAAGATTTTTATACGAAGTTTATAATGAGATTTGGAAGCTTTCACAACAGGAGGCTGCAGCCCGATTGAGGCAGATTGATCAGGAAAACCTGCTGCAGACTTTGTCTGTTGTTGATAATGGCATGCATACCCTTTCTGACCGTGTTTACACGATTGATAGCATTGTTTCCTCTGCTATTGACATTATTAAATCAGACATGTCTTCTTTATATCATGGGCAGAGTCAGACGCGGTCCATCATGCAGCTGGGTTGGACTCTTCAGACCTTGAAGGCAGGTCGCGTTCCAGGGCAGCACATTCTTTGTCTCCTTTAATTTGACTCGTCAACAGCAGCTGATGGCTAAAAAGGAAGCAACATATGTCATGTTGAATATTGAAAAATTGGAGAAACTGCCTTTCACGGTTGCTGAGATTCCGTCAGCTGAGTGGTTGATTCATGGGGTTATTAATCTGCCTATCTCCACTCTGCAATTTACTTCTTGTTTGAAGCACATTCCTGTGGGTAGATATGAACTATTGGGAGATAGTTACATACACAAGGTGTGGGAGCTTCCCTTTCAAAACAGATGTATTAATGGTTTGAGGGAGGTTTTTCTTAGCGGTAGTGAATGCGAAACTTCTGTCAGCTATTCTATGGTTTGTAAACAGCTGTCCTTGCACGAAGCGTGTAACGCTTCGTTTGCTAACTTAGCTTGTTATCTGAAGGGAGTTCCAATCCCGGTTATTAAAAAAACTTTCCAGGTGCTTTCTAACAGCAGTTACATTGTTCTTAACAGCGAACGCTGCTGTGGCATGCGTGCCCGAATAGTTTACGTTGTCGTTGTCAACAAGGCCGTTACGTGCTGCGGGAATGTGTTGTTTCCCCCCACTCAAATTAGGGAGGTAGCGGACATCTGGCCTCATATTGCTACTTCCAAGGTTAATTTCGACAAGTTGAGTCGACTAAAGGCTTTATTGTTTCAAAAGCATGTGGCCCTTACATCTGCGAGCAAGACCTACGCACTTCAGGTGGCAAGGCCATCGGCGGAAATACAGTCCCTTTTGAATAATAACTTTCCAAGTCACTTCGGTGAACTTGTGGGACGTATATTTAATGCATCCAGCACTGCTGGTATTGCACATTTTTTCAAAGCCGTTGGTGTTGGTTTTGCTCACACCTTCTCTTCCATATTCGGTTTGATACCTTCGGCTATACACTTTATTTTCGGAAGCATTTTTTGGGGTTTCCCGATTTCTTTGGCTTTCTTGGCTGGAGTCTTGCTGTTGTTGCTATTTTTTCGTAATGGCTGTCCTGCCACGACGAGATCCTATATTGCTGCTCCCGTCAGCGCAGCTGTGTCGTGAACGCATGATGCACCATTTTGGAACAACGCTCCTGAGCCATTTGGAGTGTGACTGGTCTCTGTCATTCCGACCGGTTTTGGATTGTGTGCAACCCGTGTTTCGGTGCCTTTGGTGCTCGTTTGAACATGCACTGGCTCTCTGTCTCTCACTGCAGCGCCCTCCAGTGGCCGATCCTGATCTGTTGATGTTCCCGCTTAGGGCTCATTCCCAGTCTTGTGCACTACGGTTGCGTTTGCTTCGTGAAGCAGTTTATGAGATTCCCTTCCTGGAGGAAGATGGTTTTGTCTCATTCATAGGCCCTGCACGGGGTGCCGCCCTGACTGGTTTTGGGGCTTTGGAACACACCTGCTCCATGGTACTTTGTGGCGTGGATCTTCCGATATTGACATATATCGAAGTGGAGGAGCTCCTACTTTCTATTGCTTCTGTTTAACAATTGGATTTTTTTTTTCCTCTCCTGCAAAATTGACTTTATATTGAATTTGGCTTTATCGTCACATGTTTCCTAAATTTATGACTTTGTTGTCTTCTGACCTTGTCGAAATATGTATATAATTTTAGGTATTGTTTATATCTGGGGAACATTTTTATATTATTGGAACCACTTGCTACCAACAAGGGGAGGGTGTAGTGTGGTTAGTTTTACGTATCCTTTGCACGTTAGCTTCAGGCTTTAGGCCTTTGTGCACTTTGCCCTGGATGTATTTTATTCATTTGTTTGCAGCTTAGAGCCTCTGTGCACTTTGCTCTGAATGCTTTTTCTTAGGCTTCGTACTGTTATTTTTCAAATAGCCAGTTCTACGGTTTTGTTATTTATTCATATCACACTGTTTAGCCTACTTCAGCACTGGAGTTCTCACTCTGTGCTTCAGTCAAGGATACAGTCTGGTACATTGCCGATAGACGTGGTAGGAGTTTAGACTTGGCATTCCTGCTTAGGGACATTTTGTGATCACGCTGACAAGTTAGTTATAAAATCACTTCCTTGTCCCAATACACGCAAGAGGGAGATTCCGACCAGGGAACCACAACTAGACGCTGACTGCCTCGTTGCAGATGCTGAACCAGATCACAGGCCTTTGCTCAGGTATGAGGGCTGATATCTCCCCAGTGATTCAGAAAGGCAAGCTAGAAGCTTAACATGCTGTGCTCTAAATAGAACAAGCAGAGGGAGAGTAGAAACTGTTAGGCACTATGATAGCTTTGTTCTTATGTTTTACTCTCCTGGTGACTATTTCAATCCTACTGTGTTGTATTGTTCTGGTTATTGCGGCTCACGCCTTATTATCTAAAATACAGTCGTTTTATTAAAACATTATATAACACTTATACTGTCTTTGTCATTTGTATATGAGATCATATTGTAAATGAGAGTTGGTTTGGATCTGAGTGACCACGACTTCCCTGAGAAGTTCCAAAGATGTCATGCGCTCGGCTGCACAATCATCTCTTCCTGCCGGCGGAATGAGGCACTGCTAGTTAGCCGGAGCAAACACCGGATTTAGGGTGGCAGAGTTCCTTACACGTGGGTCAGACTCAGTCCCCCACACCATTATCGATCCTGCTGCATAGGAATCCAGTAGTCTCATTTAGGATAATGAGAGCCCACACGACAAGGTAGTGGATGTAACTCTCCACTGACGGTGGCCCTACATGGAAGCTATCCAGGCCCCTGAAACTGACCACCAGCTTCGTACGACTAACCACTGGGGATGGCAGCCATGTCTGCGGTGGTGCCACTGGCACATGATGTGGCGTGGCCGCTGGCGGTGCTTGCGGCAGCCTCAGTAGCAGCGGTGCTTGCAGTGCTCATGGGCCTGTGGTGCTGGTGGGTGGCTCAGTGAGCGATGGTGGTGGCGGTGTCCTTGGCAGCGGTGCTGGTGGCAGCGGTGTCCTTGGCAGAGGTGCTGGTGGCGGCAGTGTCCTGGGAAGTGGTGCTGGTGGTGGCGGTGTCCTTGGCAGCGGTGCTGGTGGCAGCAGTGTCCTTGGCAGCAGTGCAGGTGGCAGCAGTGTCCTTGGCAGCGGTGCTGGTGGCGACGGTGTCTTGGGAAGCAGTGCTGGTGGAGGCGGTGTCCTGGGAAACGCGGCTGGTGGCGGCGGCATCCTGGGAAGTGGTGCTGGTGGCGGTCTTGTCTGCTGTGCAGGTTGGCGGCGACTTCCCTTTCTTTCTCTGCCCCTTCCCCACCTTGGATGATGGCGCAGCTGTCTTGCCACTCCCAGCTGTAGTCCTGGGAGAGCCCTTGGTGGCAGGTGTTTTGCCCTTCTCCCTCCGGGCTGTGGCCAACTTCTTATGTTTCTGAGGTGGGGGACTGTCCATGGTCTGGCTTCAGAAGCCAGTTATTGCTGGCACCACTGTTCCCGGTGATGTGGTGCTGAGGTGCTAGGTTGCTGGGTTGGGACCTGGAAAGGTGGGCCCTAGGGGACAGAAGGGGTGGGGGAGGTGTAGGGAAGAGGTCAACATTTAAGAGGAAAAGTTTTTTAGACACACTGGGACGGGTAGATGGAGGGAGTTTGGGAGTGGAGGAAGAGGTAGTCGTTGTAGGAGGTGTAAGTTTGCTGACTTTGGGTGAAGGTGCATGGGCTGGAGGCTGTCGTGACGTGGATGGCTGTTGGGTGGGTGTGTGACTGCGTTTGTGTACTTTGGGAGGTGGGCTCACAGACACACTGGGAGAGGACACAGGGGATGTGTGAATGGTAGTGGGGGTGGTGAGTGCACGTGAGCGGTGTGTAGTGATGGGCGTGCTGGTGATGGACGTAGTGGCTGAAGATGTAGTGCATGCAGGTGTGAGTGGAGACGTGACAGGGAGGGAGGAGGGAGACGGGGAGGAGGGGGACACAGTGGAGGCAGTGGATGTTGGTATGTGTGCATGGGTATGATGCTTGTGTGAGTGCCTGTGGGATGTGTGGTGCTTATGTTTGCCAGAGCTACCTTTGTGTGTTGAGGTGTGTGCATGCTGATCTGATGGTGTGCTTGGGATAGGCTGATGTACAGGGGATTGGGGCTGGGTGGAGGAAGTTGGAAGTGGGAGGCTGGACACAGGGACAATGGCTGCAATCAGTGCTGAGGCCAGAGTCTGAAAAGCTCGCTGTTGGGCTGCCTGACCAGAATGAATGCCCTCCAGGTATGCATTCGTCTGTTGCAACTGCCTCTCTACACCCTGGATGGCATTCAGGATGGTAGACTGCCCAACAGTGAGGGATCTGAGGAGGTCAATGGCCTCCTCACTGAGGGCAGCAGGGCTGGCAGGGGCTGAGGTGCCTGGGGCGAAGGAGATGCCCACCCTCCTGGGTGAGCGGCCATGGGGCACACGCTGAAGAGCTGCTGGCAGGGCGGGGCTGGTAGGGGGGGTGGTGGCTGTACCTGTAGATGCGGGGGCACAGAGGGGCCCGCCAGCACAAGGGAGCTCCCATCAGAGGAGGAGTCTGTGTCACTGGTCTCAGCTCCTGTCCCCGCCGTGGAGCTCCCCTCACCCTCCGTCCCACTGGTGAATTCGGAGTCCGTTGTCTCGCCCTCCAGTGCCATGTGGGAAGCAGCTCCCTCCTGCTCCGGTGCCAGTGCTCCTCTGCCTGATGATGCTATTGCACACAAGAACAGGAAGACCACATAAAGGGGGAGGGGACAGAAGAAAGGCATGTTCAGTGCATGCAATACCGCTACCGTTGGCGGACACTACAGACACAGCAGCCCTCAGCACTCTGCCATGCACTTAGAGTTCCCTCATTAATCACAGGGCCATGGGGTACAAGGCCTATGCCCAATTGCTGCACACATGGACGTCACAGGATCCTGACTAGGTGTAGTTGGCTCTTAACACTGGTGGGGTGGGGTGCCACATGGCCTGCCTTACAAAGGGACCTTGCCTACAAAACTCGCCCTGGCCTAGGGGTACCCACAGCCCACCTCCCCCACCCAGACACCTCCAATCCGCGCTGATTCAGCTGAATGAGAGTGTACTCACCACATTGTGGCTGATGTGATGCGCTAAAGCGCCCATCCAACTCCGGGTAGGCCACCGCCAGGATCCGGAACATCAGGAGGGTCATGGTGCGACGAGCACCCTTCCCACATTGGGAGGCCATCCCCAGCTGGGCCTCCGCCGTCTTCTTGCTCCAGCGGCGAATGTCCTCCCATCTTTTCCGGCAGTAGGTGCTCCGTCTGTGGCAGACCCCCAGGGTCCAAATTTCCTTGGTGATGGCACGCCAAATATCCTTCTTCTGGTGGGCGCTGACCTACAGGAATAGTACAGCAGAAAAGGAGAAGATATAACCGTCCGGACCGTCACAGTCATTGGCCCGCGTGACCCTTGCCATGACGCACATACACTCACCATTGTTTCATGCACGCCTCATTCTCCCCATGCCCATACAGCATGCTCACAGTGTACTTACTTTTTTGTCTGGAGGACCGTAGAGTAGCGTGTACTGGGGGAGGACCCCATCCACTAGTTTCTCCAACTCCTCCGTGGTGAAGGCAGGGGCCCTTTCCCCAGACACATGAGCCATTGTCGCTTCCAGACTGAGGTCACAGCAGCACTTGCAGTGTAGGTCCTCTCCTGTCGAAGATCAGGTAACAAGTGAGTGAATAGATAGAAAATGGCGGTCACGTCCACGGCGGTGCGTACCGTCACCGCTGGCGTACATCGTCATTGGCTCCTGGGACCCATAGGCCCCAATGTTCACCAATGCAGGATTGCGCTGCGGTCTTTGACCGCCTACCACAACGGTGTACAACGCCAGCGCAGTTACCTCATATCCCATTGTCCCACCTTACAGGTCAGGCAGCCACCATTTCAGGGGGCCACATGGCATAATTTTTAATTGCGTCACACATATCTAGGCCTGGCATACACACTAAGACAGGCCGATAGCGGATTGAAAAGTTTGCGCAATGAAGTTGTGTTTTCGTACCTCAGTGTTGGCTGACCCTCTGCTCGCTCTTCTCCTCCATAGAGTACGTCTGCTGGGGCAGGTGAGGAGATGGCAGCATCCTCCGGTGTACAGACCGCTGGTGGACCTGTCGACAATGGAAGAGCGACATGTAATTGTCACCTACAGACTGGACCGTGCCACAATCCATGAACTGTGTGCCCAGTTGGAGCCGGACCTGATGTCAGCTATCCGCCATCCCACAGGGATACCCCCTCTAATGCAGGTGCTGTCAATACTCCATTTCCTGGCAAGTGGGTCTTTTCAGATGACAGTGGCCATAGCATCAGGGATGTCTCAGCCTATGTTCTCCAATGTGTTGTCCAGAGTGTTGTCTGCCCTGCTGAAACACATGCGCAGCTACATCGTGTTTCCTCAGGTGGAGGATTTCCCTACAGGGAAAGGTGACTTCTATGCTTTGGGACATATCCCCAACATCATAGGTGCCATTGATGGGACACATGTGGCCTTGGTCCCCCCCGCAGGAGTGAACATGTGTACAGAAACTGGAACAGTTACCATTCTATGAATGTGCAGATGGTGTGTTTGGCCGACCAGTACATCTCCCATGTGAATGCCAAATTTCCTGGCTCAGTGCATGACGCTTACATTCTGAGGAATAGCAGCAACCCTTATGTGATGGGGCAATTCCAGAGGCACCGTGTGTGGCTATTAGGTGAGGATATGGACCCTATACAGTGTGAATAGTTGTCTGGGTCTGGGGTTGTCCCTAAGGGTTAGTGTGTGTCTAACAGTTGTCCCTCAACATTTGCAAGTGACTCTGGCTACCCCAACCTGTCATGGCTACTGACCCCAGTGAGGAATCCCAGGACAAGGGCAGAGGAACGCTACAATGAGGCACATGGGCGAACTGGGACGATCATAGAGAGGACCTTCGGCCTACTGAAGGCCAGGTTCAGGTGCCTCCATATGACGGGTGGTTCCCTGTTCTACTCACCAAAGAAGGTGTGCCAGATCATTGTGGCCTGCTGTATGCTGCACAACTTGGCTTTGCGACGACAGGTGCCTTTTCTGCAGGAGGATGGTCCTGAAGGAGGTCTTGTGGCAGCTGTGGAGCCTGTGGACAGTGAAGAAAAGGAAGCAGAAGAAGAGGATATCGGCAACAGAAACACTTTGATTAATCAATACTTCCAGTGAGACACAGGTAAGAAGACATCACTGCCCGCTACATCTGATACACTTGTTCTACCTCTCATCTGACTGTCACTTTCACCCAGTGTATGGACCCTGATTTGTCACTTCCCTTTCGATTTCATAGATGTGGGTCCCACTGTGTGACCTCTGCTAAGTTTCCTCATGGACTAGAGCTGTGTGACATAGGTATGTTGACAATACAATGGATATTGCTATTTCCCTCAGTTATTGCAAATACACATTTGTGAAAGCAAAGACTGACTCCAGATAGTTTTGTGATTTAAGGGTGTTTATTTAAGTGCTAAATAGCGGAGGGGGTTGTAAAATGGGCAGGGGTGATGGTGGAGGACTGTCCATGGCAGAGCCCAGTCTATTTGTATCACAAGTGCATTTTCCAAAGGGGCATAGGAAGTGGAGCTGGGGCAGTTGAGGGATGGACAGGGTGACAAAGTGGGACAGAAGGATTACAATCAGGGGGGGTCTCATTTCTTGGCGGGGGTCTTGGCATTGTTCTCTGTCTTTGTCCTGGATCTCAGGGACCGCTTGCGGGGTGGTTCTCCATCTGCAGGGGGTGGGGTGCTGGTGTCGTGGTCCTGTGGTGGTGCCTCCTGTCCACTAGCGCAGGCGGAGGTGGTGGGCAGTTCATCGTCCAGGCTAGTGTCAGGGGCCCCTGGTGGTGCCACAGTGTCCCTCCTGGTGTTCATGAGTTCCTTCAGCACCCCTACATTTGTGCCCAGGGTGGTATTGATGAATTTGAGTTCCTCCCTGAACCCCAATTACTGTTCCTCCTGCAGCCGCTGGGTCTCCTGAAACTTGGCCAGTACAGTTGCCATCGTCTCCTGGGGATGATGGTAGGCTCCCATGATGTTGGAGAGGGGTTCTGTCGCACAGCAGCCCTCACAGTTCCCCTGTGTTCCTGGGCCTCTTTCCCCTGAACCGTGTGCCCACTACCACTGCCCCCAGGTCCCTGCAGTTCTTGTGGTGGTGGGTTAGCTTGGGCTCCCTGAAGTGGTGGACACACTGCTGCTTGACGTGTCCTGGGGACAGAGGTATGGGCCTGCTGGGTGGGTGCTGTGCTGGTGTTTCCAGAGGGGGGAGGCTCTGTTGTGGCTTGTGCCTGTGTGAGGGGAACTGACTGTCCCGAGGTCCCAGATGGGCCGGGCTGGTCATCTAGATCCAGTTGGACAGAGCTGCTGTCATCACTGTGGGCCTCTTCTGTGGGGGGAGTGGACATGACTGGAACCTCCTGTCCGGTGACGTTGGGTAGGGATCCTGCAGGGGTGTAAAGGCATAGTTTTAGTATCTGTGTGTGGCATGGTGTGCAATGGGTGGGTGACCCTGTACCCCAGTTCTTGCATTCCTGTGTAGGACCTTGTGTGCTAATTGTTTAGGGGTCTGTGTGGGTATGTGCAGTGGACATGCATTGGTGATGGGTGTCCCTGCTTTGGTGTTGCATGCAGGGCTTGGTGTTGGGATGTGTGGTTTGTGATAGTGGGACATTTGTGAGGAGTTGGAGTGATGGGGGTGAGGGTGAGGGTGGGGGTATGTGTTAGCATGCAGGTAGGGTGAGGGATGAAGTAGTTAAAGATTTAACTTACCAGAGTCCATTCCTCCAGCTACTCCTGCGAGGCCCTCAGGATGCAGTATAGCCAAGACCTGCTCCTCCCATGTTGTTAGTTGTGGGGGAGGAGGGGGGTGGAGTCCGCCGCCAGTCCTCTGAACCGCAATGTGGTGTCTTGAGACCACGGACCACGGAACGCACCTTTCCCCGTAGGTCGTTGCACCTCTTCCTGATGTCATCACGTATTCTTGGGTGCTGTCCCACTGCGTTGACCCTGTCCACGATTCTGCGCCATAGCTCCATCTTCCTAACTATGGAGGTGTGCTGCACCTGTGATCCGAATAGCTGTGGCTCTACCCGGATGTGGCCCAAGTTAGCCCCCCCCCATGCCACTTTAAAAAATACAAAATTATACTTACCCCAACTTACCTGTACCTACCTGGGATGGGTCCCCCCATCCATGGGAGCCCTCCAGGGGTGGGCGAGGGTGGCAGGGGGTGTCCATGAGGGCAGGGGAGGGCACCTGTGGGCTGCTTCCATGGTCAGAGACCATGGAAGTGAGCCCACAGGTCCCTTAACGCCTGCCCTCACCCAGGCGTTAAAAAATGGTGCACATCAGGCTGGGTGCCGTTTTTTAAGGTCCGCCCGTCGTGTGCGTCAAAATGACGCGGGAGTATAAATAAGGCGCACAGGCCTTAAAGTCATTTTTTGGACGGGAACGCCTACCGCGGGGTCGGGCGTCATAGTTTACATATGGGGAAAGGTTTGCACCAAATTTGTGTCAAAATTTGTGACGCACATTCGGCGCAAACAGAGTATGAATATGCCCCTTAGTGTCTTTCAATATTTATCATAGAGGTGGCGCTGCACAAATCCTGCAAGATCGAGAGGAAAAAGAAAGGCTAGCGCAGTCCTTGAAAGCGGCATACAGTCACACCAACAGTTGGAGACAAGAGGAGAGTTAATCCGCGTGGGCACATGCATATTGTGCAACACAGGGTGGCTGCATTCTCATGTTGAGGTGGGCAGATGTTGGGACTCGGACCTGCTGGCAATAGAAATTAAATGTATCTGTGGGCAAAATCAGTTCTGGCCATTGGAATCAGCCCTGGCCTTTGACTCCTGCCACTGCTCTTCCTGGGAGCCTCGCATTACAGCAGAGGACCGCTCAGCTTCTAATCTTTGGCATGCCATAGAGGAGGAAGTCAGGGAGGGGGAAGGGACAAACAGAAAGCACCACAGGAGCAGAGGGCAATACTGTCCATCGTAGGGCCTGTTATGTGCTGGCATGTTAGTGTACACTACAGTCAATCAGTAGCAAGACGGGTTGACTTAGCTTTAACTTTACCAGTCACATGCCATCTGGTTGGCCATGATGAGGTATGGGAGTGATAATGGCATGAGTAATGGGGTGCAAAAAACAAAGAGGCAGTTACAGTGAAGGGAACAAGTCATAATAAGAGCCCAGGGGATGGGGCAGTAACAATAAGGGGGAGTAGGGACATGGATAATGTATGCCCCATGTGAGAATAGACTGCTAATGGACAGCGGATCATAAACCCAAAGAGCCACAATTCCACCAGCAAATTCTGCAGAATCACACTACCCACTGCCAACATTCACCCTGCCCTGATTCTCGACTCTAAGACATTGTGAGCTCCATATACTTGTGTGCACCATGCATGTACAGAATCTGTACCATGGCATTAATGAATCTACACATGGGCTGCGCAGGTGTGCTGTTGATGAACATTGCCACCTTGTGCTGCTTCATCAGCACCTCAAGTTCCTCCTGAGGTATGGTGGAGCCTGCGTTGCCCAACCAGCAGTGGAAGAAACTACTAGAGGCCCACAGCGTTAGTGACAGAGAGAGAAGAGGGTACTGAATACTGGGGCACTCAAGGCAGCCACAGGTGTTGTGTGATTAGATATTGACAGCAGTTCTCAAAGGTCACCACTACTGACACCAGACCCAAACTTCCTCTCAACCTTAGTTCTTCCTTCACACACACACTTATTGGCTATGTCACAGTAGACCGTATTTCTATTGGAGAAGAAAAGCTGTCAATCAACACTCAGAGCCACTTAAAACCTTTCAAGCGGACATCTTGCCTACGTGTACTAAGAGACACGCTCTAGGTATGCTCAAATGAGAAATTACTAGAATGATCCAGATACGACAGTCCCTCTCCTGAACATTAAACCAATCATAACTCTGTATACAATGGCACACCGATTCTGACACCTGAATAAATTGACAGCATATTACTAAATTCATCTAATTCCGCTGGTGGAATTAAATCTTCTGCCCAGCCTTAGTATGGAATATGCTATTTAGGTATAGTTTTTCCAAAGATTTATCATGTGTAGCATTTTGATGATCCTGTGTGGGAAGCAAAGATGAGCAGTAGAATCAAGATAGTTGCTATTGCTTCAGAAATAGTAGGAGATATTTTTGGTGCATTTATTACATCTGTAGGAGTGGTTCTGAATGATCTCAAGATAAGAAAGCTCTCAACTATTGTAGATAACTTGTCCACTACTATAACATGTGCCTTATTACTTGTCGATACAGAAATTGTTGCGATAAGATCAATGGTTTTGCAAAACAGAATTGCATTAGACATCTTTCTTGTGAAGGAGGGTGGAGTTTTCCAGATGCAAGTTCAACAATGTTACATGTACATCCCTGATAGTAGTAAGGAACTGAATAAATACATTAAGAAAATTACTGACTTGAAAGGGCACTGAAAGCAACAGGTGCTTGGGAAGCTATAGAGAGTGGAATTTCAGCTTTTGGGAAATGGTTTGGAAGTCTAAGTATGGAATTGTTGGAAGCCTCTTAAGACCTTTGCTGATAATTGCCCTGTGTGGGATAGCCATATATGGATGTTACCATCCGTACAGCAGAGTGCAGGGGAAGAAATGAGAAAAGGGGAGAAGAACAGAAATATAACTTGAAAACAGATGAAATATTTTACAGTGACATAAAACAGTTGGATTAATTCATTACTTTTCCTAGATCAACCTCTGAGGTTTTGATTTTTCTCTCTGTTAAGAGATTACAGATTGATGTGATGGTTTAAATCGTCAACAGAGGGGGAATTGGTGCAGCAGAGAACTGGTTGTCACCCTTGACATTACAGTTATGATCTATATATGATTAAGAGATCTTATATTGTGTGATTAATATTTTACTGATGTAAGTGGTGCACTCAAATTCAATATTGAAGTGCATTCACTCTATGGCTAGGAGAACAAAGTATCTTGAGTTTATTTACCCTTATAAAAGAAAAATAATCATTGCATGCATCTTTAGAACCATCCTTATGTTATTTAGATGTATTTGTACTAGAAATTATAACATTTTATGTAATATGTGCACTACTGTTTATAGTTAACGTTGAAAAATGTAGTTCTCCATTATAATGAAGTATATAAAATAATAATTGCATTTTGTTTATATTAACTGTAACATGAGTTTTAATTGAATTAATGTAACTGGGGTTATATGAATGAAGAAACTAATATGTGCACAATATAATGTGAATTAAAATGTCCAGTAGTTTAACGTTAGATGGACTAGGACTGAGTCTCTTTAAGGTGAGAAACTGTTTTCCAATTTTTGCTAACGGGTCCTTTCATTGCAGGTGTTTTTACATGAAGTGTTAGTTTGGAATTAGATGTGCTATTGTCTTATTAATAGAGAGTCTGAGAAAACAACACTGAAAGGTACAGGGAGGTATTGAGAGAAAGGATGATAGTCCCTTATTCATTCATGTTGCAATGATGTCCAGGCGACCAAGGACAGCAGCATTCTTGGGACTGCTGTGGGAGCTAAGAGTAACGTTGCAAGTTTTCACCGTGAAACAGGAGAATAATGAAGCATGTGATGAGGTGACCGAGGGGTGTTTCCTAATGTACTTTTTGCAGTAATAACTAGGGCATACACTGGATGATGATAGAGCAGTGTTTACTTGGATTTGGCGAGACACAGACCTTTTACCTTCCCTTTGGCCCTATGCTTTATTGAGTGTTGTTTTGGCTTACACTCAAACTCCTTTGAAAGAAGACCAAACCTCTGCAATGCTGACACCTTCCCCTTCACCTTCCATGTCTGATTTTTGTTTCCATTCCTTTTTAGAATCTTTCCTTTTATCCTAGTTTTTTGAATCTGCTACCGGAAAATCGACGCACAGGCCACTCGGTCGATGCAAAACCGAGCTGGAACAACGCAGCCCTACTTCCCAAGAGGAATTGACGCAGTGCCTGCCGTGCAGCAGAAATATCCACACATCACCCACTGGGTTGACGCAGCCCCTGTGACTTCGTCCTGCACGCCCAGGATTTCAACGCATCATCCCCGGGGCGTCTGAAAACCCCTGCAACCCGAAGAGGATCCCAGTGTCCGTGCCAGAAATTTACCCAAAGCCTGCCCTGCATGAAAACTCAATGACGCATTGTCTGCGTGCGCCGGAAAAATCGACGCACACCTCTCCGTTTTCCATGCAACTCCTCCTCTGCGGTCCCTTGCGGAGAATTTGAACACAAACCAGGTACTTTGTGATTGCAAGAGACATTTGTTGCTTTTTAAGAACTAAAGACACTTTGGGGGTCATTCTGACCCCGGCGGTCATGGACCGCCGGGGCCAGGGTTGGCGGGAGCACCGCCAACAGGCTGGCGGTGCCCCGCAGGGCATTCTGACCGCGGCGGTTTGGCCGCGGTCAGTTGCGGAAAACCGGCGGTCTCCCGCCGGTTTTCCGCTGCCCAAATGAATCCTCCATGGCGGCGCAGCTCGAGGATTCTGACACCCCATACCGCCATCCTGTTCCTGGCGGTTTGCCCGCCAGGAACAGGATGGCGGTATGGGCTGTCGTGGGGCCCCTGGGGGCCCCTGCAGTGCCCATGCCAATGGCATGGGCACTGCAGGGGCCCCCGTAAGAGGGCCCCACTTTGTATTTCAGTGTCTGCTTTGCAGACACTGAAATACGCGACAGGTGCCACTGCACACGTCGCACCTTCCCACTCCGCCGGCTCAATTCTGAGCCGGCGTCCTCGTGGGAAGGTTGTTTTCCACTGGGCTGGCGGGCGGCCTTTTGGCGGTCGCCCGCCAGCCCAGTGGAAAACCCAGAATCACCGCAGCGGTCTGACGACCGCGGTGCAGTGTTCTGGCGGGGGTACTTTGGCGGGCGGCCTCCGCCGCCCGCCAAGGTAAGAATCACCCCCTTTATATCATTTTTACAGCGATATTTCAATGTATACTTATTAAATCTTGATTGTTTTGACCTGCATCTTACCAGATAAATATTATATATTTTTCTAAACACTGTGTGGTGTCTTTTTGTGGTGTTATACTGTGTCATTGCATGATTTATTGCACAAATACTTTACACATTGCCTTCTAAGTTAAGCCTGACTGCTCAGTGCCACGCTACCAGAGGGTGGGCACAGGATAATTTGGATTGTTTGTGACTTACCCTGACTAGAGTGAGGGTCCTTACTTGGACAGGGGGTAACCTGACTGCCAACCAAAGACCCCATTTTTAACACCGACCAGCTGATAAAGTGTGCAGGTGGGTCTCTACCTCGCGTGGACATAGTGTGGGCCAGTAGGTAACATGTCCAGATGTCTGGCATTGGGAGGGTGAGATCACTGTGGTGGTGTGTGTGCTGTGTTCTGATTGGCTGTGTGTTCCCAATCTCATGTGTCGTCTAACTTTCTGGTGTTTTGGAAACCCATCTCCCTCCAGCCAAATGTGTTTTACTACTGGCCAATTTCCTAGGAGCTTTGTGGTGTTGCTGCCTATCAGGGGAATCGATCTGGGTCTTTCCTGTTTTGTGCGTTTGTCGATGGGCTACGTGTCACCCCACCTGTGATCTGTCAATCTTTAGGCCTGGGTTGCAGGGCCTGCTTGACCACATACTTCTCGCTTGGGTTGGTGTGGAGGTCATGTCGGGTGGAATGGATAATATCAAAGCAAGTTAATTGTTATGCTGGCACACATCATGGTGTACATTGACACTGTTTAATGCATATCAACGTTGCCCCCCCAGTTGAATTTCAAATGCTTTATCCACACTTTATTTCATGACATTCACACTATTCGAGATTTGATGTGTTTCTGTTGTGTCTGCTACCATTTCCCTACCTACTTGAACTCTACCTAATGTGAGGACTGTGTTTTTACAGCAAGAAACCCCCATTTGTAGGGAACAACACAAAAACAGCACAGAAATGAAAATTAGCAGCAATTACATGCACAGTCTGACTACCCACTGGGGGAGCCAGGAAAACCAATCAAACAACCAGTCCTGCTCCGGGGCATCTCCTTCTTTCTTCATGTCGGCTTGTAGATAATGCTGTGCTTGGATGGCAAAAATCAATGTCCCATTGTCGAGGTCGTTACGAGGTAATAATGTGCAACAGGATACACCACTCTTGGTGCATACCCCACCCTCCATTGTAGTCATCAAGTCCAACACATACCAATGTTGTGTCACCATGAGGCAGATGGCTCTTAGTACTTTCTTGATAGCGTTTAGGTCGAGCTCAGTACTGTTGATCATTTTAAGCATTTCCCACCTGGTTATCTGCAACCAGTCGGCACTCACTTTTGTCTGTAGTTGTATGGACCCTCCTGTGTTTTCTTCAGTGTCAGTGAATAGTCTGAATTCTTCTGGAATGTCCTTGTACTGAGCTGTAACAAAATATTCAGCAGTTCTTTTCTTTTGAAACTGATGCAACAGAGTTGTTTTCTTCTGCAGCGGATGTTGGTTTTTTTCCATGGATGACCAGGGTCAAGATGTACACACTCACAAGGGAGCAGAGGCCCTCCATCTGTGGACAAGCTGAGTGACAGCTACAGAAAGCCTCCCAGTTTGCAGCCTCGTAATCTGGTTGGCAGGTGCTCACCGCTGGCCGTGGCGGTGCGACCGCACTGGCGAGCCAGGTGGGGTTGTGGAGGCTTGGTGTCATGTCATGTGTACATCCCTCTAGTCCCTGCATGTGCCGTGCAATGAGGTTCTTTCTAATGGAGTTTAGTGTTTATGTCTATGCCCCTTTTCTGGAACCTTAATTTTGGGGGGGTTTTGGGCTTCTTTTTGAGGGGTGCTGGGAACTTCCCTAGATCTTCATGCAATGGTGTTTTATTGGAATCCTGGAGGAGGTCGGAGAGATGCTCGGAGTGATTTTGCTGTGCCAACGGCTGGGATTAGGTCTATTGCTTTCCTGGGTGGTGTGTGTGGGAGGCCTCATGTGATCTGACCAACAAGACAGACACGCCGGCGAGCGTATCTAAGCACCTTACATGGGGCTATGATGTTCACTTACTGAGTCTCTTCTCCTCCTGCCACCCCCTCTCCTCAGAGCCATGATGTTTTAGGCCTGCAGCCCCCCCACCCCAGCTGTAACCAGGGATGTGCTACTCTCAGTGTTTTGGAGAGACAAGATCGGACAAGCAGACTTTTAAAAGTTTGGAAGCCTTTTTAAGGAGAGGATGAGGCCGAGTGTTTGCTGTGATGGGAGTCATGTGCCTGACCAGTACTCTCCATGTATTTCCTGATACAGGTAATGAGCTGGGACACTGATTGAATTTCCTTGCTGACTTTGTGTGTGTACTACGTAATTTGTTGGACTTGTGTTTAGACTTCAGAATTTTGTGGGGACAGTATCATCCCAAGTGTGCAGCAAAGCTGGCTGTCAACACTTGAACATTGTTTTGTTTTCAAACTGAAAGGGGGCCTCCACTAGCTGGAGGCCGGGTCTTGGAGGTGCTGTAGTTGGGGCTGCGCACCACAAAGGAACTGTGGTCCCAGGATACATGCCCTTGAATTGGGACCATTTGATCTGGTGATTGGAGCCCATCCCAATCGGATTTGGATGGGGGCACATGGGTATTGGCTGTTATGCACTGGGCTGGGGCTGCCCCATACCTCTCGTCAGACTGCCCTCCCTTTGGGAGGTGGCCGGCCAGCCCCACCCTGGGGGACCAGCAACACAGTGAGGCCTAGGCCCCTACAAGCACCTGAAAGGCAGATTCTAGTGCAGATTCCCAATCGACAAAATGTACAGCAGCCCTGAGTTGCTCCAAATTCAAGTAAAGGCATTTGTTCTCTCCTAATGTTGTGTCGTTGATTTTTATTGTTGAAATGAGTTTTGGAGTGGGTATGAGGCAAATGTAAACTCATTGGAAGTTTGACTTACTGTGTATTTGTGTTTTCTGATTGTGCAAATGTATTGCCTTCCCACACAGTTACCCCTCCCTGCGTGGCTGTGGCCCCGGCACTTGCTAGGTTAAGCTCCCTGTCTGCTGAATGCAGGATGCATTTGGATTGCTCGGAACTTGGTTTTGCAGATGGAGATTTTGTGGGGACTGGCCTAAGCTAATTCCTCTCTATTCCTTTAAACAGCATTGATCAGCCATGTGGTCCATTTTATGGCAATAGTAGTACTATATGAGGTCTGTCAGTTGCCAGCCTCCCTGACCTCTGCTTTTAGGACTGAGTCGAAAACCCTTGGAGTTCTAAGGCGGCTCTCCCTTCAAGACTGGTGCCATTTGCATGCTGGTGGCCAAAGCGGCCTTCTCAAGGGTGGTTTTAAGGAAATGCCTCCTTGGCATGGTTACCCCCTAACCTTTTGCCTTTGGGAAGTTTGGTATCAAACTTCTCAGCACAATAAATGCACACTGATGCCAGTGTGCAATTTATTGTAACATACACCCAGAGGGCATCTTAGAGCTGCCACCTGAATACCAATCCGACTTCTAGTGTAGGCTGACCAGTTTCTGCCAGCCTGCCACACACCAGACATGTTGCTGGCCACATGGGGAGAGTGCCTTTGTCACTCTGTGGCCAGGAACAAAGCCTGCACTGGGTGGAGGTGCTTCTCACCTCCCCCTGCAGGAACTGTAACACCTGGCGGTGAGCCTCAAAGGCTCACCCCTTTTGTTACAACGCCCCAGGGCATCCCAGCTAGTGGAGATGCCCGCCCCTCCGGCTACTGCCCCCACTTTTGGCGGCAAGGCTGGAGGAGATAATGAGAAAAACAAGGAGGAGTCGCCCACCAGTCAGGACAGCCCCTAAGGTGTCCTGAGCTGAGATGACCCCTGCCTTTAGAAATCCTCCATCTTGAGTTTGGAGGATTCCCCCAATAGGCCTGGAACCAACACTGCACCCGCAGCCCCCAGGACCTGAAGGAACCAAACTTCAATGCAGGAGTGACCCCCAGGTGACCCTCTGCCTAGCACAGGTGGTGGCTGTCCTGAGAAGCCCCCCCGTGCCTGCCTGCACCGCTAGAGTGACGCCCGGGTCCCTCCATTGTTTCCTACCTGAAACTCGACACCTGCTTTGGACACTGTACCCGGCCGCCCCTGTGCCGCTGAGGGTGTGTTTTGTGTGCCTACTTGTGTCCCCCCCAGTGCTCTACAAACCTCCCCTGGTCTGCCCCTCAAGGACGCAGGTACTTACCTGCTGGCAGACTGGAACCGGAGCACCCTTGTTCTCCAAAGGTGCCTATGTGTTTTGGGTACCTCTTTGACCTCTGCACCTGACCGGCCCTGAGTTGCTGGTGTGGTAACTTTGGGGTTGCCTTGAACCCCCAACGGTGGGCTGCCTATGCCCCAGAACTGAGACATGTAAGTGTTTTACTTAACTCCTAATCTAACCTTTACTTACCTCCCCCAGGAACTGTTGATTTTTGCAGTGTCGACTTTGCAAATAGCTTATTGACATTTTTACAAAGACTGTATATGATATTGCTTTTATTCAAAGTTCCTAAAGTATCTAAGTGAAGTACCTTACATTTAAAGTGTTTAATGTAAATCTTGAACCTGTGGTTCTTAAAATAAACTAAGAAAATATATTTTTCAATATAAAAACCTATTGGCCTGGAGTAAGTCTTTCAGTGTGTGTTCCTCATTTATTGCCTGTGTGTGTACAACAAATGCTTAACACTACCCTCTGATAAGCCTACTGCTCGACCACACTACCACAAAATAGAGCATTTAAATGATCTAATTTAGCCACTATCTTACCTCTAAGGGGAACCCTTGGACTCTGTGCACACTATTTCTTACTTTGAAATAGTATACACAGAGCCAACTTCCTATAGTGGTCTTTTTCAATTTATCTTTTAACAGCTTGGCAGCGACTCTCTGGGTTAGTCTTTGCTTTTGATCTCTCGAGCAGGCCACTGCGTGGGGGGCTGGATGGTAGCCTACCTACCTCAGGCTCAAGGGCACTCCCCACATAGTTGGTAGAGACATTTCCTTGGGGTGTTGCTCAGCTTGCCAGGCGAGCCGAATCCCAAACAACGGGTACTCATTTGGGTACCGGATTCGGAAGCTGGTAGGGGGCTTTGGGTGCAGGGAATGCACCACATCATCTCTAGCCACCTCGTTGCAGCACTTTCTCACTCATGGAGGTGCCAGAGTGGCAACAGAGGCTGGAGTCGGTAGCCCTGGGGGAGCGTGCCATCTGTTTGCTCCCGCTACCATTGCTATGTGCCCGGGGCCGACTCCCCTCCGAGTCCGGGGGACTCTGTAGGCATATCATGGCCTTGGACCTTGTTCTCCTTGTGGACCTTTTTGGTTATCCTTTTGGCGTTCCCTACTAGGAGGTGGCACATATGACATGCCCATTGCAGAGCCTATTCACATAGCTGGGGGAACCGCTCCATATATTCCTGAATTATTCTCCTTATGGAAATTCGATTGGCTGGGACCATACTGACTGGCATCCATGTGGTATGAGGGTGTTTTGATGGCTGGTGGTCTTGAAAGGGGACACCAGTTGAGGAGCAGGTTATAATCCTGTTCTCGGCAAAATGGATAGACATTTTTAGCTTGGACATTAGATCCTGTCCTAATATGTTAGTTAGGGATGAGGGAGAATACAACAACTGTTCCTTCCTCCTGTTCCCCCCTATCTCCAGCTCAAGGGGTTCTGTGAAGGGGAACCCTGCCACCCTACCAGAGACCCCTTGCATGGTGGTGGAGTTTCTTGGGAAGGGAACTGTCCCTTCTCATAGGCATGACCTTGTAATCCCTGGGTCTATCAGAAAGTTGTATGGTGTGCTGAAAACCAATAGTGTGACCATGGGGTATTCTTCAGAACAGCCTAGGACGGGCAGTGGTATATGCGTGTCGCAAGGCACTTTGGTGAGGACCGGCGCAGGCTCCCTACCTCTCCCCTTGGTTGGTGGGACCAGCCCTGCATTTTCCCCCTCGCTGTCAGATTTCAAGGGACTGGATCCCTCGTCCTCGCTATAATTAGTGGTGTCATGCTTCAGATCCAATATGTAGCTTCCTGTCACCCAGGCACATCCACCTGGACAGGTTTGAGTTTATTCTCCCTGTGCTGCCGGGGTTTGAACTATGGAGCGTGGCGTATGGGGTGTGTGCTTGGGGGGAACCCTAGCCAACACCTGGGCTGGGGCTAGTGTTCTTCCAGCTCTGGATCGCTGCCTAGCGGGGGCCCTCCGGTCCCCATAACCAGATGATTCGTTTAACCTAGGGCAGGAACAGCTCGGATGACTGGCATCAGAGAGGACACCTACATACCTTTGTATGGAGGGGAGAGGTGTGAAAAGCTTGCTTGTGAGTTCTGGGTGGTTGCAGGTCAGAGCCACCCCAAATATGGCCCATACTTCTAACAGTGATTCTCTTTTAGCCTTTTTCCGGCATACAAATTTTGTCTGACTGTGTTTCCTCGTGTGTTCGATTGTGCTGGTTTCAAAGGTTCTCCGTTCTGGCCTGTGGAATGTGTGGTCCTTAGTATGTGTGTGCCATTCACATCAGTAATTATCTGGCTTTTAACCTGCCTGAAGAATCTAGTTTGCATGTGGCTTAACGGCGACTCCATGATGAGTTGGTAACCTTTTAAAGGAACTGGTACAGTTCTAACTTCTTTGAATTTTAAATGGTCGTAAAAGCCTATTCTAATCGTGGGGCAATATGTACACAGGATTATGCTGTCAAATACAACTATCTATAAGCTCAATTTCAGACAGAGATGCATCAAATAGACTTTCACAGTACATAAAACTACACATATGAAGAATCACTAACTGTAGGAAAGTGCAGTGTGTAACTTAAACATTGTAACTGTTTTAGCAGCGGATTAGCAGGCATGGAATAAATCTTTGTGAGAGAAAGATAGTGACTTCCTTATATGCACATAATAACTTAACGAAAAATAACATTTTATCAGCACCAAAAAATGCATCAATTGAAAACCACAATGGAAATGAAGTGAAAAGACAAGAAACATGACAGATAAATAATGATGACTCTGTCCAAAAAAAAAAAAAAAACCCTTAGCCCGATCCTAGCGCATGCTGCCCAATGCTGTGGGGAGACTCTGCGCAGTATAAGGGACCAAGGGCGACATGTACAAAGATCCGATTTTGCGGCTCGGAAACTGCGAGTCGCAAAACTGGATGTACAACAGTATACTTTACACTGTTTGTGATTCCCAATGGGGTCGCAAGTGACCTACCTCATGAATATTCATGAGTAGGTCGCAATTTGCGACCCCATTTGGAATGGCCACCCTCACAGGGATGGTGGCCTGCTGGGGACAGCAGACCACAATGTCTGTGACTGCTTGTAAATAAAGCAGTTTTTTTTAAAAGCAGGAAAACGAGATTCATTTCAAACACAAAAATGAAAAGTTTTCTTTTCATTTTTTCAGAGCAGGCAGTGGCCCGTGGGACCACTGCCTGCTCTGAAAAAATATTTTTGCTGCCTTTCACAAAGGGGAAGGGGACCCCTTCCCCTTTGCAAATGGGTAGGCACCAGTTTAAAACTGGTGCTAACTGTGATTGTTTTGCGACCGCATTCGAGGTCACAAAACAATCATTCCTACCAATCGGATTCGGTATTAAGAAGGGACGCCCTTGACACGCCCCTTCCTAATACCGAATCGCAAAACCCAAAATGCAATTCAGTAACAAGTTATCGAATCACAGTTTGGGCTTTGTACATCCCCCCAAAAAATTTCAAGTCGCAAACGGGCCGATTCTGCAAATTGGCCCCTTTGCGACTTGAAAAATGTTTCGTACATCTGGCTCCAAGTGAGCCCGATAGTTTGTCAATATCGGCCTGGGGGCAAAGCTAGCAACAATTTATGCCAAGAAGGAACAACTTGACAACTACAGGCATTCCTTGGCCAAGCCAAGTTACACCCATATCTCCAAGGTCCAAAATTTCCCTAACTTCCAAATTGCACCCTGTTTCACAACCAGGGGATTATTGTACCGTCTGTGTCATGCCCGGTTGTCCAAGCAAATAACACCTCTTGCCTCTTTCAGACACCACCAGTGTTTAAGAGACTGGTAGTGCTGATAAACCCTTTTACACTAAAAAATAAGATTGAGGTGATGACTCTCTTTCACACCCAGAGCCTATTCATCCCATCTGTGTCACACCCTGCAGTCCAAGCGTTGAGGCCTCATCCTTATGTCACAATGAGGGATCAAGCGTACCATCTGTGTCTCACCCAGCGGTCCAAGCGGCAACCTGTACACAGCCAGAATCATGAGTACCATCTGTGGCTCACCCAGTGGTCCAAGCTGAGTCCTAGTTTTCCATACACCAAATGCTGGGACTAAGGATCAAATGTAGTCTCAGGGGTTTCAGGATGGACCTCCAGCCCGCAGATTCAGCAGAACTTTCAATCAATTGCGGCATCTGCTCTTTGCTGTGCAGATGTGAATCCATGCAGGTGGGGTCCCCTTCTTTTGGCTGCAGTCTAGGCTCAGAGGACCAATCTCTACTGGCTGCCTCACTAAAACGTTGCTGGAATGCAGATTTACCTTAAATAAATGAACGACAAGAGGCATTTGGCAAAGCAGGGACAGTCTGTTTAATTAAACGCGATGGCCGGGAGAGAGCAGTACAGAGTTTGGGTCTAATCACTGTCTCGCAAAGTTACAGAGATTTGAGCATCTTTTTATACATTGTCTTGGGGAGCAATAAAACAATTTGATGCATTCTTTGAAAAAAAATAAAAAAAGGAAACTGGGCAATAAATCCAACCATCTTATAAAGTGTGCTGGTGGGTGTCGACCTTGCGAGAACATAGTGTGCGTCAGTAGGTAACATGTCCAGATATCCGGCATGGGGAGCACGTGATCAGTGTGTGTGTGATGAGTGTGCTGTTTTCTGATTGGCTGTGTGTTCCTAACCCCATGTGGCATCCAACATTATCGTTTTTTGGGAACTCGTACCTTTCTGGCCAAATGTGTTTCATTGGGGGTCAATTTTTTAGGACCTTTATGGTGTTGCTGCCTATCTGGGGACTCGATCTGGATCTTTCCTGCTTTGCACGTTTGTCTATGGATTACGTGTCACCCCACCTGTGATCTGTCAATAAGTTGCTTCAGGCCTGATTCGCAGGGCCTGCTTGACCACGTACTTCTGGCTCAGGGTTGGTGGGGCGGTCATGTCGGGTGGAATCGGCAATAGCAAAGTGAGTTTGTTGTTATGCTGGCACATATCATGGCGTACATTGACATTGTTTTTATGGATATCGACATTCTTTGACCTCAGAATTAGAGCATAAAAAATCCTCCTTCAAAGCGTGTCTGCCTTCTAACATTCACACTCCACTGAAGTCTAAGAACTACCTCACCCCTTCACTTTGCTTAAGCTAAACTTATTTTGAAACAGTTAACCTGGCTTTCTATATAAGAAAGCATTCAATTTAAAGTCTTTTGTCTGGCATCTAAATGACTGTACCATTTAGCACTGGACTTTTTCACTTCACAGTAAGACATTATCTTAGTTCTTTAACGCCAGTGCCAAGAGACCACTTCAGTGAGAAAATGCTTTGTAAATATGCATTAACAAAACATAATAATAACTCAGTGGGAGGGGTGAGTGACAAATCACAGTGTCATTTTTCCATGAAAAGGGTTTTATTTTCCTTTTGGAGCCAAGGTTATCTACCAAATGTGACCCCAAAAGCTTTGGGGTACACAACAGCACTTACCTCTACATTGAAACCTGATACACAATCCACAGTGACTTTTTCGTGTAGGTAAGTCATTCAGACGCTGTGCTGACCAGCAACACTTAATCAAGTGGCTGATTTACTTTCCTTTCTGGTGTAGATCCCTCTGCCCCTTGACAAACACAATGGCAGAACCTTCACAGTTTCTGCAAATGAGATTTCCACCATTCAGTGAACACACAATAGGGTAACTATACTGCACAAGGACTGCTCAGTCATATCACCATTTTTATGGAAGATTTAAAAGACACAACCTTCTTATCATAAATAACCCTTTGTAATTAGAGATCATAATACTCAGTAGCCTGATGTAACGATAGCCATAGTCATATTTAGAATCTTGGTATTATGAAAGCGCAGATATATACAGACACCTAGTGAGAAGGAGAGATAGAGAGAAAGAGTGAAAGAGAGTGAAAGAGTGAGTGAGTGAGTAGGAGTGAGAGAGCAGGGAAGATCACCCTGGCACACAGATAAGAAGCTTCTGCATTTAACAGATCGTTTCTCCACTTAAGATCTTACTATGTTAATTAAATAATTTTCAGTCCACAATAACATTTATTACATTGTTTGTATATGAAAAAGGTGCATTCTGAGATCACTTAGTTATATAAATGAGCTAAACATTTTGAGAACTCAAATTTCTGCTATTTTGCAGTTTTTCAAACGTGGGCTATATCTCTCATAGCTTCTTTTCTCCTTGTGATCTAGCTCCTCTCATGTTTTGCATTATGACCTCTACCCTCTGGTCTTTCCCATTCCTTCTCTTCCCTATATACCATATAGCCACACTGTCTGCCTCTTTATGGTTTTTGATCCCTTTTATCCATTCTCTACCCCTTGTGACTTATCTCACCTGTCATATCTTTCCTCCTCTCTCCCACACATTTAGACATTCTCAAATGTCTAAATGTGCAAAGATCCCGTGAGCCCTTGATACAAGCAAGGGAGCTCTATCACATCACCCCCAGGTTAGATAGGAAACTAAGCCATAATTGTGGTGCCTTGGGCCTTCACACCTCTGGGCTCCATGCCACTGCACCTACTGTACTATTGATAGCTATGCCCCCTTCCAGGATAGTTCTCATTCCTTCTTTTCACTATGTCTTCTTCGCTTCTATGATCCCTCTCACCCTTGTCATCACCTCATCTTCTCGTTTCTCATGCTTCTCCTTCTTGTCTTCACCTCATCTTCCTCTCATCTTTGATCCCTCCATCCTTATTGTTACCTCATCTTCTCATTTCTGATGCTTCTCCTCCTTGTCTTCACCTCATCTTCATCTCATCTCAGATCCTTCTCATGCTTGTTGTCACCTTATTTCTGCTTGCTTCTGATGCTTCTCCTCCATGTCTTCACCTCACCTTCATTTTGTCTCTGATCCCTCTCATCCTTGTCTTCACCTTGTCTTCATCTTGTCTCTCATCTTGCTCAATCCTCCTGTTCCAACTTCTTTATGCTACTCCCTTCTCTTCACTCAGTGTTTTTCGTATCTGTCTTTTCATTGCAGAATAGGCTATATAGCCTACCTCACATTAAGAATTTATAGCACAATTATGTATATGTGTAATTAATTTTGATCAGGCAGAGTGCTTGCAAACATAGGCCCATATTTATTCTTTTTTTGCACTGCATTTGCTTCATTTTTTGATGCAAAAGCTGTACAAACGCACAAAATATAATTGTATTTTGTAACTTTGCGCCGCGTTTGTGTAAATAAATTACGCAAAGTGGTGCAAAAAATATAAATATGGGCATAGTTCCTAAATTAGTTCATTAATGTTAGTCAGGCAGTGTGATTGTGAACACAATTCATAAGTTAGGTCAACACTGCATTTCCACTTCTTTCTTTTTAATAGCAATGCCTCCACTCATTTGCCTAAAAGTGAAACCAAAGGAACTATTAACGTAAATTAGGTGTAGTCAAGAGTAGTACCTGCTACCCCTGGCTTATCTTTTCATATCCCTGACACAGACCTTGCCATGCTAATCTCAGCCATGACACAAGTGTCAATATGGTAGACAGGGCTGCTGAAGTCCTGCTTACTTTCACAATTTGCTTTTACCATAGCCCATCAGCAAAAAATGCAAGATTGTTGTGGGACAAGGGAGGGGATAATGGATCAGCCCTTTGATGTCATCTAGGGTCAAATATTGTATGATATCATGTCTGCTCTTCCTGGCATTTGGTGAGCCGACATCCAGTGACTTCTGATTAACCTGATTGAGCAGATCAAATCAAAAATATTAAACTTTAATGGAGCAATGCAGCCTTCCTCAAGCTGTTAATGATCATGATGAAGAATCCATAAGTCTTTCATGAACAAGAATGGTGAAACTGCAGGCAAATATGGCAGAGGTGGTGTTGAAGATATAGTTGAGATTGTTGACGCATTTTGCAGTATGAAACTAACTGGTTCTGACAACCAAGAACTGTTAGTGGTATGGCGTTTACCGAAGTATCGTAGAATATGGCACATTGTCATATATAGCCTCTTTGATGATGGGTACTTGATTACAGTGTACAAAGCTTGATGCATTCTCATTGGTCGAATTACTTACAAAACATTGATCAACATTATTGATGATTGTTCCAATGTAATGTCCAGAAAAGTTATTTCATAGCACTTCATGCACCAGAACGCAGATCTCACTCAAGGAGCTTCAGCCAGGTAGGATTTGTCTCCACTCACGTTGACACTGATTATGACTTTTATTCCTTCCCTAGAAAAAAAATAAGAATTGCCCATCTGTTAGAAATTGGGTGTCTGATTGGCAACGGTATGCACCCTGTCCAAGCAGGAAACACAACCCTAAATGAACCTGTGCTCACCCTCTGATAGTTTGGCACAGATCAGTCAGGCTTAACTCAAGAGGCAATGTGTTAAGGATTTGTGCAACATTTCAAGAAGTAAAGCAGTGTAGACACCACACAAAAATATACCACACCTAGTTAGAAATATAGGGCCAGATGTAGGTAGAGTCCAATTTGCGACTTGCAAATTGCGAGTCAGAGCGACTCGCAAGGGGGTCGCAAAGGCCCACCTCATTAATATTCATGAGTTGGGTTACAATTTGCAACCCCTTGCGAGTGGCGGCATTCACAGGTGGTGAAAAAAATGACGGAGAGCAGCCAACAGTCATAATACGCCGAGCGGCAAACTGCCACTGCTGGCGGTCTTCCGCACGGCAGTCCCTCAGCGGTCTTGTTAAAAGACCGCCGAGGTTGTATTGACCCCCCTATGATTCTAAGCATAGTCTTTCTGAAGACATGAACAATCTAAGAATTAAGTTTAAAATGACTAAGTTTCAAGATGGCCGGATACCTGTAAGGGAATCAAGATGGATTAAATGAAAACTTTCTTATTCAAGTATTTTCCTTTACATGAGAATCAGAAAAATATTCTGACTAAATTTTAAACCAGTCATATAAATCCTTTTTTGAGAATTCATACTAGGACCATACAATATTGTATCTAGAAACTCTGATCTTCTGTATACTCTTAAAATGTTTCAACACAAATTGCGCATATTGTAGATTTATATATATATATATATATATATATATATATATATATATACATATATATATATATATATATAGTAAACACCATAAAAGGATTGTGCACCATGAATAACACAATATTGATTCAGGAAAATAAATCACATAATTTGTCAACTCGAATATTACATGATAAATATCTTAGAATAGTGGCACACAATAAACAACATGAATTAAACATGAGGAGAGAATCCTGCGTCTTGCAGATTCGAGTGTCACCATGTAAAATGCCAAGAAATGGTAGGACGCAATGAATATCAAAGTCAAATCATCATTAAACGAATCGCGCGTCTTGCCGATTCGTAAACCACAATGTAAATGCCAAGATATAATAGCTCACAATGAATAACAAGTTCAAAGTACAATGAAACGAATCGCGCGTCTTTTGCCGATTCTTAAGCCACCATGTAAATGTCAAGAAATGGTAGTGCGCAATGAACAACAAAGTTAAAACACCATAAAACGAATTGCGCATCTTGCCGATTCTTAAGCCACCATGCAAATGTCAAGAAATGGTAGCGTGCAATGAATAACAAGATTAAATTATCATGAAACGAATTGCGCGTCTTGACGATTCACAAGTCACCCTGCAAATGACACAAACACTCAAGTGCATATTTCACACGTGTAAAGTACTCTGTCAAATCATAAAAGAATTAGGCCCAAGAACATGAGAGTTCTCGATAATGGCATCGGGAGGCCAGCCCAACCACCTTCTTACCGCCCAGAACAAGGATCTCCAAATGAAGAATGAAAGTCAGATATCTGGAAGATCAAATAGGCCACCGGGACAGGAGCTCAGGAAGTAGCTGCTGCTATGCACCGGGACCTCTGAATAGTGAGCACTTGGAGCTGGGCTGGCTCCTTTTTATAGATTCTTGGCTCAGCCCACAACCACACCCAGGGATGTTGCAGGGAAAGTATCTAGAAGGCCCTGGAAAGGGACCACACCCTAACACACTCTGAACGCCTGCAGCAATACATTGCAAATGAACATCATTTGTAAGCACATTAAAAATAAGTCTTCAGGATTGAACTCTGCAATGCAAAAGGTTAAACAACAACATATCAGCACAATGGATAAATTACGTTGTTTTGAGAGTGCTGGGTTTTTGCATTCTAGTCGCCAATAGAGTGCACACTGCCCTGATGTTGACAGCACCAAATGAATAAAGTAAGAAAATGCCAACGTTCTAAAAGTGGAATTTTCAGAATTGCAATGTAAAATCCAACTTCATCAGAAGTTGTGATTTTAAATTGTCATTCCAGAGACACCAAACTTGGGGGTCCCATCTCTTCCCTATTTGAAATTACACTTGTAATAAGGCAGTCTCAAAGTTATCCTATGCGAGGTGGGCCTTGCAGTAGTGAAAAATGAATATAAGAGCTTTTCACTACTGAGACATGTAAAACTTAAAAATACATGCCCTACATTTTAAATATACTGCACCATGCACTTGGGCTGCCCAAGGCCTACCTTAGGGGTGACATATGTATTAAACAGTTTGGGCCTGGCAAGCGGGGTAACTTGCCAGGTGGACATGGTAGATTAAAACTGCACACGGAGGCTCTGCAATGGTAAGCCTGAGACATGTTGGTAGGGCTACTTAAGTGACTGGCACAATCAGTGCTGCAGGCCCACTAGTAGCAATTAATTTACAATTCCTGGGCACAGGTGGTGCACTTTACTAGGGACTTATAAGTAAATTAAATATGCCAATTGTGGATAGGCCGATCCCATCATGTGTTAATCAGAAAGCACATCACTTTAGCACTGGTTAGCAGTGGTAAAGTGCTCAGAGTTCTAAAGCCAGCAAAAATAAGGTCACCAAAACAGGAGGTCTGATGGCAAAAGGTCAAAGGAAACCACACCAAGGATGCCAGGTCTAATAACCTCCATCTATACGAATTTTATGAATTGAAGTAAGGGTGCTAGCAGAGTAAGTATCACATGGTACAATTACAAATTCAAGAGATGTACAAATAGTATATATTCTGAAATTATTATATGGTTCCAAAGAAAAAAGAGAGTGTGCGCAGTCAGACAGCTGGTTGCATTCTTATATTTCTTAGTTTCTATTCAGAGGTTTACAGCCAACCTGTGTTCCATCTGGCCATGGCTCTGAAGCCTGCATTTTTTTCAAGGCTGCAAATTAGTACATATATCTTTAAAAACTGAATACATACAAAAGCAATCTGTTTATCCTTCATAAAAAATATTTAACCCTTTTAATTATCTATTCTACTGTTGATAGGCGGGTTTTGGTGTGAGCAACACTTTGTGTGACACTGCAAACATAAAAAAACAATTAAACATGAAAAATATAAAACAAAACATGAAGAAACATTTTGTATGAATAATGAGAAGAGAACATATTGGGTTATAAGTGGGATGTGTCAACACACATGGGTAAGTGGCATGCTAGAACATTTGATTCTTGATTTATAACTGCGCGGTTTAGAAAAGAAAGAACTGGTAGTATGCAAGATAGAAGTCCATTTATGGTGTGTCTTGATCCTAATGGTGTGGCTTCTCATTTGATATCTGGGTTTTTGAGTTATTGATACTTTCAAGAAGCATTTTTGAAATATCAAGACGGTATATTGAGTAGTACTAAGGACAGTAATTGTCAGGTTAACTGGTCTGGTTGGCATAGGTTAGATGATAACAGAGAATGGACAATGGACATAGTCATTAATAATTTGTGTTTGCCTTATGAATCACTACTGCCTAGCAATGCCTGACTTTGCAGAATCAGGCCGCAACTAGTGGCAGAAGTCTGAAACAGTGGAGCTGGCTATCAGCCACCTTAAATGCCCCAAAAAATTGTTGACCAAACATTTGGATTAGAGATATGCATAGGAGGCATGAATCTGAACTGCACATCCTCTTGCGGAATATTGCCGGGGCCAAATGAATGCTGTAAGAGGGTATACCTCCACGAAATTGGGAGCTCTATGACATCATAGCACTCCAGGAGACATGGTCAAAGGATGAATTACCATTGGAGGGCTATGTTCATTTTCATGTAAAAGCGGAAAGAACTGAGCATTATGGAAGACCAAAGGGAGGCTTAGCTGTTTATGTATCCTTAGCCCTGAATTTCACATGGGAGCAACTAGCATCCCTGGATCCAGGGCTGCAAATAATTAAGTTCAGTCATTGGCAGAGAAACAACCCCAATCTGATACTGATGCTAAAACCTTATGTGCACCCAAACTCAAAGAAAAAACAAACACTCAACAAATTGATAATTTTACCAGCAACCGAATTAAGATTTGCTCATCCCACCTGGGATGTGATATTAACAGGAGACTTCTATGCTAATTTATTTTACACTCCTAGATGAAGAAGATAACTTAACATCAGAAAATATTCTCTGGAATGTGAAGCTGCAGTACAATCTGCAATCAAATCGATCTGATCGCTAAAGACATATACTAGTAATAGCTCTGGAGTACCTAGGTATGAGAGTCACTTTCAGAAGAATGAGTGAGGATGCCACTCCAAAATTTACCTTATATGGGTCACAAACGATATTGAACTATACAATCATTCCTCTCTCATTAATTCCATACCTGGGGAACTACTCATTTGAATTTACTACAGCAAGTGACCATATCCAACAAGGGATAACATTCAGGATGAGTTCATGAAACATACAGCAGCTTTAGTAGATCCTGGGATTTTAACATCAACAAACCTCAAACGCCTGAGATGGTCAAACGCCTCCTTACCAGGCCTTCACAACATGGCAAAGGAACTTGTGGGGAAGAGTTCATCAATGGAAAATAATCCAATAACTGCCTGGACAAACTTCTCCACACAATTCATATTAGATGCCAATACAAGGACTGATAGAAAGAGTCCAGTTAGCAAGAAGGTTACAGGACTCTCAGGAAAATGTTGACTCTTGAAAAGGTGGTTAAAACAGGCCATCAGGGAGCTAAACTCCATAGACACCTACACCGACCCAGCCTTTTGGGACAAAGTACGGAATCTGAGGAAGCACTATAAAAAAACAGCTATGGGAAGACAGGAGTGCAAGGGAAGAAGCATTTTGGGCTAAATTAATCTTCACCACCAAATAACTCAACGCTAGACCATTCTAGGAGGTCGTGAATGGCCTGAATAGGCCAGGGAAGCCATTAAACAACTCAGATGTTCAGGAAACAGCCTGGGTCGACTACTTGACAAAGATGTTTGAGGGGTGCTGTATGTCGGATTCAATGCCTGTTAGTGGGGTCTCTGCACGGTTGCCACAATGATGGGATATTAATTGTTCTGAACAAGGGATAGGTCTGAGAGAAAATGAAATAACTTCAAGCCTGCTCCAGCAAACATGCATGTCATTCACAAGACAGAATCAAAGCAATAATAATTGAAGGCAGAAGATCTGGAGCTCCAGGACCTAATGGAATCCCTCAGGCCATCTTCAAATGGGATCCGGAATATTGGGAACGGCCACTAGCAACCTTATTCAAAGAGGTGGAGATGACAATCTGTATTCCATTGAGCTGGTGTAGCTCTATCCTTAATCCTAAATACAAAAGGTGGAAACTGTACGAACCCAGCGAAATACAGGCTAATTGCTCTAATAAATACAAAAGCAAAATACTATGCATCATTACTCCTAGAAGACTTTATAGAGTGGTCAGACATGAACAACCTCATTCCACTCAATCAGACTGGATTTCTAAAAAGGCCTTGGCACATACACAAATATCCTAGCCATCTCCTTGAGAGCGGACAAATGCAAGCAAAAACATGTAAAACTACATCTTGGTTTTTTAGATTTAAAAGCAGCATTTAACTGCATCAACCAAGGCAGCTTGTGGAGGAAATTACAGATGTGGAAAATCCCAGAGCGAGTAATATGAGAAATAAAACAACTTTACACTCAAACCTGGATTACAGAACATTCAAGTTGACAAATATTACGTGAAAAAGTTCTAAAAGTGGCAAGAGGTGTCAGAAGGTAACTCATAATTCATTTGTCCTTGTTTAATGACTTTAAAAATAACTGTAAACCGTAAATTGGTGGTCCTACAAACTCAAGTAAGAGTATGGATTATGTAAGTGATGAATGTAGACCCATATACAAGAGAAGATGAAAGTGCATTAAATGGTATTGAAAAGTACCTGAAAGTTGGAATGGCATTTTCTGTTATCTGAGGCTATGAGAAAAAAGGGCCAAGTGAGCTTTGGTAAATATGCCCAGAAGCAAAGGATTTGGGCATTGTAAAAATAATCAAGGAAGTCAAAAGAGTACAAGAGCTACCGCTGTGGGCCCCCATGCAAAGGCAGCCACCTTACTGTGATGTACATGCACCATGCAGGAAGAGATAATGTGCCTCCTTGCGATCTGAAACAGTTATGCTGACAGGTGTGTTCGAGTTGGGGAATTTGAGACTGTGCAAATCAGATTGATGCAGAAGTTCGGGCTGTGGACGAGGGTCGAGGTTACAGAGATCTTCAATTCATACATTACATAAACCTATGGAGATGGGTCATGCCCATATGATAGAGATGCGGAAAGGGCACACTGAATAGTATTGCCCTTTCCCCTATAAACAGAAGGCATTAAAGTAGAAGTAATGATTCTGAAGGCCCCATCTCAGTTCTTAGAAAACTATAAGAATTGGAGTTGATATTCCACCAAATATAGGGGTTTTTTACAACTTTGGAGGTGGTGTTAATCCGTCCCAAAAGTGACGGTAAAGTGACGGATATACCACCAGCTGTATTACGAGTCCATTATATCCTATGGAACTCGTAATACGGCTGGTGGTATATCCGTCACTTTACCGTCACTTTTGGGACGGATTAACACCTCCTCCAAAGTTGTAATAACCCCCCTAGTCTCGAAACCATCAATAAATCAGATCCAATAGTCTAAAAAAAAACTCCAATGCCTGTTCTTTTTAAAGCATTAAAGATGGTATTGACTAGGGCTGTTAAATGCATTGGGATTTAAGCCTGGATATGTTGCTGACCTTCAGATGTAGGCTGGGCAGTTTACAAGTTGAATCTTTTTACATATCAAGACTTTCAAACACTTTTTCTGGGGAAGGGTAAATGTAACACCACAGCATTTTACTGCCTTTTGAACAGTTGGCACATACACAGACCCTGGGTTCAACCCACAACAAAATGAATTTGCTCTAATGATGTAAGAATCATTCCCTAGACACTTGATAAGAGGAAATGAAAGAAGTAGGTGCCACAAGTAGTTTATACACAAGGCCAAACTTCATAGCATACAATCTGCATGAGTAGTGATAGAATTACAAAGAAATGAAGGACCTAGTGGGTTAGTGCTTGCAGCTTTGCTAATGAATGCCAGAATGTCTTTTGTCCAACAACGGAATTCCAAAGGAAATTTCAAAAACGTGTTACCGAAAAATATTGTGCATGTTTTCATACCACTCATGGGATGTATGTTTCTGACAACCATGAAAATGAAAAGCAGGGAACGCTATAGAAAATAGTACTTTCAATCTCTTCGATTAAAAGACAATTGCACAATACTTCTTTCTTGGAGATCATTTTTAGCCTTGGTGTAAGGTTTTGGGGGAGCAAGATGGCTGACTCATTTTTGAGCTGCCAGTGCACTTTGTTCATTTTGAGAGTTTGGGTTGGAAAAGACCATCTTTTACATGGTGTACTACCAGATGTCTGCCTTGGCTGTTTTTGCTGGCTGTACAACTCAGTGCACATTCCACTGCTAACCATTGAAAATGTGTCTGTGCTTCCCATTTCAACATGATGAAAATGGCATATCAATAAATTGTCATATTTAGCAAATCAATAGGTCCCTGGTATATGGTACCGAAAGTCCATCGAGGACCTGTATTTATGAATGTCACCCCTGGGCTTCAGCACACATTGTTCCACCAACTACAGTGACAGAGGACATATGACTTCAGGCCTGCAATGTGCAGCATAGTGGTGCAGGATTTGAATACACATTTGACCTGTCCAAATCAACCAGTCAAAGAAACCCTTTTTGACATGCCTAAACCCTCCTTTTAAATATTAACAACTCACGCTTAAGTAGGCATTACTGGCCAATAAGGCAGGGGTCATTGTATTAAGAGGAGGAAATATAGAAGTAACATGTCCATACAGTGTAAAGACCCAAAAGGCTATTCTCACTGTAGAATGTTTAGAAGTGTCATAGGAAAACAGAGGGATAAAATATAAAATGTAATATTGCTATCTTCACTTAGAAAGCAGCTACAGACTTCATTCTTGGACTTTGTAAAATAGTTATTTATTACAAACCCAATTCACTGTTAAAGTTGGATTTGTAAAGAAATATTTTAGAATACATTTTTTAAAACGTTCTCTGTTCCCTGTTTATGTCCTCTAGAAGTCCATTTGCATGAGCTTCCAGCTGTCACCCAAGAGCTGAATAGCCCCGTCAATGAGATGTGAACTTGTTTTCAGAGCTGAGACAAAGGCCCTGGGTGTGGGAAGATGTTCTTTTTCCCTGGCAAGCTGGCCATGTGGCTGTGCCCAGGAACTTAATTAACTTCAAAAGGTCTTCCTTTTCAAGTCACATGTTACTAACACTTCTAGCCAGTCAGGAGCCAGGCCCAGTAGGAGAAGAGCTGCCCCCAGAACTGATTTTGAGAGATTACAGAGGAGTGTAACTATTATCCCATTGGTTAGGGAGTATCCAGGAGTTCCACCACTCTAACCTCAACAGAATATTACTGGACGTAAGTGTGAAACGTCTATTTTTCAAAATTATTTTGGGATTTTTGTTGTGTTTTCTGGTGTTGAGATTTTTTAAAGTTTGAGTTCCGTATAAATAATGTATACATTGCCAATAAGTTAAGCCTGTCTGCCTGTGACATAGTTACCAAAGGGTTGAGCTCAGGTTAATTTAGTGGCTTTTACCTTTTATAGTTCACTCTGAAAAGGTTTGTGATTATTATTATTTTAGGTGGGTACTCACCCCCTCATATAATATCCCAATTTCCTGCTGTTAGACCTGTCAGCCTTAGGGTTTTGCCTAAGGTCCCTCAAACATTTAGCCTCACTCCTCTGGTTTTTGTTGAATTTGTTTTGGTTGGCCTCAGGAATCTGCACACTTTACCATGGCTAACCAGTGCAAAATTGGTAACTTTGGCTTAAACCCAATTAGCACATATAATTTACCAGAAAGTCCCTAGTAGAGTGGTATTGCATGTACCCTGGGCCTGTAAATTAAATTCTATTAGTAGGCCTGCAGCACTGATTGTGTTACCCAAGTCAAGTCAAGTCAAGTCAATGAAGTCTTTATTCGATATTTCATCATAAAAGACATGCTACACGTCATAAAACTTATAAAATTATCAGTGCTAATGATTATAACAATAAATACTATATTTCATAAAAGCTACTAAGAACGTATTAAATCTATCTAATGCATCATTTGTTAAATATTTTAACATATAAAAAGAAAATAAAAAAAAAAGGAGTACATTACTTTAAGAACTCAGTTCTACAGTTCAAGATAATTTACTTATCTAAAACATGTAGCTGTTTTAGTGATTCGGAACGAATTATCCATGCCCACCCCAGGAACTTGGCCACCCCTACTGCTATGGTAGGTGAAAGATCAGTTTTAAGGATCCTACAAGCAGTCTCGGCCGATTGTGTGCCCAGACTTTTGCATAGGGGTACCAACCACTTCTTCCTTGGGGCAGCATATAATGGACAGACAAAAAACAAATGGCTCACATTTTCCCGCATCTCGGTACACAATGGGCATTTATCTGGGCCACCAATGCCCCAGGTTGAGGTTAAACACCTTAATGGTAATGAGCCTACTCTAACTTGGTGATATAATTTGCGGTCCATAGGTTTTGTAATAACATCCCAGTACTTTTCAATTGCAGAGGCATCTTTCATGTGTACAAATGTTGTTGTAAGGGAACTACCTGTAAGGGATGAGTGTCTTATGCCTACCACCCATTCCCAATATAGTTGTTTCAGCTCCTTTTTTGAAGGAAAAATAGCTGAATCTGGGTTGTGCCAAAGGGCACCTAGACCCATGGCACAAAGGGTGGTTCTAACACCCTTAAACCAACCGATCTTATCGGATCCTAGGGTGTCCCTTACCTCAAGGCATGCTTTCGCATATAATAACAGTTCTGGGGTAGACCACAACCTCCGCCAGAAGGCCAAAGGCCGAAATCTGGCTTGATCTTCCACCGGTTGGAGCCCAAGGTCATAAAGGAGCGGGATACGTGGGGATGATCTCGGAAGACCAACCGCCCCTCTTGCAAATCTGTTTTGGGCCAGCATCAGTTGGTCCAGATTGCTATAACCCCAAAGCTCTGCCCAATACAAGACTGAGGGAAGAATTTTTGACCCATAGATTTCCATAAGTGTGGACATCGGGCGGTTAAATGATCGTTTATATTCCTTAAGAAGGGCACCGCCTAGTTGAACATGTTTAAGTGCTTGGATATCAATCTGAGGTTTCCAACTAAAATTATCACTAAAGTGCACACCCAGATATGTAAATTCATTAGTTTGCTCAAGAATAGCGCCACCCATTTTGACCCTTGCCACAGTTTGTGTTCGACCTCTTAGTACCATAAATTTTGTTTTAGAAACATTAACTTCTAGCTCATGCTCGTCACAAAATAACTCAAATCTGAGAAGGGCCTGCTGGAGCCCTTGCCTTGTCTTTGATAATAACAAGGTATCATCCGCGAACATGAGCAATGGTACTTTCATTCCCGCTATCTGGGGAGCATCCGTGGGATGTGTTACAAAATATTTGGTAACCCTGTTAATAAACAGGGAAAACAAAGTGGGAGCCAGGACTCATCCTTGTCTGACACCTTTCAAAACATGGAACCTGTCCGTGACCTCGCCAGGCTTACCCCAGCGGACTTGAGCATAAGTGTATGCATGAAGATTCATTAAGAGTCGCACTAGAGCCCTGGGCATTCCCTGTTCCAGTAAGCAATCCCATAATTTAGTTCTAGGGACCAAGTCGAATGCAGATCTTAGATCCACAAAAGCTGCATACAACTTTCCCTTACCCAAAAAAACTGTTTTCCAATATAAAAGGGCAAAACGAAAGGCTTGATCAAGGGTGCTTACATGAGGTCTAAAACCCGCCTGCAACGGAGTCAAAATATCTGAGTCAGTTATCCATTCCTGTATCCTCCCTAAAATGAGGCGCGCTATGATTTTTTGGATCGCATCAATAAGGCTGATAGGCCGGTAATTTGAGGGTACTGAGCGGTCGCCTTTCTTGTATATAGGAAGGATTTCTGCCCAATACCATGAGTCGGGAATTTTAGCGTCTGCTGCAACTGCATTCACCAGGTGGAGTATATAAGGTACCCACAGGTCCTGGTCTTCCAAAAAAATGTCAGCTGGAATACCATCTGGGCCAGGGGCCCTCCCTTTGGGAATGCTTTGCAGGCAATTGATAACTTCAGTAACTGAGAATATTAGCGGCTCGGCGGGCTCAGGACAGTAGGGGATAGTCACTTCTGCTGTATGACACTTAAACTGATCCTCAAAATTTTTTACCCACTGTTGATTAGACACAAATGCTGGGCTATAGTGGGCGTCCTGCGAGATACCCCATTTTATGAGGTGCCAAAACTGTTGCATATTGCGTTTGCCACAGGCTTCTGACAGCATACGCCAGTGTTCCTCGTCCCACTTTTGTTTTGCTTTGCGTTTTGCCTCATTAAAGAGTTTTCTACAAGATCTAATCTGGCTATGATTTTTGTTTTTAATAGCCTCAAAGAGAACTCTTTTTGTCTTACTACACTCTTTATCAAACCAGGTAGTGGATGAGTATTTCTTGGTCCTAGGTTGTTTAGGGATAGATTTGATGAACAACTTTTTAAGTTCCTGAAACAAGTCAGAATGGGTACGTGTAAGTTCGCTGTTAATCTCGTCCTGTGAGCCACAATTGTTTAAAAGCTCCACAGAACTAGACACTAAGGTTCTTATCGCCCTACGGGCCCCAGCGTCCACAGCTATTTTGGGCCAGCGAACCCTGCGCGTATCATTGCTCACAATGACCTTTTTCCCTGTTATATTAGGACCACTGCCCTCAGACCTCTGAAAGCTGGAATCCCTTAAGGTCAAAACCAGCGGGTCATGATCGCTCTCTGGGCGTTCCGTAACTAGCATATCAACAACTGCAAACCACTGCCTCACATCGACCAAAATATAGTCGATACGACTACTGTGTCTGCCGTTGTTGAACGTATGCCTGCCCTTCCTATCTGACTTGACCCTACCATTAACAGCTCTTAGACCCATATCCAGGCATAGCCCCTTGATATAGGTGGCTGAGCTCGACCACTTAGCAATCAAGGGTATCTCGAGTTGGGGAATACCCCAGGATAGATCCTCATCCTCAGTGAGTGGGCCGTCCTCAATACCCAAAGGCTCAAAACAAGTGTTAAAATCCCCCATCACAATCTTGTGGCCATCGGTCGTTGATCCTGATAAAATGTCATCCAACAGGAGGAGGGTCGGAGAAACCCTTCCTCCCTGGAGGCCCCTGACATAAATATTAACCAACAGGATATTTGTACCTTGGTTGGACTTTATCTTTAAGGCAATTATGTCTGGACTATCAATTGTCACTTCTTCAACTCTTACACCCGCACTTTGGCGGACCCAAATTGTAAGACCTCCAACAGGACGCCCTTTCTGGCCTCTAATTGCTGGCTTGCTAAAGTTCAGATACCCCACCCGAAATATCAGTGTGATAGCCCATGTTTCCTGGAATGCAATTATATCGCCCTGATCTATGAAGTCCCTCCAATCAGGAATACACTGGCTGGACTCCAGACCGGCTATATTCCAGGATATATACCTTGATAGCATATCAACAGGCTCAGCTAAAGCAGAGGGTGAGTCCGTACTAAAATTGGGTAATGCAGACAAAGTACCAACAGGGATGATGTCAGGATTATTACTTTGATCTGTGGCAATAGCCTTCCAACTTATATCTTCAATGTGGGGGGATTTCAATAAAGTTAATTTAACTATTTCTTCTCTACCAATGAGTCAATCATTCTCATCTAGGCAGGATAACGGCCCATATCTCCCGGCAGTAATCAAGGGTTCAATACTTTCTGGTGCAAACCAACCCCTGGGAGGGTTAATAACATTTTTGTTAGACTGGGAGGGCACCTTCACCTCGGGATACACCGTAGGATAAAAATCTGGGAGTTCCCACGTAACTATTGGTCCATCAGCAAGTTGAGGGCACCAGCCTCTCAAAAATGTTACCCTCTTAAGTAGCCCTTCTAAAACATGCCTCAAGCCTGCCAGTAGAGCCTGTGTGTACAGTTTTCTACTGCCATTTTGACCTGGTGAGATAAATATCTTGACAAGCCCAAACCTTCTTTTGTTAACACATATAAGTCATACCTAGTGTAGGCCCTACACATCCCAAAGGGTTGGGTGCAGTGCATGTAAAAAGATGGATATGCACTTTAAGGTTTTACATATCCTGGTAGTTGAAAACTCCTAAATTTGTTTTTTCACTACTATGAGGCCTACCTCTCCCATGGAATAAGATAGGGTTCCCTTATGACATTTAAGGTGCTGACGTTCAGTTGGTAACAGATACGAATGTCATGTTTGGTATCTAAAGAATTGTAAGTTAAAATCCTGTTTAATTGTAATGTCAGATTTTAAGTCACATATCTTCTAGTCCTAACCATTTGGTACCTGCAGACTGTATCCTGGGGCACATGACTAGGCGTAGTTGACAGTTGGTCTTTGTGTATTGCTCTTGACAGTGAGACAAACAACTCTGACTTGATGGAAGGAACTGTCACCTACCGCACTTGTACTTAACAATGTTAGAACTCGGAAGTAATATGTGTGGTTATATATGAAAATACCCTCACAATCAGAATTAGGATGCTAAAGAGTGGAATCACAAATGATTGTTGCCTCAACATATGTTTCTCAGCATTTGACTCCTCCAATTACTGTGGTAAACTTTCAGGAAGCAAGGAAGAATTCAGTATAATTGAACTTCTACACAAGGGTGACAGACATGTTGTGTGTACCTTTAGATCTGTGGTCTAGTGGTTCAGTCGTAAGCGATCCTCATAATAACTTTATTTCGTCCACAAGGAGCAACCAAGAAAGAGCACACCATCAAAGCAACATACAATATAGAAAAGGTGACAACAAAAACATAAATAAGATAGAGGAAATAAACATGCATGAAATAAACATGCATGAATCAAAACACACACTCAGGGTCCTACAAAAGATCCATCAACAATAAAACTCCCCTGCTCAAAACAGTAGAGATTTTCTCCTACTAAGTGCACATTTTATGGTGCCGAGTTATGGGGACACTGCAACTCCAGAAGCGTGACAATGGTAGAAAATCGCTTTATGCGTAACTTCTTGCATTTGCCGATGAGCACTCCTCTCACACCCCTCAGATTTGACTTA